>NC_080697.1:63094834-63694834 GCF_030445035.2 Dasypus novemcinctus
TCGTGAGACTATTATCTCACAATTGCCCATATTGTACGTTTGTCACACTTTTTCTGTACTTGCATAATGCCAAAAATATACTGTCAATGATGGGGGGGTATAAAAAAAGTGTGTAAAATAAGTTTTAATGCATGAACCTAGGTCTCCTCTTACCTTTACATGATGTCTCTGAGTTCAGTGTTACTGTGGAGCTGATTCATGGATAAGTGCTCTTACCTCTGCAGTAATCTCCTGATACTTGTGATGAAATCTATTCTTTGCTGAATATAATTTAATGTCTTTGTTACATTCCTAAAGTTGTTTATCGGTTAAAATTTATTTAAAAGTCAATTGTTTTATGATATTATCATTTGCTGTATATTTTCCCATGATTTCATTTGAATTTTGAGATGAATACAAAGGGTGTAGGTATATTCAGGCTTTGCTTGATCCAATATCCCATACCGTCAATAAAGTGCCCCAAAATGATCATTGGGACATAGAGATTATACAACACAAAAGAATAAAATTATTATTTAACAGCACTGATGTAGGAAAATACTATTTTTAATTAGAACAAATTTAGAAAAGATTAATAATGTTAATATTTATTTGGAAATTTTAAAGTGAAGTCATGATCATAAGAGAAAAGAAAAACCTTTCCAGTGCCATGAATAAGATTATTAAGGTAACATTATTATAAAAGGTGGCAGTGTTGATAAGGCCAGATATTTGAAAGCATTTGATATTTCCTGGTCGTGCATAGACTTTTATCTCAGAATTTAGTGTCCCATAAAATGAACCTGAGCCTTAGCAAGAAGTTGCTTCCACACATTGGTCAGGGAAAAATCTAGATCAACCAGTAACATCTTGTCCTTCTTTGCCATAAATCAAAGACAATTTCCAAAATATTTAGGATAATATTTAAAAAGCAAAGGAAATATCTCAAAGGACTACTAATGGTTGAAACATTCTGAAATATCTAACAGGAAATAATGTTTATTTGCAATAATTCTTGACTATAAAATTTTGAGTTAATAGTAATACTTAAAGAGAGAATGACTAACATAATGGGTACTAAAGGGAAGTTGCAAGGAAAAAGAAAGATAAATCTATGTATATTTAATTTTTAAAATTCATATTGGATTGTTGGTAGAGTTAATTTCTCTTGATGATTTATTTCTTTCAGAGAAGAGAGAGTAGATATCCATGGGTAAGCCACTGAATTTTGAAAGAGAGAGGAGTAGTGCTAAGAAAAGGAAGGTCTATTGAGAACCAGCCAGTCACATGTATTAACCAGCTAGGACAGGGCCAAATAGTCTTTTACAAGGTGGTAGATTGGTTAAATGAGAAGAAATGAAAACCTAAAGACTCCACCAGTTATCTACTGGTGAAAAAAACCTTGGGACACCCTCCCATATATATGATATAACAAAATGGTGTAATAAATTAAATCTAAATTTTGGGAATACTTCCTCTGACTAAGATTTGATGGACAAAATGTGGAGGTTGCAAAAAAAGATGTAGACTTGCAAAATTCCATTAAAATTATAACTTAATGTTGGATATAAAGAAGCAGACTGAAAAAATGCTGTGATTTAAATAACCCAGAAGAAAACAGACTAGGAAATAATGCTGATACCTCCAAGATTCATTGGTCTGAGGCAGTTATAATTTTCTGAGTTTTTGAAAGTTGGCTGTAACCCTAATTTGGTGTAAAATGTTTATACAGATCATGAAATATGTAGAAAACTCAAAGATCTTTGAAGTAGCTTAAGCAGAAGTGTAAAAAGAAAATTTATAACCAATGGTATTAAAAGTATTGAAATATTTAGAAAATTGATGCATTAGAATAGCATCTTTATTGACACATTTAAAGAAATGTGAAGAAAATTGTGACTGGTGAATAAATGATAATCAATTTCATGAATACAATTTACTTAAAATTATTGCTTGACTAAGTAGTGTTTAAATATTTAGAAAAGATCTGCTTAGTTTATTCCTATATTTAATATATTGACTCTTGAATAAGCATAAGTAGTAGTCCTATCCTTTACTGGAAAAATGATTGTTGAAAGAAAAAGATATGGTAAAAAACTATAATATTTATAGTTAGTCTGTGAAATCTTATAAGAGAACACAGGAAATATGGTCATCTGTGATACTAAGAACCCAAAATATTACATGTATGATCTTTGCAAGTAAGAATAAGGTAATAAATTGAAGACTACGTGTGGTTTGAAATCACTATGATTCCCTGTCAGAAATATTTTGCTTCAGGTATATGAAAACTATCATTGAGAATATAAATCCTACATACCCATTCTAAGTGAGGAATCCAATTCACATTCTAATATACTATCTCTTTTTCAGTGCAAATTTATTTCTGCTGCTAAAAATAAAACTCCAAGGGCATGCATTCCCTCTAAGGGCAGGAAATAATATTCATTACTTGTGAAAGAGATATACTTGTAATGTATCTCTAAATGTGTGCATGTAAATATACACATATATATAATTATATGGGCATAAATTATATATATGAAAATAAGGGAAACATCTTTATGTGATATGTATGAATATGTGCACACATGTGTATAGATTAAATAAAGCTTCTTTTTGTCCTAGGGTTAGAGTCATTCCAACAATCATCCAAATATGTGGCAAACGAATCAGACCCTGGATGGTAACTTTTTCCTGTTGGGAATTTTCAGCCAAAGCTCACACCCTGGCCTGCTCTGCTCACTCATCTTCAGTTTATTTCTGATGGCTGTGACTGGGAATATCATCTTGATCCTTCTGATCCACACTGAACACCATCTGCATACTCCCATGTACTTCTTTATCAACCAGCTCTCCCTCATGGACTTGATGTATATTTCTGTTATTGTGCCCAAAATGCTGGTCAACCAGTTGGCCAAGGTAAAGACAATTTCAGTCCTTGGGTGTGGGACCCAGATGTTCTTCTATCTACTGTTGGGGGGTGCAGAGTGCTGCCTTTTAGGTGCCATGGCCTATGACCGGTACGTGGCCATCTGTCATCCTCTCCGTTACTCTGTCCTCATGAACTACAGGGTCTGTCTCCTCCTGGCATCTGGCTGCTGGTGTGTTGGCTCTGTAGATGGTGTCATGCTCACTCCCACCACCATGTCCTTCCCCTTCTGCCGGTCCAGAAAGATCCATCACTTCTTCTGTGAGGTTCCTGCCTTGCTGAAACTCTCTTGTTTGAATACTTCACTATACGAGATTCTTATGTACTTTTGTTGTGTCATAATGCTCCTTATTCCTGTGATAATCATTTCAGGCTCCTACTACTTCATCATCCTCACCATCCACAGGATGAAATCAACAGAGGGCCAGAAGAAAGCCTTTGCCACCTGTTCCTCCCACATTATGGTTGTCATCCTCTTCTATGGGACCGCCATCTACACATACATGCTCCCCAGCTCCTACCACACCCCTGAGAAGGATATTATGGTGTCCTTCTTCTACACCATCCTCACACCTGTGCTCAATCCTGTCATTTACAGCCTCAGGAATAAAGATGTCACAGGGGCTCTGAAGAAAATGCTGAGGGCAGGGAAAGTGTCATACTAATGCACGAAGCAATCTAAACTAGTCCTCTCTGTTTTTGCCTCCTTCTTCACTTTAGGTGTCATTTCTCCAAACAAATGGTGCCTCCAGGTGATGTCTGAATCTTGTGTTGTATTTGAGGAGATTTCAGGCTAATTATGCTGTTTCACATACTCAGTTCTTATGCTTGAGATTATGCTCACATATCCCCCTTATCTCATTGGATGAATCTATTTTCCATCCTCTTGAGTCAATTAAAGTTTTTGTAGATTAAGATTAAGTAATGTGAAACTAAACTTGGGTTTATAATCCTTAAGCGGTTATCCATTACAATAAGTTCTTATGTTTTGACATCATCAGGGGCTGGGTGATCATTATGAAATAATGATAATCCCATTCTGATTGATTACTGAGAAATTCAATCTGTTTTAAGCACTTTTCATTCACTATCTCATTTGATTGTGATAGAGTCTAAGGTTGCCTAAAGGCAAGAACCCAAGCTTTTGTGACAAATTTAAAACTTGCAGAGTCTCAGACACCACAAATTTACCAGTAGATTTTTCTTCCACCAATACATCAGGAATGGACTTTCAATTAGACTCCTATTTTTTTAAACAACTCAATTTAATTGATGCATATTAATAAAGCACACAATTCATCCAAAATGTACAATTTTTATAACCATATTTTTGTGTTTTTATCCTTCCAATCATTATTAGAGCATTTTTATTATTTCAGTAAAAAAAATAAACAAAAAACAGACAAGGAAGTTCCTTACCTTTTAATCTATGTTTCTCCTCCTGTACATAGCTGGTTTATATGGCTATTCTTGCAGTTATTTATTTATTAAGCAGGTTTATTGAGCTATATTCACATTTCATATGATATATCCAAAGTGTATAATCAATGGCTTTACTATAATCACAATGTTGTACATTCGTCATCTCAAAAATTATAGAACAATTTCATTACCCTCCCCAAAAAGACTCCACACCCCTTAACATTCCTTCCTCAGATCTATATAACCACTAATCTAATTTTATCTTTATAAATTAATATATATTTATATTTTATATAAAGGGTATCATAAAATGTGTAGAACTCTGTGCCTGGTCTTCTTCAATATGTAGAATATGTTTTTGGTCTGATATTAATATTTTTTAGATTTACCTTACATTTGTTCAGCTCCAGAGAAAAACACATATTCATATTTCACAAAATATGTCTCTGTTTCTCATAATATATTTAGTTCATAATAGGGCAATCATACGGTATTTTTCCTTTTGTGTCTGGTTTGATTCACTCAACTTAATGTTCACCAGGTTCATCCATGTTGTCATACGTTTCATGAATTCATTTCTTCTTACCGCTGCATAATATTCCATCATATGTATACTCCACAATTTGTTTAACCATTCTTCAGTTGATGGACACAAAGGTTCTTTCTAACTTTTGGTTATCATGAATAACACCAGTATGAAAATCAGTGTGGATATGTCTCTTTGTGTTACTGCTCTCAGTTCTTCTGGGTGTATATCTAGTAATTACATTCCTGGGTCTCACAGCAACAGTATATTCTACTTCTTAAGGAACCACCAAACAGTGCTTCACAGTGGCTGTATGTTTGTACATTCACACCAACATTTAATAAGCATTCCTATCTTTCCACATCCTCTCCAACATTTACAGTTTTCTGACTTTTAAAATAACATCCAGATTAATTGGAGTGATATGATATCTCACTGTTGTTTTAATTTGCACTTCTCTAATCCAAATAATGTTGAAAAATTTTTATGTGTTTCTTCACCATTTGTATTTCTTCTTTGTACAGTTGTCTTTCAAGACTTGTTCATTTCTTAAAGAGATAATTTGTCTTTTTATATTTGAGTTGTTTGATCTCCTTTCATATCATGGATATTAAACCCTTATCCAATACTTTCTCCCATTTGGTCAGCTGCCTTTTCACCATTTTGACAAAATCCTTCGAGGTGCAAAAGAGTTGAATTTTGAGGAGGCCCCATTTATCTATTTTTTCTTTTGTTGTTCGTGCTTTGGGTATAAGGTTTAAGAAACTACCACCTACCACAAGATCTTGAAAGTATTTTCTTACATTTTCTTCTAGAAGTTCTATGGTTGCTATTTTTATAGTGAAGTCCTTGATCCATTTTGAGTTAATTTTTTGTGTAAGGTGTGAGATAAGGGTCTTATTTCTTTCTTTTGATAATGGCTATCCAGTTCTTCCAGCACCTTTTGTTGAATAGGCTGTTCTGACCCAGTTGGGTGGGCTTAACAGCTTTGTCGACATCATTTGACTGTAGATGTGAGGGTGTACTTATGAGTTTTTGATTCAGTTCCATTGAGCAATCTGTCTGTCCTTTTGCCAGTAAGGTACCATACTGTTTTTTTGTGTTTTTGCTTTAAAGTCAGGGAAGTGAGAGTCCTCCAACTTTGTTCCTCATTTTTAAGACATGTTTAGCTATTCAGGCCCCTCACTCTTCCAAATAAATTTGATTATTCACTTTTTTATTTCTGTAAAAAAAGGCTGTTGTGATTTTTATTGGGATTGTGTGACTCTAAATCAGTTTGGTTAGAACTGACATCTTATTGATATTTATTCTTCTAATCTGTGAACAGAGAATATCCTTCCTTTTATATAAGTCTTCTTTGGTTTCTTTTAGCAACATTTTGAAGTTTTATCAATACAGGTCCTTTATGTCCTTGGTTAAGTTTATTCATAAATATATGATTGTTTTAGTAACCATTATAAGTGCATTTTTTTCTGATTTCCTCCTCAGATTGCACATCATAATGCATAGAAACACTATTGATTTTAGCATATTAATCTTGTATCCCACCACTTTGATGAACTTTATTAATTGTGGTAACTTTGGTGTGGAATTTTTAGGATTTTCTCTATAGGGGATTATGTCGTCAGCGAATAGTGAAAGTTTCACTTATTCCTTTCTTATTTTAGTGTCTTTTTTATCTAGCCTAATTGCTCTAGGTAGAATTTCTAGCAAATTTAGTGGGCAGGCTTGTCTTGTTCCTAATCTCAATGGTAAAGCTTTCAGTCTTTCGCTATTGAGTACAATGTTAGCTGTAAGTCTGTCATATATGCACTTTACCATATTGAGAGACATCCTACTATTCCTAATTTTTGTAGTGCTCTATTTTGTCAAATGCCTTTTTTGCATCAATAGAGAGGATCACATAATTTCTCTTTTTCAATTTATCAGTGTGGTTTATTACACTAATTGATTTTCTTGTGTTGAACCCTTGCTTACTTGGAATAAAAGTCACTTGATCATTGTGTATAATTCTTTTAGATTTTGTTTGCAAGTATTTTGCTGCGGATTTTTGCATCTATACTCATTAGAGGTATTGGTCTGTAATTATTTTCTGTAATATTTTTATCTGGATTTGGTGTTACAGTGATGTTGGCTTCATAAAATGAGTTTGGTTGGGTTCTATCCTGTTCAATTTTTTTTGGCAGAGCTTAAGCAAAATTGCTATTTGGTCATCTTTGAAAGATTGGTAGAATATACCTGTGAATCCATGTGATCCTGGGCTTTTCATCTTTAGGATGCTTTTCATGACTGTTTCAATCTCCTCACTTGTAATTGGTTTGCTGAGGTCTTGTATTTCTTCTAAAGTCATTGCAGGTGTTTCTAGGAATTTATCAATCTCATGCATATTTTCTAGTTTTATTGGATACAGTTGTTCATAGTATCCTTTTAAGATCTTTTTTCCTCCTTAAATTTTTTTCTTTCCTTCATTATTTATAATGTTACATTCAAAAAATATAAAAGGTTCCCATCTACCCCCCATGCCCTCTCACCCCACTCCTCCCACATCAACAACCTCTTTCACCATTGTGGCACATTCATTGTATTTGGTGAATTCATTTTGGAGCACTGCTGCACTATATGGATAATACTTTACATCGTAGTTTACACTCTCCCCCAGTACATTCAGTGGGTTATGGAAGGATATATAATGTCCAGCATCTGTCCCTTCAATATCATTTAGGGAAATTCTAAGTCCCCAAAATGCCCCCACATCACATCTCATTCTCCCTCTCCCTGCCCTCAGCAACTACCATGACCACTCTCTCCACATCAATGCCACAATTTCTTCCATTACCAGCCACAACAGTTCCACAATAGAATATCAGCAAGTCCCCTCTAATTCATATTTTATTCCTCCATTGTGTGACCCTAGGATGGTGATGTCCACTCCACCTCTATATCAAGAGGAGGCTTAGATTCCACGTGCATGATAGATGAAATTCTCCTGCTTGCAGTCATAGGCACTCTCGGTTCCCTTGTGTAGTGGTTGACCATCTTCACCTCTCTGTTTGCTGACCTGGGTAAGTCCAACAAACACAGCATGGGACATGACTTCCAGGGACAAGCCTCCCTGGCACTGAGGGATTACTACCAAGCACCAACTGGTGATGTAACAAGAAAAAGGCTTTGAATAAAAGGGTCAGCTCAGACCAGTAGAATATCTCAGCCTACATTAGGATCACGTGTTAAATACTGCTTTTTGACCTTGAATAAAAGGGGGAAATGACAAAGAAAAATGAGTTTATATGGCTAAGAGTCTTTAAAAAAGAGTCAGGAGGTCATCAGAGGGGTCACACTTATGTACACCTCAGCAGGACCCCAGAGACAGCTAAAGTAGACACAACCCCTGGTACTGGTTCTCCTGAGGGCTATGGAGTCCCACACATTCTATGGTCATGGCAGATGACTCTGAATTTCAGTGCCATGTCAGTTGGCCCTACTTTGGAATTTGTGTTCTTGAGTGTGATGGAGTTGGACTCAGATGTGACCTTTCTGCACATGCCTCTTCTGTCTCTATTACTGAACCTGTGGTTGGCACTAGGGTTGGTGTATACTCTGGAGACTTGAATCTCAACTGTCCATGTGCCAGCTGGGCTCTGAGCCTTAGCAGAGTTGCAAGATCTCTTTTATATCTATTGCTTCGGTTGTAATGTCCTCCCCCTCATTTCTGATTTCATTTATTTGCCTTATCTCTCTTTTTTCTTTGTTAGTCTAGCTAAGTGTTTTTCAATTCTGTTGATCTTCTCAAAGAACCAACCTGTAGTTTTTTGATTCTCTTTATATTTTTTTTCTTCTCAATTTCAATTTTTTCCTGCTTTGATCTTTAATAATGCTTTCCTTCAGCTTGGTTTGTGATTAGTTTGCTATTCTTCTTTTAGTGCTTCCAGGTGTGCATTTAGATCTTCAATTTTAGCTCCTTCTTCTCTTTTTAATTTAATTTAATTTAATTTTTTATTATCTTTTTTAAAGTTGATATATCACACAAAACATTACATTAAAAAATATGAGGTTTCCCTGTATCCCACTCCCCACCCACCACACCAATCAATTTTTTATATTGTATTTTTTGATGATACATAAATCAAAAAAATGTTACATTAAAAAACTATGAGGTTCCCTGACAATTCAGAGGAAATGGACAAATTCCTAGAAACTCATAAGCAGCCTATATTGATGAAAGAAGAAATTGATGATCTCAACAAACCAACCACAAGTAAAGAGATAGAATCCATCATTAAAAACCTCCCAACTAAGAAGAGCCTTGGGCCAGATGGCTTAACAAGTGAATTCTACAAAACATTACAGAAAGAACTAATGCCAATCTTGCTGAAAATCTTCCAAAAAATCAAAACAAAAGAAACATTGCCTAACTCATTCTTTGATGCCAACATTACCCTACTGTCAAAGAAAAAAAATAGACACCACAAGAAAGGAAAATTAAAGACCAATTTCTCTAATGAACCAAGAGGCAAAAATCCTTAACAAAATACTTCCTAATCATATTCAACAACACATTAAATGAATTATGCACCATGCCAAGTGGGATTCATTCCTGGTATGCAAGGATGGTTCAACATAAGAAAATCAATCAATGTAATACACCATATAAACAGATTGAAGGGAAAAAATCACATGATCATACCTAAAGATACAGAAAAAACATTTGACAAAATACTGCACCCTTTCTTGATAAAAACACTGCAAAAGCTTAGAATACAAGGAAACTTTCTGAACATGATAAACGGTATATATGAGAAACCCACAGCCAACATCGTTTACAATGGTGAAATCCTAAAATCTTTCCCTCTAAGATCAGGAACAAGACAAGGACGTCCACTATCACCCCTTCTATTTAACATTGTCTTAGAAACACTCATGTGAGCACTCAAGCAAGAAACAGATATAAAAGACATCCAAATTGGAAAGGAAGAAGTCAAAATTTCAGGTATTTATTTGCAGATGATATGATCCTATGTAGAAAACCCTCAGAAGTCTGCAAGAAAGCTTCTAGAACTCATAAATGAGTTCAGAAAAGTTGCAGGTTATAATATCAATGTGCAAAAATCAATAGCATTTCTGTACACCAATAAACAGTAATCTCAGGAGAAAATCAAGAAACAAACACCATTTACAATAGTAAATAAAAAAATCAAATACCTAGGAATAAATTTAACTAAAGATGTAAAAACCTTATACACAAAGAACTACACAACACTGTTCAAGGAAATCAAAGAAGACCTAAATAAATGGGAGAGTATTCCCTGTTCATTGATAGGAAGACTAAATATTCCTAAGATGTCTAGCTTACAAAAACTGACCTTCACATTCAATGCAATCTCAATAAAAACCAACACAGCATTCTTTAAGGAACTAGAAAAGCTAGCTATAAAATTTATTTGGAAAGGAAAGAGGCCCCAAATAGCCAAAGATATATGAAAAAAGTGAAATTGGAAGAATCACACTACCTGACTTCAAAACATAATAAAAAGCTACAGTAGTGAAAACGGCATGGTATTGGCACAAGGATAGACACACTGACCAATGAAACCTAATTGAAAGTACTAATATAGATCCTCATATACAGTCATATAATATTTGAAAAGGCCACCAATCCCACTCAACTGAGAGACAATGGCCTCCTCAACAAATGGTGCCTGGAGAACTGGATATCCATATGTAACAGAATAAAAGAAGATTCCAAACTCACACCTTATACAAAAATCAACTCAAGATGGATCAAAGACTTAAATATAAGACCTAAGACATAAAGACTTTGGAAAGCAGTGTAGAGAAGCATCTACAGGACCTTGTAATAGGAAATGGCTTCATGAACTTCACACCAAAAGCATGAGCAGCAAAAGAACAAATAGATAAGTGGGACTTCCTAAAAATTAAAGCCTTCTGCACCTCAAAGGAGATTGTCAAGAAAGTGAAAAGAGAGTCTACACAATGGGAGGAAATATTTGGTAGCCATATATCTGATAGGAGGCTTATATTCTGCTCATATAAAGAACTCCTATATCTTGAAAATAAAAAGATAAACAACCCATTTAAAAAATGGGGAAAAGTTTTGAACAGACACTTCTCCAAAGAAGAAATACAAATGGCTAAAAAACACATGAAAAAATGCTCCAAATCTCTAGCTTTTAGGGAAATGCAAATCAAAACTACAATGAGATATCATCTTGCTCCCATAAGATTGGCAGCTATGAAAAAACAAAACAAAACAGAGACTACAAGTGCTGGAGAGAATGTGAAGGAATGGGAACACTCATCCACTGCTGGTAGGAATGCAGAAGGATGCAGGCATTCTGATGTACATTTTGCCTTTCTCTCAAAACACTAGCTATAGATTTGCTATATGATCCAGCAATTCCACTGCTGCGTATATACCCAATAGAGCTGAAAACAAGGACATAAACCGATATATGCACACCAATGTTCATAGCAGCATTGTTAAATATTGCCAAAAGTTGGTATCAACCAATATGCTCATCAACAGATGAATGGATATATAAAATGTGGTATATACATACCATGGAGTACTATTCAGCTTTAACAATGAGTACACTACAAACACGTGTGAGAACATGGATGAATCTTAAGAACCTTCTGTTGAGTGAAGCAACTCAGGCATTGAAAGACAAATACTACTTAACCTCACTGATATGAAATAAGTAAACCAGCTGTCTCAGAGAGATAAAGACTAGATGATAGGCTTAAAGGAATTTGGGGGGATAGAGGACGTTTGTGAGCTGACACCTACCTGGGTGCAATCTGTGATAACTTGGAGGTAAATATTTGTACAGGGAAGGGATAAAATGGGGGCATAGGGATAACTTGGGTGGGGCTTCAGGCTTGGGGGGGGCTAGGGATTGGAGAATGGGTAAGATGACCCAAGAAATTAGGGGGAGGGGGGGGAACATATGAACATAGGAGAATGTCAGGTATTTGGTTGAGAGTATAATGTTGAGAAAACTTTTTCAAAAATATAATAAGGAAGGTTCCCTGTTTAAAATGCTTAAAGGGGAGAATCTGACACAGGACAGGCTTCTAAGGAGTGTGTGAGTGCTCATTTTGTGATAGTGGGTTATATCATTGGATGGAGACCCATATAATGAGAGTAAAGGTATACCCACATCCTGGGGAGGACTGATGTTCTCAAATAGAGGGAAATGTATCTCTTGAGAGAAATGGTGGCTCCCAATGCATTAGGGAAGTCGAGCAGGTCAAGCCCTCAACATTGTTCCAAATATCTCTGAACATAACGCTTCAAGCAATGAAGATTGACTGTCACTGTGGGCCATAAGGGAAGGGGGAGAGAGGTATTGAATAGATGGAATCAATGTAACTGTGTGGGCAATAGAAGTGTTCCACAAGATTATGCAAAGATGGATATAAGAAATCTTAAATTACACCAAATATATATAGGGGCTGATAGGCTAAAATGGAAATCATAATGTAAACATAAGAAACCTAAAAATTTAGAAAATTGTATAGTCTAAAATATGAGCCACAATGTAAACCCAAACGTTACCTTGTTTGAAAGCTATTGTCTCAATATCTGTACATCAGTTTCAGTAAATATAGTATGAATATGTAAAAAGATTATTGCTGTGGAAGGGAAAGGGCTTTATGTTGGATATGTGGAAGTACTGTATATTGCATATATGAATTACTGTGATCTAAAAATTCTGTGAAGATAAGCTTAATAATTAGGGGGAAAAAAAGAAAAAGAAAGGATGTAGACACTGAGGAAAAGAGAAGAATTTGCCTTGCCAATTTGCATACTGGGCAACATGTTGCAGAGATGGAAGACAAAACATCAAAAGCAAAGCTTTTGCATTTTTAAATTTTTAATACCCCAATTTATTTTTACATTAATTTTTCTAAATTAATATGTATTCTATATCTAACCTTTAAACTCATCACTGTATTCCATTTTACTATTAATGGAACCTGGCAATATATTGGGCTTCACTTTTCAAGAAGTTTTGGATCACAGAGAGGTTCAACAATGGCAGGGGAGGAACACTGGTGTGGGATATTATTGACAGGGGACACATGGTTGGCAATGAGTTCTCCAGGGCATATATCCAGGGTGCATAAAAATGTTTGGATATTTTCATAGTGCTTACAATTAAAAACAACAACTGAGGGAGTGCTGAGTTCCTAGCCAGGGGAGCTCTATCACAGTCCCTAAAGGAACAGCAACAATCCCCCAAGTCCAATGGCAAAGACCAAAAAAGAAGGAAGGTCGAACAATGAGCCCTTGATACTAATGACTATGCTTGTGAGCCTGTGCACCTGAAATAAGAACAAGGCCTAAAGCTGCAGGGTGCCTAAGAGTTACCTCCTGAGAGCCTCCATGTTGCTCAAATGTGGCCAGTCTCAAAGCCAAACTCAACATGGAAATGTGTTGCCTTACCCCCAGCATGGGACATGACTCCCAGGGATGAGCCTCCCTGGTGCCAAGGGTTTACTACCAAGTACCAGCTGATGATGTAACTAGAAAATGACCTTGAATAAAAGGGTCAACTCGGACCAGCAGGATATCTCAATCTACATATAATACCAGGAGATAAAAATGTTTTTTGACCTAAATCAAAGGGGGAAATGGAAAGGACAAATGAATTTATATGACTATGAGTCTCCAAGAAGAGCCGGAAGATTATCAGAGGGGTTGCCCTTATGCACATCTCAGCAGTGTCACAGAGACAGATAAAGTATATACAACCCCAGTTATTGATTCTTCTGTGGGCTACAGAGACCCACAGGTTCTATGGTCTTGGCAGATGGAGTTCAGTGCCAGAAGATATCTTAAAAGCAGTAAAATCTAAGATGTAAAATGATGGAGAGCTTAAAAACAGTTATGCCAAAAAAGTAAGAATTATGAGTCAAATTGTAAACTTTATGTTTCTGTTGTGTTGTAATTGTTTTATGTTTGTCTATTTGTTCAATGTCACTGTATATTTGGATTACTCCAGATGGTAATATAATTTGGTAAATAAAAATGTCTAAAAGAGCTCTATTCAAATGGCCAAAAATTAAATAAATGCTTCTATTAATACATAAATTTAAATGTTAATAACATCTCTACAATAATAAAAATTGTAAGTCACTTCATAAAAAATAGTTCTTGCTTAAATTAAAATGAATAGTTTATTTTTCTTCAAAGAATAAAATAAAGGATGTAAAACTTAAATGAATAAAAAGAAAGGTAAAATGTTTGTGGGAGTGCTGACTGAAATTTAATAAGTTTGTTCAAAAAAAGTGAGTATTGTCATAAAATAAAATGTCTGGTTTTCATAAAATCAGAATGACCATATGCAGGACAGGACTTGAATGCATGTGGCATGTTGTGGAATGTATTGTGGTAACTTAAATAAGGGCATGTGTTCTGTGAAGGTGAAATTTGACTTAATGTAATTATAGACTAAGGTTATAAATAATTGTAAAAAGTTTGTGGAAGCATTGTTTGAATTAAAGTGTATAAATGGCTAATTCCAAGAAGCCATTATTAAACAATAACTGAATTGATAATAACAACAAAATGTAATTTTAAAATAGGAAAACTTGTTAGCAGCCAGCCTCACCTGCCAACTTGTTACTAAAAGATTATTTCAAGTATTGCATGCTACTAGGTATTTGAAATAAAGAAAAGTTATATTTGCATATAACCAAACTGAATCATCATTTTAACAAGATTGTTTAGTGTTAATGGTAATTGTATGTAGCAAAAAGTTTGACTGGAAACAGTTTCCAAAATCATTTTGCTAACTTATGTATGTAGGGTGTATAGAATGTGTATTTCTTATTACAGAAACAGAAAATAATTTTGTCCTAAGATAAAATGCCTGGTTATTAAGAAAGAGTAAAATGTGGGACAAAACCTGAATGAATACAGAAAGAACAGAAGGTTTATGAAAAAGGAATTTCTGTGGATAGAGTTGAGTAAGATTTAATGGGTCTATCTATAAAGTTGTTTTAAATTAAATTTAATTTTTTAATTATCTTTTTTTAAAGTAAATAGATCACACAAAATATGAAGGAGATAGATAAATAAAACATCAGAATTGTTAAGCAAAGCCAGTAGTCAATTCTTGGAAACAAACTGACAAAATGTATATAATATTGACCCAAGTTTGCAGTGTTAATGAGCGAAATTAACAGCTCCCATTGTTAGATGAGTTTGGAGAGAGCTACCTAAGGTTATCATATTACGATATTGAAACAGGAAGTTTACATAAATTTTTGAAGGGTCAATTTCGTTTAAGCAGTGAGGTGTTTGTATTAGATACTGGAAAATTGAGAGCTTGTTTAATTAAATCATGTGATAGCATGATAAACTGGCAGGTACACAAATTAATGAGGCACATCTATGCGGTGCGGTCTGGATTTCTGTTTAAGTTTGCAGGTACCTGTCAGACTCCTGAATTGATCCGGTAGTCACCCACCACAGACACCTCGCATCGGATACAATTCCAACATTGGCAACAGAGAACACTCTGCTGGACAGACCAGGGCAGAAGTGAAGGACCACCTGCAGAAGTGAAGAGTGCTGAGAGCCGTGCTACGTTTTCACCTAAAGATGAAGCATCTGGTGGGAATGAAAAGTTCTTTGTTGTTGCAGATTGTAGAATATTGTCACACTGGTCTGTGGAAAATTGCATTGTCTATTATTTCTTCATGTAATCAGTTTAAGTAATAAGGGATATATGTAATCATAAGTATTTTAGTGGTGGGTGGGACTATTAATCTTAAGTGGGGGGTTAGTTAGAAAATTAGAATATTATGTATTCTCTCTGTAGATGGATGTGTGTATTTACTTGTGACCCTTTACCCTGTGATTGCACCTCTTAATAAAGATTTCACATGAACTCAGAGGGAACAGTGGAGAGATCAACTTTTTTAGGGTTCATTGGACATGGAAAAATCCCTAGTGGCAGAAAGTTAAAAGATGATTGGATAAAGAATTTAATAGAGGCTGCTTTGCCCTCAGTATTAACTCCAGGGGTTGAGGCTGTGAACAAAACCTTTAGAAAGAGAGTTAAAGGATGGATAGGCACCCTTTGAAAAATTGTTGCTGGAAATAAAATTGATAATGATGTATGGTAATTTTTTATGGAAGTTATAAGAAAGTGATGAATAAGAATCCTTGTTGCTGCCCCTGTCAGTAGCCCTCCTCCTTACTCCTGCCTCTTTCCCTCATCCTGTCCTACCTCCTACCCTTCCCCTGTGAAATTTTGCTCATTTTATTGCTGTACCTCTTGATATTTCTCACTACTTACTAAAATTGTGTTGCTGTTTGATGTAATAAAATTCACTTAATAAAGATTTAGTGGTTAAGTCAAAAAATAAAAAATAAAAAAAAACATAAGAGAGAGGTGGGGCAAGATGGCATCTGAGTGAGTGCATCTCATAATCTCTCCTGCAAAGAAGCAGCTGAGTAGGGTTGGAATGTTGCCAGAGCAGGTGTTTTGGGAGTTTGCAAGGCAGGAGGTGTCTGGACCTCGATTTGGAGAGACTGTGACAGAAGTAGTGCTTGCTAAAGGTAGAATTGCAGGTTTCTAGCACAGAGGTCAGAAGTTGTAGGGAGGCAGGACCCTTCACCCTAGGATGGTGGCCACAGTTTTCCCTGAAAACTGTTGGTTGTGTGATGGTATTACCAAGCCCCATTTTCCCCAGATTTGTGGTCCCTAGGTCCATATCCCCTAAGCCCCTGTAGCCCATGTTCCACAGACCCACATACCCAGAGTCTGCAATATCCCTTACTTTCCTCTCCGGAATCCAGTGCTCCCTGAGGCCCAAGATTACCCAAGCCCTCTGGTTTGGGGCTGACTCCATGAGTGGGAGGGATTTGTTGGGAGGTGAAGAGGGGTCAAACAAGTGTGGGTACAATTTCTGGTCCCCCTCCCCTTTTTTTTTTTGAGCTTGGAAGAGCATATCAGCTGGATTCGGAGATCCTGGAAAGAAAGTAGAGGTGAATCTGTTGAGAAAGCCCAATTTACCTAAATGCCCTGGGATAGGAAACTTGGTCTGGGAGAAGGTGGAATCAGAAAATCAACTAGCCCTCCTGTAACACACCTAAGGGAGAGGGACTGTAGGACGTGCTTTCCAAGCTTCCAATAGCATATTTGAGGTTCTTGGTGAAGTGTGGGTGCTCTCTCTCTGGAAATAAAGAGTCATTATTTTCTGTGTGGAGCTGGTTCACCAAGACCCCACTTGAATCTCCTACCAGACCTCTCATGTCGCTTTCCTGCTGCCCTGGGAGAAAGGGCAGTGAGGAAGGGAGAAAGGGGTAACATCAGATTCCTAAGCATTTTATTTAATTGCAAAGAGGATTCCTTGCTTGAACCTTTGGTCTTTTTTATTGGTTTGTCTTCTTGCTTTTCCTTCCTCTTTATCCCCCCAGGGCCCTTTTTTCTTTTCTTTTGTTTTTTCTCTTTTTCTTGATTGTTTCAACCACTTTGTCCCTTTTTTCTTTCTTTTTTTTTTAATATCAGGTGCTGCAGGGAGTACTTCACATTTGCTCTGATTCCTCATCCTCCATTTCCTCTTTCCTGTGTGTATTGATTTTGACCACCAACACTACTTCCGTTCCTCTACACCTTCCTGTCCTCCATCATTTATTGTTTCTATTACATGCCACCTCATTTAGTTTGGTCCCCAATTTTTCTGACTTTTTATTGCTAATACCTTCGTTCTGTTTTTTTTTTTTATTCATTCTTTATATTATTGTCTGTTCTTTTCTCTTTCCCTCTCTCCTGACCACACTGGCCTTTTAATTCATACTATATTCCTCCCTATATTCAGTTTACTGTCTCATTATAGGTACTCTACTTTACTTACTGTTATAACCCTACACAGCTTACATGAGTCTAATATGCATCCTCCTAGACCAAACATGGTGCCTCTGTTAACTTTACTCTCAATACTACTATTATACATTTTCTTTTCTTACTCCTTTTACTTTCTCTGGCCCTAATATGTTCCTTCAAGTGAATTGAGCCAACAACAAGGAAATAGAATAAGAACAAAGTGACAAAGAGAAGACTTCACATGCATGCAAAAATAACAAATAATTAAACCCTAAGACTAGACAAAGAAGCTAAGCAACAGATTAAACCCATCAAGATAAAATGATGACCAGACAGCAACAAAAAAATACAAAAGAAACCAATAATCAGGAAAACATGCCCCAATCCAATGAACAAACTGAAAACCAGGAAAAGGAGCAGAACACTGAACCAGTAATTAAAGATCTCAAAGCATATATTAGGACCACTTTGAGGAAGTGAAGGAAGAGATTAAGAATATGAAGAAAACACTTTGAGAGAATGCAGAAGAAATTGCAATCATTCCCAAAAACATAATGGATATTATGGTGATGAACAGCACAATTCAAACTGATGGGTATGGGGAATGGCAGGAAGACATGAGAGGTGGAGGAGCCTTTGGGACTTAGAGTTGCCCTGGATGGTGCTTCAGGGGCAATCACCGGACATTGTAAATCCTCCCAGGGCCCACTGGATGGAATGTGGGAGAGTATGGGCCATGATGTAGACCATTGACCATGGGGTGCAGAGATGTCCAGAGATGTACTTACCAGGTGCAATGGATGTGTCATGATGATGGGAGTGAGGGTGGCTGGGGGGGGAGGGAGTGGTGGGGTAGGGGTGGTAGGGTTGAATGGGACCTCATATTTTTTAAATGTAATATTTTTACAAAATCAATTAAAAAAAAATACACTCTCAGAGGCAGACTTGGCCCAATGGATAGGGCATCCACCTTCCACATGGGAAGTCTGCAGTTCAAACCTCAGGCCTCCTTGACTTGTGGGGAGCTGGCCCATGTGCAGTGCTGATGAGGACAAGGAGTGCCTTGCCACATGAGGGTGTCCCCCACATAGGGGAGCCCCATGCAAAAGAAGTGCACCCTGTAAGGAAAGCTGCTCAGTGCAAAAGAAAGTGCAACCTGCCCAAGAATGGTACTGCACACACAGAGCTCTGACACAACAAGATGACATAACAAAAAGAAATACAGATTCCTGGTGCTGCTGATAAGGATAGAAGCAGTCCCAGAAGAAC
Source organism: Dasypus novemcinctus (assembly GCF_030445035.2). NCBI lineage: Eukaryota > Metazoa > Chordata > Mammalia > Cingulata > Dasypodidae > Dasypus > Dasypus novemcinctus. The sequence continues at coordinate 63,113,826 of NC_080697.1, forward strand.
ACACAGTGAATGGACACAGTGAGCAGTCACCTGGGGGGAAGGGGAGAGAAAGAAATAAATGAATAAAATTTTTAAAAATACACTCTCAGCAAATAAAAGCAGATTCAATGAGGCAGAGGAAAGAATTAGTGATGTGGAAGACAGTACATCTGAAATTGAACTGATAGCAGAACAGATCAACAAAAAGACAGAAAAAATCCAGCAGGGACTTAGGGACTTGAATGACAATGTAACATGCTCAAATATAAGTATTATAGCCATCCCATAAGAAGAAGAGAAGGGAAAGGGGAGATAAGGGGTGTTGAAGGAAAAAATGGCTGAAAATTTCCCAAATCTATTGAGGGAGATGGATGTACATGTCCAGGAAGCACAATGCACCCCAAACAGCATAAACCAAACAGGCTTACCACAAGACATATACTTAACATATTATCCAACACTGCGGACAAATACAAAATAAGAAAAGCAACAAGAGAAAAGAGAACCATCACATGCAAGGGAGGCACCATGAGATTAAGTGCTGAATTCTCATCTAAAACAAGAATGCAGTGGTATGACATAGTCAAGGTACTAAAAGAAGATAATTTCCAACCAAGAATACTCTATCCAGCTAAGCTGGCATTCAAAAATGATGGAGAGTTCAAAATATTCACAGATAAACAGAACCTAAGAGAGTATGCCAACAAGAATCATGCCCTTCAAGAAATACTAAAGGGAGTTCTGCAGGAAAAAAGAAAACAATAAGAGAGACAGAGTTGGAGGAGAGTGTAAGAGTAACTAAAAATACAAGAGAAATAATTAAACAAAATATGACAAACATAAATCCAAAGAAAATAAGGCTAATATAAGTAACTCCTTGAAAGTAATAACACTGAATAACAATGGAGTAAGCTCACCTGTCAAGAGACTCAGACTGGAAAATTGGATAAGGAAATATAACCTATCTATATGCTGTTTACAAGAAACACAACTTAGACCCAGGGATTCAAGGAGGTTGAACGTGAATGGTTAGAAAACAATCTTACAAGCCAACAATAACCAAAAAGGACAGGAGTAGCTATATTAACAACACACAAAGTAGACTTTAAATGCAAAAAAAAAAAAAAAAATTGTGAGAGACAAAGATGGTCACTACATATTAGTGAAATGGATAATCTTTCAAGAAGAAAAAACAATCACAAAGATTTATGCTCATAACAAGGGCACCTCCAAATATGTGAGGAAAACACTGGAAAAACTAAGAGAAGGAGTAGATGCCTCTACAATTTTAGTGGGGGTTTTAATACACCACTATCAATTTTGGACAGACCATCTCAAAAGAGAATCAATAAAGAAACAAAAACTTTGAAAAATGTATAAGAGGAGCTGGACCTAATAGACATATACAGAGCATTACACCCAAATACAGCAGGATATACATTCTTCTCAAATGCACATGGATCATTCTCCAAGATAGACCACATGCTAGGCCACAGAAAGTCTCAATGAATTCAGAAAGATTGAAATCATGCAAAATAATTTCTCTGACCAGAGTGGAATGAAGTTGGAAATCTGCAAGGGCCAGAGACGCAGATTTGGCACCAAGATATGGAAGGTAAGCAACACACTCTTAGGAAAACAGTGGGTCAAGGAGAAAAATCTTAAAAGAAATCAATACCTTGAAACTAATGAAAATGACAGCATAACATATCAAAACTTATGGTATGCAGCAAAAGCAGTACAGAAAGGGAAACTTATAGCCACAAATTCACACATCAAAAAAGAAGAAAGAGCTGAAATTGAAGAACTAACTGCACACTTGGAGGAATTAGAAAAAAACAACAAACTAACCCCAAAGGAAGAAGAAAGAAAGAAATAACAAAGATAAGAGCAAACTAAAAGAAATGGAAAATAAGAAAGCACTTGAAAAAAAATGAACAAAACCAAGCATGCTTGTTGTTTGAAAAGATCAAGAAAATTGGCAAACCTTAGCTAGACTAACAAAGAAAAAAAGAGAGAAGATGGAAATAACAAAATAAGAAATGAGAAAGGAGATATCACCACTGACCCCACAGAAAGAAAGACTATCATAAGAGGATACTTTGAAAAACTATGTTCCAAAAAAAAAATGACAATTTAAAGGAAATTTAAAAATTCCGAGAAACAGAGAAGCAGCCTACATTGATTGACAAAAGAAGAAAGTGACAATCTCAACAAACAAATCTCAAGTAAGGAGATAGAATCAGTCATTAAAAACCTCCCAACTAAGAAGAGCCCTGGGCCAGAAAGCCTTACAGGTGAATTCTACCAAATAATCCAGAAAGAACTAAGACCAATCTTGCTTAAATGCTTCCAAAAATTGAAATAAAAGGAACATTGCCTGACTCATTCTATGATGCCAACATTAGCATTTCTGTACACCAATAATGAACAATCTCAGGAGGAAATGAAGAAACAAATATCATTTACAATAGTGAATAAAAATCAAATACCTAGGAATAAATTCATGTAAAGATGTAAAAGACTTATACACAGAAAAATATGCAACATTGTTCAAGGAAACCAAAGAAGACCTAAATAAATGGAAGAAAATTCCCTGTTCATGGATAGGAAGACTAAATATTATTAAGATGTCTATCCTACCAAAACTGATCTACACATTCAATGCAATATCAATAAAATTCAACACAGCATTCTTTCATGAACTAGAAAAACTAGTTATGAAATTTATTTGGAAAGGAAAGAGGTCCCGAATAGCTAAAGAAATATTGAAAAAGAAAAATGAAATTGGAGGAATCACACTACCTGACTTCAAAACATACTAAAAAGCTACAGTAGTGAAAACAGCATGGTATTGGCACAAGAATAGACACACTGACCAGTGAAACTGAATTGAAAGTACAATATAGATCCTCATGTACAGTCATATAATATTTGAAAATGCCACCAAGCCCACTCAACTGGGAGACAATGGCCTCTTCAACAAATGGTGCCTGGAGAACTGGATATCCATATGTAACAGAATAAAAGAGAATTCCAAACTCACACCTTATACAAAAATCAACTCAAGGTGGATCAAAGACTTAAATATAAGAGCCAAGACCATAAAGACTTCAGAAAGCAATGTAGGGAACCATCTACAGGACCTTGTAATAGGAAATGGCTTCATGAACTTCACACCAAAAGCATGAACAGCAAAATAACACATAGATAAGTGGGACTTCCTAAAAATTAAAGCCTTCTGCACCTCAAAGGAGATGGTCAAGAAAGTGAAAAGAGAGCCTACACAATGGGAGAAAATATTTGGTAACCATATCTGATAGGAGGCTTAAATCCTGCATATATAAAGAACTCCTATATCTCAAAATTAAAAAGAAAAAAAATCCAGTCAAAAAATGGGGAAAAGTTTTAAACAGACACTTCTCCAAAGAAGAAATACAAATGGCTAAAAAGCACATGAATAAATGCTCAAAATCACTAGCTATTAGGGAAATGCAAATCAAAACTACAATGAGATACCCTCTTACTCCTATGAGATTGGCAGCTATGAAAAAAACAGAAGACTACAAGTGCTGCAGAGGATGTGCAGGAATGGGAACACACATCCACTGCTGGTGGGAATGCAGAGTATACAGCCATTCTGGATGATAGTTTGGCTGTTTCTCAAAAAACTACCTATAGATTTTCCATATGACCCAGCAATTCCACTGCTGGGTATATACCCAGTAGAACTGATAACAAGGACACAAACTGATATATGCACACCAATGTTCATAGCAGCACTATTCACTATTGTCAAAAGTTGGAATCAACCCAAATGCCAATCCACAGATGAATGGATAAATAAAATGTGATATATGAGTACAGTGGAATGATACTCAGCTATAGGAACCAATACAGTAAAAACACGTGATTACATGGATGAACCTTGAGAACCTTATGTTGAGTGAAGCAACCCAGGCATTGAAAGACAAATACTACATGACCTCACTGATATGAAATAAGTAGACCAAGCTGTCTCAGTGAGCTAGAGAGCAGATGACAGGCTTAAAGTTATTTGGGGGTGAGGAGAGGAAGTTTGCAAGCTGACGCCTACCTGAGTGAAATCTGTGATAACTTGGAAGTAAGTATTTGTACACAGATGGGATAAAATGGGGGCATAGAGAGACCTTGGGTGGGGTTTTGCAGGCTTGTGGGGAACTAGGAATGGAAGAATGGGTAAGATGGCCCAAGAAATTGGGGAGAAGATGGGGGGAACATTTGAACAGAGGAGATTGTCAGGTATGTGGTTGAAACTATAATGTTGAGAAAACTCTTTTGAAAATATAATAACGAAGGTTACCTGTTTAAGATGCTTAAAGGGGAGAATCTGACATAGGACAGGCTTTTAGGGAGTGTGTGAGTGCTCATTTTGTCATAGTGGGTTATATAATTGGATGGAGACCCATACAATGAGAGTGAAGGTATACGCACATTCTGGGGAGGACTGATGTTCTCAAACAGAAGGAATTATATGTCTAGAGAGAAATGGTGACTCCCAATGGGTTAAGGCAGTAGAGTATGTCAAGCTCTCAACATTGTTACAAGTATCTCTGAATATGATCCACCAATTAATGAAGATTGATAGTCACTGTGGGCCCTGAGGGGAGGGAGAAAGAGGTATTGAATAGATTGAATCAGTGTAACTGTGGAGCAATGGACGTGTTCCACAAGATTATGCAAAGATGGATATAGGACATGTTAAATTACACCAAAAATGTATAAAAGCCTATAGGTTAAAATGTAAACCATAATGTAAAACATAAGATAATTAAAATTTAGAAAATTGTATAGTCTAAAATATAAAAAATAATGTAAACCCAAGTGTAACCATGTTTCAAAGCTATTGTCTCAAAATCTGTACATCAGTTGCAGCAAATATAATATGAACATGTAAAAAGATCATTGCTGGGGAAGGGACAAAGTGTTTGATGTTGGATATGTGGGAGTACTGTATATTGTATATATGAATTACTATAATCTAAAACTTTTTGAAGACAAACCTAAAAATTAGAAAATACATAAAATAAAAAATAATAGATAAATAAAAGAAAAAGAAATGATGTAGACACTGAGGAATAAATAGAAGAAATTGCCTTCCCACTGTATATACAAGGCAACACTTTTTACAGTGATAAAAGCAAAACATCAAAAACTAAGCTTTTTAATTTTTTAATTTTTTGAATCCCCAGTTTATTTTTACTTTAATTTTTCTAAATTAGTATGTATTCCATGCCTAACCTTTAGACCCATCACTATATTCCATTTTACTATTAATGGAATCTGGCAATATATTAGACTTCATTTTTGAAGAAGTTTTGGACCACAGAGAGGCAGCGGAGGAACACTGGCATGGGGTGTTATTGATAGGGTGCACATTTTTGGGACAGAGTTCTCCAGGGAATATATACAATGTACATAAAAATGTTTGGATATTTTCACAATGGTTTCAGTTAAAAATGACAACTAAGGGAGTGCTGAGTTCCTAGCCAGGGGAGCTCTATCACATTCCCCAATGGAACAGCAACAATCCCCCAAGTGCAATGGCTAAGACCAATAAAGAAGGATCGTCCAACAATGAGCCCTTTTTTTTTCTTTTTTTGTCTTTAATTTTTTAATGTTACATTAAAAATAATATGAGGTCCCCATATACCCACCACATCCCTCACCCAACTCCTCCCCCCATAACAACAATCTCCTCCTTCATCGTGAGACATTCATTGCATTTGGTGAACACATCTCTGAGCACTGGTGCACCTTATGGCCAATGGTCCACATCATAGCCCACACTCTCCCACATTCCACCCAGTGGGTCATGGGAGGACATACAATGTCTGGTAACTGTCCCTGCAGCACCACCCAGGACAACAACCCCCCAAAATGCCCCCACATCACATCTCTTCCTCCCACTCCCTACCTCCAGCAGCCACCATGTCCACTTTCTCCACACCATTGCCACATTTTCTTTGATTACTAATCACAATAGTTCATGAATAGAATATCATAAGTCCACTCTAATCCATACTTTATTCCTCCATCTTGTGGACCTTAGAATGGTTGTGTCCACTCCACATCTATATCAAGAGGGGGCTTAGATTTCACATGGATGCTGGATGCAATGAGCCCTTGATACTAATGACTATTGTTGCGAGCCTGTGCACCTGAAATAAGAACTAGGCCTAGAGCTGCAGGGTGCCTAAGAGTTACCTCCTGAGACCCTCCATGTTGCTCAAATTTGGCCACTCTCTAAGCCAAACTCAGGATAAATGCATTACCTTCCCGACAGCATTGGACATGACTCTGGGGATAAGCCCCCCTGGCACTGAGGGATTAGTACCAAGTACCAGCTGATGATGTAACTAGAAAACAACTCAGACCAGCAGAATATCTCAGCCTACATGTCATATCAGGTGTTAAAAATGTTTTTTGACCTTGAATAAAAGGGGGGAAATGGAAAGGACAAATGATTTTATATGGCTATGAGTCTCCAAAAAAGAGTTGGGAGGTCACCAGTGGGGTTGCCCTTACGCAAGCCTCAGCAGAATCCCAGAGACAGTCAAAGTAGATAGAAGCCCAGGTATTGTTTTTTCTGAAACCTACAGAGACTCATAGGTTCTATGGTCATGGCAGGTGGAGTTCAGTGCCGTGTCAGTTGACCCTACTTTGGAGTTTGTGTTCCTGAGTGTAATATAGTTGGACTCAGATGTGATCTTTGTTCACAAGCCTCTCCTGTTCACAACCCTGTGGTTGGCACTGGGGTTTGGTGTATATGCAGGGTACCTGAATCTCTGGACCACCCATGTGATAGCAAGGCCCGGAGTCTCAACAGACTTGCAACTCCTACCCTCTGGGTTTTTGGACTTACCCCACCAAGCTAACAGGGAGGTGAAGAAAGTCATCCACCAGGGAGCCAAGAGTGCCTACAACTGAAAACAGGAGAATTGCATCCATCATCCATGTGGAATCTAAGTCCCCTCTCAGTATAGAGATGGAGTGGACGTATCCATCCCAGGATCCACGGGATGGAGGAATAGAGTATGGATAGAGTGGACTTACTGATATTCTACTCTGGAACTATTGTGATTAGTAATAGAAGAAAATGTAGCATTAATGTGGAGAAAGTGGCCATGGTAGCTGCTGACGGTAGGAAGAAGGAAGAAGAGATATGATGTGGGTGCATTTTCAGGACTTGGAGTTGTCCTGGGTGGTACTGCAGGGACAGTTGCAGGACACTGTATGTCCTGCCATGGTCCACTGTTTGGACTGGGGGAAAGTGTAAAGTATAATGTAAACCATTATCCACGTGGTGCAGCAGCACTCAAAAATGTATTCACCAAATGCAGTGAATGTCCCATGATGATGAAAAATGTTGCTGATAAGGAAGGATGATGCGGGTGGGGGGTATATGGGAACCTCATATTTTTTTAATGTAACATTAAAATAATAAAGACAAAAAAGTGGTAAGTGTATGGAGATGCATAGGAAAATACCATTAATGTAACCTATGGGCTATAATTAACATTGATATTGTAATATTCATCCATCAATGTCAAAAAGTACTGTGTTAATAACAGGAATTGAAAAAATGTACACTGAATATACACTATAGACCATAATTAGTGGCTATCGTCTGTATAACAAATGTTCCACAACAATATAATGTGTTTGTGGAGGGGTGCTGTATGGGAATTCTGTACATTTATTTTATTGTTTTATAAGTTCACTGCTCTAATAAAAATATATTTTAAAAATAAGTGATAACATTTATAACTGTATAACTGTATATTGAAGACAATTGAGTATAGTTAATAGTACAGTTATAAGAATGTTCTTTCATTAATATAACAAATGAACCCTACTGATACCACATACTAACAATAGGACGGTATATGAGAACAATGCATTTAATCTATACTAAACAATAATTATCATAATGATTTTAATAATGTTTCATCTCATACCATCTTAATGCAAAGTGCCAACAATAGAGAGGATATATGGGAATGCTGTACTTTTCCAGAATTTTCTGTAAACCTATAACTTCTCTAATATAAAAAATTATTGTTATTATTTTATGACATATTTCACAGTCCTGTTTATTAGGGTTTTAATGAGCTTATCCATGTAAATTGCTTCACACAGTGCCTTGAACATAGACTCCATCAATAAGCGCTGGCTACTACTGTTAAAAATAGTAAAAATACAGAGAGACAAAGTAGATTAGGTCTGGCAAGGGTTTGTTACAAAGTTGGGGTGTTAGAGTTAAAACATAAAAGTTTTCTTTTTGAGGTGATGAAATTTTATAACATTTTCATAATGGATCCACAACCCTGTGAATATATTTTAAAAATTACATCGTACACTTTAATTGGATTTTGTGGCAGTTTTATATTATTTATGAATTCCAAAAAGAGATGTTAATTATGTTTGTAAAGTGGTCTGTTCTTCTGGGCGTGATACCCTTTGATTGATTTAAATTCAAAGACTTTACATTTACAAGGTTTCAGTCAAGATTAGTGCTTGATTTGCTCGTGTCATTAGGTTGTGCAGGGTTGAGTCCCCACCTTTTTGGTGGGATATATAAAAGGACACTCAATCAAGAACACAGAAGCAGATACACAGAAATAGAGAGTGCTCCATAGCCATGGAAGAGGAATGATCTTTGATCCTGCAGCCCCAGGAGGAGAGATGAGCCACATACCTGATAGTTTACAGCTGACATTATGAAAGGCACAGAGCAACTGAGCCTAGAAATATATGAGCCTTGGGTAGAGAGATGAGCCCTGTGCCAGCCTACACCTGAGACTGGAAGATGCTGGACCCACAGAGGCTTAAGAGGGAAGAGGAAGGTTGAACCCTCACAGATGTCACCCACCTTCTTACTTCAACAAGATGCAACAGATTTTGGTAAGGGAGTAACCTTGAATTGGACCTTTTAGGGCCTTATAACTATAATCTTTCTTGTTAGATGAATAGCCTGTATAAAAGCCAATAGATTTCTGGTACTTTGGCTGATTAATATAGATGTATTACGTGGTATTTGAATTATATCTCAATAAAAGTTTTACCAAAAATAAAAGGGCTAAGAGAAAATATAGTACAATTATTTAAAAAGTGCTATACCAATTTTAACATACATTCCACACCTATGCAAGGTATTGAAGGTGAGGCAGTTAATGGGAATCCTATATTTTATGCATGACTGTTCTATAAACCCATGACTTTTCTAACAAAAAAAAAAAAATCAAAAGAAAGGAAAAGAAGGAAACATGAGCATAATCTCAAGTAAGAGATACTGAGTATGTGAGAGAGGAAAATTACCTGAAATCACTGCAAGGTCAACTCAAGGACATAGATATCACCATAAAATACTGGCATTTTGGTAAATGGCAACTAAAGTGAAGAGGGAGGCAATAAAAAAGGAAACATTTGGATCACTTCATGCATTAGTATGAAACTTTGCCTGCTCTCAGCATTTTCTTCAGAGCCCCTGTGACATCTTTATTCCTGAGGCTGTAAATGATAGGGTTCAACACAGGTGTAAGGATGGTATAGAAGAAGGACACCATCATGTCCTTTTCAGGGGTGTGGTAGGAGTTGGGGAGCATGTAGGTGTAGATGCCAGCTCCATAAAAGATGGTGACAATCATAATGTGGGAGGAACAGGTGGCAAAGGCCTTCTTCCGACCCTCTGTTGATTTCATCCTGTGGATGGTGAGGATGATGAAGTAGTAAGAGCTTGAAATGACTGTCACAGGGATAAGGAGCATAAGGACACAGCAAAAATACATAAGAATCTCATATAGTGAAGTGTTTGAGCAGGATAGCTTTAACATGGCAGGAACCTCACAGAAGAAGTGACGGATCTCTCTGGATTGGCAGAAGGGGAAAGACATGGTGATAGGAGTTAGCATGATTCCATCTAAGGAACCAACAAACCAGCAAGCAGATGCTAGGAGGAGACAGACCCTGTAGTTCATGAGGACAGAGTAGTGGAGAGGATGACAGATGGCCACATAACGGTCATAGGCCATGGCACCCAAAAGGCAGTACTCTGCACCTCCCAACAGTAGATAGAAGAACATCTGGGTCCCACACCCAAGGACTGAGATGGTCCTTACTTTGGCCAACTGGTTCACCAGCATTTTGGGCACGGTGACAGAAATATACATCAGGTCCATGAGGGAGAGCTGGTTGATAAAGAAATACATAGGAGTCTGCAGACAGGGATCAGTATGGATCAGAAGGATCAAGATGATATTCCCAGTCACAGCCATCAAAAATAATCCAAAAATGAGTGAACAGAGCAGGCCGGGGTGTGAGCTTCGGTTGAAGATTCCTAATAGGAAGAAGTTACCACCCAGGGTTTGATTAGTGAGCCACATATTTGGAGGGTTGCTTGGAATTAGTCTACCTGGGAAACAAAGGGAAGCTTTATTAAATTTATATACACTTGTGCACATATCCATATATAGCACATGAGAACATGTCCCTGATTTCATATATATTATGTATTGATATACACATATATGAATATATACATATATGCTTTATAAATACACATCATTCATAATTAGTTAAGGCAATCTTTACCTGCCGTCAGAATGAGTACATGCATCAGAAATGAAATTGCACTGAAAGAATCAGGATATTAGATGAAAATGGATTTTCCATCTAAAATGGTAAAGTAGTATTTATATATTCAATGCAAGTTTTCATATAACTGAAGTTAAAATACTTCCTACAGAAGATTGCACTCAAAATCATCATTTTCCCTTATTTTACACGCAGTTATAGGTTTGTACCTATAATACAGAGTATGTACACTTACTGCTTGAATTCTTCTTTCATTAGATCTTGCAGAGCTAATCATCAATATTATAATTGTTGGAATATCTTTGATTTTCAACAGGCATTTTTGCAGGAAAGGATAGCAATATTTTTTAAAATTTTCAGTAATTTAAATATAAGAATTTCTGATGTGTTAGTTTTCTTGAAATTTAAACACCATATATGCAAGTAATAATTCAAAACAAATTTTATACATGAGATTGACAAACATCTATAAAAAGTAAATTTTTTAGTCAATTTCATGAAAATATGTCATTAAAGATGCTAATGCAATTTGTCAATTTTTCCCAAATGATGTAAATAGTTTTAGGCACAAATGATTAGGAAAATAATTTTCTCACTCCCACGTCAAATATTTAAAAGATTCTGTGAGTTTTATTCATATTTTCATGAACTTTATAAAGACCATATAATCCTTTAAAATTTTGGCAATCATTCAAGAACTAAAAGAAAATTTTGTCTTCCTCGGGCCAATGAAATTTGTATATACCAATTGATATTTAGTCTGCAGGTTCTCCTGGGTGATTTAGACCATAGAATCTTTCAGACTGCATTTTATTCATGTCCAAAATTATGTTAAAATTTTAATGGTATTTTGCAATCCCACATTTCTTGTAACTTCCCCATTTTTCTCATGAAATCTTAGAGAAAGAATTACTTATTTTGTTGGTCAGCCAAAGGGGTACTAATGCAAAATACCAGAAAACTGTTGGCTTTTATAAAGGGTATTGATTTGGTTTAGAAGCTTACTGTTACCAGGCCATAAAGTGTAAGTTATTTCTTTCACAAAAGTCTCTTGTCACATGTTGGAGCAAGATAGTTACCAAGGTTCAGCCTTCCTCTTCCTCTTAAGGCTCCATGGTCCCACCTTCTTCCAATATCAGCTGTATGCTGGGATAAGTCTTACCTCTCTCCTGCTGCTTTTTTCTCTCTGAGCTCAGCTGCTCTGTTCTCTCCACAAGGTCAGCTGCAGGATTTCAGTCTCTCTAAGCTTTTTCTTCCTCCCCAGGTCTCAATTCTCTACAGGCTTAGCTGCTCTGCTCACTCCACAAGGCCAGCTGTAAATTACCAAGTGTATGGCTCATCTCTTTTCTTGGGGCCTCTGCCATGTCTATTGGAGCCATCTCTCTCTCCCCATGTTTCTGCTTCTCTGTGTATTTATTTCCCAGAGTTCCAACTCCAAAACTCTAACTCCTCTGCCTTTTCATTTTCAACATCCTACTGGCATGGCCCAAAGTCATAATCATAATTTAATCAAGTAAGAGTTAAACCTCTGAATCCAATACAATCTAATGTACCTAGAGGAATAGACCAATTTATGAACATAATCCAATATCTATTTTTGAAATTCATAAATAATACCAAACTGCTATACTTATATTTATTAATATATTTACTTTATGATAGCATATTGCTATATCATTATATGGGGGAGGGTTGTTCTGACTTTTCTCCCAGTAGATGAAAGATAGAGTCTCTAAATTCCAATTTCTTCTAATTTGTTCAATCATCACCTTGCAACAGACTGTTGGAAACTTTTCTAAATTATTATTTTGTAGGACCAATGGGTTCTAATCAGTCCTTCCTTTTCTTAGCTCTAGTTCTCTCTTTTTGCAGAATTTAGTGGTTCACTCCTAATTAACTGTTATCTCTTCTTCCCTAGTTACATAAAGACATTTCTATCATTCAAAAAGTGTATAAAGTTAAGAAAAAAATGTTGATAAGTTAACTCATTCCAACATACTGTCAACCTAAAAATCAAATATACATTAGCTTCTCCCTTTTTGTTCATTGCAAATTCCTTTTGATATACTTTATATGAACTCTTCTTTCCTCAGTATTACTATTAAATCATAATCCTATAGACAGAATTGTTGAAATCAGTAATTACATTTCCTGTTTGATATTTCAAAATTTCTCTGCCTAGCCAGTAGGAGTATCTTTGAAATGTTTAGAAGCAATACTTCTAAATAATTTGAAAAGTATATCTGTTCTCTATGGATCTGGCCAAGAAATAATGTCCCCCTTTTACTTTTTATATATCATCTCTCTCTTTTTTCTATCAACACTTTATTTTTTTATTTTTTCCACATCAACAACCTCTTCCATCATTGCAAATATTTGTCAACTTTGTTGATCTTTTTAATAATCCAACTTTAGGCTTTGTTGATTCTATTTTTTTCTACTTCATTTATCACCAGTCTGATTTTTGTTATTTCCTTCCTCTCTTCCCTGATCCAAGATACATAATTAGCTCCTGGATAAGGATCAGGTTCCTTTTATGAGACACTAAAATCTGCATAAAATTTATACACTGAGGATTGAAGGAAGATGACATGAGACTAGCAGTCAGAGCTCAATTCTCTCACAAAAAGACTAAAGAAAGAGAAATATGCTGTCCAAGGGGCCTGCTTTAGGGGTCAGCAAACCAGGACAGCTACACAACTCCCAAGGTGGTGAGGGACAGAGAGTGATGAAGAGTGCAAAAATGAGTTTACCAAACCCCTGCAGTGGCCAGGAACAGCTTCCCTCCCTCAACCCCAAGATAATAAGCTGGGCTAAAAACCCTGGTTCACAGCAGCTAACTGAAAGTGGTCAGACATCTTCTTCACTGTTAGTGTTTCAAGGGAAAAGGGAGTAGTACTGGGAAAGATTTATTCAGTAAATTTGGCCAGCAGAGCCAGCTTGAATCCCTGTTCTGGAGATTCAACACAGAAACACAGGAAATCCTATACTGAAACATCTCAGTGGAAAGATGAATCAATGAGTGCTATCTGCTGGACTGTCTTGCAATTGCATGACTAAAAACGTTTTTCTCTGTACCCTAACCAATAAAAAAAATCTGTGCCCCATTAGAATATGACTGGCCTGATTTTGATAACTTAAGGTGGGCAATTTTAAGGGCTTAATATATGTTGAACCCAATATGAAAGAGCTGTGGAGAAAAAAGCTATAGGCAAGAGAAAGAAATTAGCCAGTAGAGAAAATTCACCAACATATTAAAATGTCTAGATATCTGCAAACAATTACAAGTCATACTGGAAAATAGGAAGAGATGGGCCAGCCAAAGGAGCAAACCAAATATCTTGAAGAGATACTGCGTTTGATCAATTAATCAGTGATAATCACACAAATCTCCTAAATCAATTCAAAGAATTTAAAGAAAATATGAATAAACAGACAAAGGATATTAAGAAGATACTGGGTGACCATAAAGAACAATGACAATTAACAGACCTTACAGAAATGAAAAACATAATGAATGAGATTTAAAAAAACACTAGAACCAACAGCTAGCCAGCAAGATGGTGGCAGAGTAAGGAGCTCCTAGAGTCAGCTCCTGCTACAGGGCAGTTAGCAAACACCCAGAGCTCTCTGAAGCTAGCTGAAGCACCTGTTTGGAGGCTCCAGGAGGTCAGAAGAGCATTCTGCAATGTCTTTGAAGTAGGACACTGCCCATCTGCAGAGAAGACTCATAAGTAGAGTGATCCACACCACAGAGGCTTGTGCCCATTCTCCACTGGAGGCACAAGCCACCTCGGGAGCTGTTCTGCGGCTGGAATTGAAAGCTTCACTTCCCCAAAATGGAGGAGGAAGAGATGGTTGGACATCAATTTTAACTATTGATGAGGAAACTCAGTGGGCTACAGTATAATCCTGAAAACAGCTAAAGCTTGAGACTGTCCAAGTCAGAAAGAGGCTGGTAGTCACCATCTTAACTCCATGCCTGGCATGGGAGGAAGCAGAGTAGACTGAAAATCACAGTGCTGATAAGCACCAGCTTCTTTGCATCCAGGCCATATTGAAGCTCTAACCTAAGGCTCAGCCCCACCTCCAGGAGGGAGGAAGCTGGGGGATCTTTCCAGGAAATTACTGACCAAGACACAGAGGACAGTGATTATCCTATTTTGCAGGCACAAGCCACCCCAGGAGCTATTCTGTGACTGGAATTTGTAGCTCCATTTCCCCAAAACAGGGGAGGAAGAGATGTTTGGTCACTGATTTCAGCTACTGATTGGTAAATTCAGCTGACTAACATATAACCCTAAGAACAGCTAAAGTTTGAACATGTCTAAGTTGGAAAGTGGCCAGTAGCTGCCATTAAACTCTGCTCCCAGCATGAGGGGAAGCCAGGCTGATGGAAAATCACAGTGACAGTAGGTATCAGTTTCTTTCACCCAGATCAGCCTGCAGCCCTAGCCTAGGCTTCAGCCCCACCTCTGGCAGGGATAAGGCTGGCAGACCCTGCACCAGCCTATCCAGGTAACTGCAGGTATATTTCGCTGCATGGTCTGAATAGTCAGAAGTCTACTGGGGCAACTGTGGTCATGTTGGTCATCAACATCTGCATAGATTGCTGCCCAAACCTGCAGCTCCATCCTTGCCCCAGGTAGGGGATAAAGGGAGCTTCATCAGTCTCTCTGGGTTACTACAGACTAGGCCTACACAACTTGTATTATTCCGCACAGCTGTCATCCTGTCCCTACCCTTGGGAAAAACTTCATTGGGCCCTGAGGCAATGAGGGCAGCTTGAGCCTCCACAGCTTATAACACCAACTACATCCTTGGCCCCCACTGCACAACCAGCAAGGGAGAAAGGGCAGGAAGGCCTAAACTAAAAAGAAATCTGCACCCAGAATACTCTAGTAAGCCAGATGCCAAGACAACCACAAAAAATTTGCAATCCACACCAAGAAACAGGAAGATATGGCCCAGTTAAAAGAACAAGATAAGAATCTAGATGACATAATGGAGTTGGGTCCATTAAACACAGATGTTCAAACAAGTCTCCTTAATAAATTCAATGAGATGGCTAAAGAGATCAAGGATATTAAGACATTGGATAAGCACAATGAAGAACTTGAAAGCATATGTAGAAAAATAGCAGACCTTATGGGAATGAAAGGCACAATACATGAAATTTTAAAAAATATTGGAATCGTGTAATAACAGACTTGAGGAGGCAGAAGAAAGGATTGGTGAGCTTGAAGAAATGGCCTCTGAAAGTAAACACATAAAAGAACAGATGAAGAAAAGACTGGGAAAAATCAAACAAGGTTTCAGGGATTTAAATGACAGCAAAAGACATACACACATATGTGTCAAAGATGTCCCAGAAGAAGATAATGGAAAAGGGACAGAAAGAATATTTAAAGAAATAATGGTAGAAAATTTCCCAACCCTATGGAAGGGCATAGATATCCATGTCCAAGAAGCACAACATACTCCCATCTGAAAAAAAATCTGAATAGAACAACTCTGAGACACATACTCATCAGAATGTCAAATGCCAAAGTCAAAGAGAAAATTCTGAGAACAGCAAGAGAAAGCAATGCATGTCACATGAGGGATAACCAATAAGATTAAACACTGATTTCTCACCAGAAACCATGGAGGCAAAAAGACAGTGGTATGATATATTTAAGATACTGCAAGAGAAAAAAATCCCAGCCAAGAATCTTATATCTGGCAAGACTGTTCTTTCAAAAATGAAGGCAAGTTTAGAATATTCACAGATAAACAAAAAATGAGAGAATTTCTAACCAAGACACCAGATTTTAAGGAAATATTAAATGGTGTGCTACAGTCTGTAAACAAAAGGCAGGAGAGAGAGGCCTGGAAGAGAGTCTAGAAATGAAGATTATATCAATAAAAATAACTAAAATTGTAAAAAGAGTGGTGAAAATAAAATACGACAGATAAAACTCAAATAGACAGGAATAAACTTAACCAATAATATAAAGCACTTGTATTTATAAAACTGCAATTCAGTGTTAAAAGAAATAAAAAAAGGCCTAAACAACTGGAAGAACATTCTATGTCCATGGATTGGAAGATTAAATATCATTAAGATGTCAATTCTACTCAAATTGGTATACAGATTCAATGCAATCCCAATAAAAATCCCATCAGGATTTTTTTATTGAAAACAAAATTATCAAATTTATTTGGAAGGGTAAAGGGTTCTGAATAGTCAGAAACATCTTTAAAAGGAAAAGCAAACTCTCATCTTCAGTCTTTAAATCATATTACCTAGCTATAGTGGTAAAAACAGCATGGTACTGATATAAAGACAGAGACTTAAACCAATGGAACCAAGTTGATGGTTCAGAAACAGACCCTCACATGTATGGTTAAGTGATTGTTTACTAGCTTATCAAACCCACACAGCTCAGGCAGAAGAGTCCATTCAACAAATGGTGCTGAAAGAACTGAATATCCATGGGTGAAAAAGGAAAGAGGATCCCTATCTCACATCTTATCCAAAAATTAACTCAAAAGGGATCAAAAATGTAAATAAATGTAAGAACCATAAAGCTCCTAGAAGAAATTGTAGGAAAATATCTTCAAGACCTGTTGGTAGGTGGTGGAGTCTTAAAGGAGATAAGAGAACTGAGATGGACTACTGATGATTAATGTATGTAGAAGTATTAGCCTTACTGTAAAAGTGTGGAAATGTATAGAGTGCATGGTAACACATAGTAACAACTAGTTTATAAGTGGGAATGTGGCTGAAAATAGTAGTCTATGTATGGAAATGCCAATAGACTGAAAGTTAGAGAATAATCCAGAAACTGAATAGCATAAGAAACCAAGAGGTGGATGAGAATTGTGGTTGATGGTACAGATGCAAGAGTGTCCTTTGGTAGCTAGAGCAAATGTTCATCACTAATGTGGAGTGATGAGAATGTGGAGAAGCATGGGAAAAATACATTTGGAGTGACCTATGGACTGTGGTCAGCAGTAATAAGATACTATTCTTGTATCTATGCCAAGGATGTACTGTGTTGATAATGGGGCAATATGGAAAACGTGTGCCAAATGTACACTATGGACATCATAACAATCACATGATATTATCTTATCTGTAACATGTTCCACCACAGTGTAGTGTGTTAATAGAGGGCTGTTGTTTGAGAATTCAAACATGCATGATTGTTTTGTAAGTTTACAACTTCTGTCATAAAAATATATTTAAAAAATAACAGGACGGGTTGGGGGAAAATACACCAAATATAAGATAAGGACTATAATTAGTAGTAAGACTTTGCCACTATTCTTTCATAATATGTAGCAAAATTCTCACAGCAATGCAAGGTGTTGGGTGAGGGTTGATGTATGGGACCCCTGTATGATGTTATGCATGCTTGTTTTTAAGTTCACAACTTTTACCACACTTATTGCTTATGTAAGTTCATATATAAATGATATAAAGACTGTAATAATACTAATAGGGTATGTTGGGGGAAATACTTTCACTAGTAGTAATATTTTTACAGTGCTCTTTAATCATTAGTTAAAAGTGTTCAACAACATTAGTTACGTGTTTAACAACACCAATGCAAGCTATTGGTGGTAGGATGAGGTATGAGAGTTCTGCATGATGTTATATATGTTTGTTCTGAAAGTTCACAACTATTACTATACACATATTGTTTATGTATATTTATGTATGAGTGACATACTTCAATAATTTTTTTAAAAGACATAGCTATGTAGTGGATTAAAAAATTATGAGCCATATATGTGTTGTCTACAAGAGACTCACCTCAAAGGTAAGGACAGAACCAGTTTAAAAATGAAAAGTTGGAAAAATATTTTCCATGTAAAAAGTAACCATATTTGCTGGATTAGCAATATTAATATTGTGAAAAATATATTTCAAATGCAAAATATTATAAAGGATGAATAATACCATTACATATTAATAAAAGGGACGATTCACCAAGAAGAAAGAACTATACTAAATATTTATGCACCTCACCTGAGTGCTCCTAGATTCATGATGCATGAACTGGCAAATCTGAAAGGAGAAATAGATGTCTCTACAGTAATATTTGGAGATTTCAATACACCACTCTCAATATTGGATTGACCATCTGTAAAGAGGATAAATGAGGAAACAGAGAGCTTAAATAATATAATAAATGAACTAGATCTAACAGACATCTATAGCGCATTGTACCCCAAAGCAGCAGGATATGCATTCTTTCCAACAGCTCTTGGGTCCTTCTCCAAGAGAGATCATATGTTACATCACAAGACAAGTCTCAAAAATTTTAAAAAGATTGAAATTATAGAGAACACTTCCTTTGATAATAACTGAATATATCTGGAAATGAACAATGATTGGGAAAAAGGAAAATTCATAAACATATGGAGATGAAAAATTAACTCTTAAATTATCCATGGGTAAAAGGAAAAATTGCAGGGAATTCAGCAAATATCTTAAGATGGATGAATATGGAAACAGAACATTCCAAATCCTATATGACAATGCAAAAGCAGAACTACTCTTACCAAGTATATGCACAGATGATATGAGAGCAGAGATACAAAAACTCATCTGAACAACAATATTCATAGTGTTGTTACTCACAATTGACAAAATGTGGAAACAATCCAGGTGTCCATCAATTTCTGAATTGATAAAGATAAACAAATTATGGGTATATACACACAATGAAATATTATTCAACAGAAAGAAGAAATGAAGTCATGAAGCATATGACGACATGAATGCACCTGGAAGGCATTATGTTGAATGAAGCAAGCCAGACATAAAAGGACAAATACTGTATGATTGTGCTATTATGAACTAAATATATTGTCTAAACTTACAGAGTTAGTTTAAATTGGGGTTTAAGATATATTTAGGGGATTTGAATCTCTGGACTGACAATGTGATAGCCAGATCCTGAGCCTCAACAGACTCCAGCACCTACAATCTGATTTATTGTACTTACCACACTCAGCTAAGATGGAGGTGAAGAAGGACAACCACCACACCATGGAGCCTAGAGTGATTACAACTGAAAATGGGAGGATTGCATCCAGCATCCAGGTGGAATCTGAGCCTCCTCTTGACATAAAGGTGCAATGGACACAACCAATCCAGTGTCCACATAGAAGAGGTGGCATTGGATTGGGAAAAGTGGACATAATGGACAAAGGGTATGGGGAAAGGCAGGAAGAGATGAGAGGTGGAGGCGTCTTCGGGACATGGAGCTGCCCTGGATGGTGCTTCAGAGGTAATCACCGGACATTGTAAATCCTCACAGGGCCTACATGATGGAATAGAGGAGAGTATGGGCCATGATGTGAACCAATGTATATGAGGTGCAGAGGTGCCCAAAGATGTACTTACCAAATCCAATGGATGTGTCATGATGATGGGAACGAGTGTTGTTGGGGGGGGGGGGAAAGGGGGGGTGGGGGGGTGGGGTTGAATGGGACCTCACATATATATTTTTGATGTAATATTATTACAAAGTCAATAAAAAATAAAAAAATTAAAAAAAAAAAATTTCAGAATTGTTAAAAAGTTGTTTGGAAATGAAGAAAAATGGTGAAAGCACATCTGGAGTCTGTAACTAACACACCTATTACGTGGGAACGACAGTGGTTGAAAGAGAAAGTCTAAGGTCATGTATATTACTAGAAGGACAGCTAAAAACTGGAACATGGGATAGTGTGAGATAGTAAATCCTCATGTAAAACACAAATGTGGGAAATATTGCATATTTGTCTCTTTTTAACTAAATATAAATAAGATTATACTACATGGAAGGAAGAAGAATAACAACTATGTACATCAGGGGAAGCATAGAGAGATTGAAGGTGATGAATTTTATTTGTTGTTTATTATTATTTGAATAATGAAAGTGCTCTAAGAATGACTGACAATACAAATACACAAATATTTGATTACACTGAATGCCATTGATCGTATAATTGTTTTTTCTTTTTTTATTATTGGAATAATGAAAATACTTTAAAATGATAGAAGTGATAAATGTACAATGTGATTATACCTAACACCACTGATTGTACACTTGGATTTATACTTTATTAATGTGTACCAATAAAATTGATTTGCTAAAAAAATAGACAAAAAGTAAAAAGTCTGATGCATTGTATAGGCATATCAGATCCTTTCAAATATTCAGACTTTCTGCATTGGCACCTGGTACAATAATGTTATATTGATCACTTTGGAAATGGAGCTGGAAAAGTTTTTCTTTTATACTCAAATATATTTTGCATTCCTAAATAAAGTTAACATTATGAAATTAATTTTACATTGTTGTAGCTTAAAATAAAATTTTCCTAAAACATTGCCTTTTAACTATAATTGTACCCACTTGTGTTGTATAATCTATACCTCATTTATCAGCATTCTTGACAATGAAGGATACTGAATCAAGATAACAGACAGCATATAATTGCATACCTTGTTTCACCTCAAAATTAAAAATAAATGGAAAATACAAAACAAATAGCAATCTCATAAACAAATGAAAAAATTTTAAACTAAGGTTTTATTAACAAAGAAGTAATTTTAGGAAAGTAGCAAGGTGATCAAAATTGATACATTAAGAAAAGGAATTTCAGCCCAATGATGAGGAGGTTACACAGAGATATGAGAAGTTATCACTGAGATAGTTTCACATTAACCCTAAATTCAGAGGTAAAAAATATAAATATCAGAGAATACCAGAGAGCAATTATCTGGTTCATTCATTAAAGACTTATTTATAGAAATGTTGGTTCCTCCATGGCTTTGGGCCCCAGTGCCTAGAGAACAACTTTCTCAACAAAACAGGATGAGTTTGCTAAGGAAGTGCTCCTGGCATGCAAGATAAGTCTTGAAGTAAAAGCTGAGAGTCTCTGCTTTACAAGGAAGAAAGAAAGTGAAAAAAGGAGAAGCTGATGGCAGAATCTGCTGCCAGCTAAAGAGTGGAGCACATTCTCCAGGGAGCAGCTGTCCCATAGTCATCATCAGGGTGGGAGCTGGAGCTGGAGAAGCAGTGCAGGGGAGAAACACACTACAAGACAATAGGACATCAGGCCAGAGCACCATGCAAACATAATCCACCAAAGCAAAGTCCTAAAACAGAATACACCCTCATCAAATTAGCCTAGGAAGTATTTCTGAGTAAAGAGTATGCTGAACCTCCCATGAATTATGTGGAGATGGGAGAGGGTATGAAAGAAGTATGCTTTTACTCTTGGCTTTGATTTTTTTAGCGTAATTATAAACAACTACTAGTGTTTGTGTATAACATGTATATTAAAATGCTATAGAACATGAGAAAGGAAAACATCACCCACAGAGAAAGAGCTTAGAATCTTTATATGCATTCCACTTGCCGATTACCTCCTCTTGTTTTTTATCTTCCCCTCTCCAGTCCTCCAATTGCAGCTCTCCCTCTTCTCACCTAAGTCCTCCAATCCATTAACCTTACAAATTTGTACCTCTCTCTCACCTCCTTGAAAATGTAATTCCTCAATTTAGTGAAATTAAATGCTATATTCAGTAATTATAATTCTTCCCTTACATAGACTCCCTTTCCCCTTGCTCACTTCCTTAGCCAAACCAAAATCTTAGACAAACCCATCTTTCTGCCTACTCTGTTCCTGCATGTCCTATCAACAGAGTAAAGGGAAAGCCACAAACCACTCTTACTGGTGCTGCTTCATCAGATATGTAACTCCTAAACTCAAGTGGCCCCAAATGCTACCAGGCAATTTTGCTATGGCCCTATTCTATTCACATTTTTACCTTCCAAGATGAAAAGCTTGTTCTTTCACCTCTTTCATAAAAGTCTCATACCACCTCCCCTTTTTTAAATTTTTCAATTTTTTATTATCTTTTTTTAAAAAAGATACATGGGTCACACAAAATGTTACATTAAAAAATATAAAAGGTTCTCATATACTCCACTCCCCACAACCCCCACTCCTCCCACATTGACAACTTATTTCATTAGTGTGGTACATTCATTGCATTTGATGAATACATTTTGGAGCATTGCTACACAGCATGGATTATAGGTTATGTTGTAAGCTTATACTCTCTCCCAGTCCATTCAGTGGGTTATGGGATATATAGTGTCCTGCATCTGTCCCTGAGACTTTTTTCCTGGTAAGAATGAAAGAATCAGAAGAAAATTTCCACATGTTCCCACCAACCTACCTGTACCTATCCATAACCTCTACCTTCCCTTTTGGTAACTTACTTGAACTGTCCATGCTTCTATCAAAGACCTGTCCCTTTGTATGCCATCTCAGTTGTTCAAGGCATGAACCAATCAATTCTTCTCTTTTGATTCTTTACAAATAAACATTACATCACTGGCCAAAATAAAAGGGAGATCAACTTAATGGTAACTAAAATATGGTATTCAATAAATAACTAGACAAATATCTAAATGTCTAACATTTCTTAGGGCAGAAAATAAATTTCTAATTATATAAAGACAAAATAAAGAATTGCTAACATTCTCTAAAATTCCTCAAAACACAATGAAGCAATACCTAGAAATTTTGAAAGGAAATTGTGTGGCCCAGGAATATTACATCTATCTAAAAGGAAGGTCTTGTCAGATATCCAAAAATTTAGAAACTAGAGAGTTCAGATAAACTGCTTCAAAAATTCACTATCTACCTTGCTCCAGTCAAATGAGAAAGAAAGCAAAATAGGAAACTAAATAATGAGAAGATCATCATACACCAGGACTAATGCTGAGTGCAGAAACAAAACACACAAGTGCCCAATCTAAATGAGAACCATCTATTGATATCCCAACGTGTCTCAAAGGGAAATCTGGAAAATGGATGAAGGAAAGCAAATTGAGAATTTTCAAAATTGATAGGAGAATAGCAGGCATCAATACGTGGTTCCTTAGAGAAAGAATTAGACATATTTTATGCCCACCCACAAATATACCCCATTTATGAACTTCGACAGTGATAAGACTTGTGCCTGTGAAAGCAATAGTATGTGGGTGTTTGTAATTGAGACCTATTCCTGGACCAAAACAATTAATAGAGCATTTATAAGGAGTGTGATTATGTAAATTCATAGTGAGATGGATATTCACTATGAAAGCTTATTATAACTAAGAATTATCCCCAGAATGAAATCAATAGTGGATATGGCATTTCTTGACTATGTAGTTCAACGTACAGTTTTGACTTGGTGGACTAGAGAGAAAGACAAACAGAAGTTCAGTTTCCATGATGCACCTCCTCACAGGCACAGAAACAAAGATAATAACAATCCATAATAAACACCAGCAAAAAATTCTTTAACCAAATCAATATTGTACTTTTATAGGAAACAGGTAATACAGGTATGGATTATGGATTGCACCTATACAAGATGAAAGGAAGAAAGGGAGGGATGAAGGTTGGAGGGAAGGAGGCAGAAGGAGAAGGAAGGAGAAGAAGAAGAAATGAAAGGGAAGTTGGGAAGGGAAGGGATGGGAATGGTAGGGAAGGGAAAAGAAGAGAAGGGAAGGGAATGAAGGGAAGGGAAATGAAGGGGAGAAAAGAGAAGGGAAAAAAGGAAAACATTGTCATATAAAACATGGTTCAAATTTTCAGAGGAAGAAAGTGAAAAATCATGTTTGAAAATCAGACTTTCCTGGAGAAATGGTATGGATGGAATATTGCACTACCCATAGGAAAATCTTCAAGATCTGAAGTTACTTTTTATCTTTCTTTTATAATTATTTTTTAAAATTTTTAATGAAGCATTAGATTATATAAGTATTACACTAAATAGATAAGGAATTCCCATTTGCCCTTTCCCTCCCCCTCCCACACTGTCCCACATTAACAACATCCTTTATTAGTGTGGTACATTTATTATGATTGATGAACACATATTGAAACATTGCTACAAGTCATGGAATACAGTTTACTCATAGTTTACTCTCTGTCCCACACAATTTTGTAACTTATGACAAAATATACAATGGCCTGTAACTGTCACTGCAATGTCATGCAGGACAACTCCAATGTTCCCAAAATGTCCTCACACTATACCTTTTCTACCGTCTCCCATTGCTCATAGGTGGAACATTGGGCATTTTCAGTGCATTAGAATTTTTCACCATGATCTTGCAATAACAGATACAGGCCATGTCAAATTTCATCAAAACCTATAAAAGTGTACACTCCAAAATGTAATCCATTGGCCATGGTTAGTAGTTAGCAATCCTCCAATATTTGTACATCAATTATAACAAATGTACCATCTGCATGTAAAATGTTACTAATAGGGAAGAGGAGAAAGGGGGGAAGGCGTTGGGTATATGGAATTCCCCTATATTCTCTATGTGAATTTTCTGTATTCTAAAGCTGTTATGAAGATAAAATGGAAAAAAAAATAAGACACTGGAAGAATATAAAGAAGAAAATACCACTGTACATATAAAACAGATCTTACAGTGATGAAAAATACAATGTCTAAAATTTTGCTTTCTTACCAGAGCAAAGGAAGATATATGTGACACTCCAAGAAAGAACTCTATTTGCAGTGCTTTTCTTACAGTCTTTTAACTGAATTACAAACTTGTTATTTTTATTTTACAAACAGTGAAGCTCTGGTTATTTTTCTGCCAAAAAAATACGAAATTGTACCATTTACAGGCTTTCTTGAAGAGCAGCAGATGCAGACGAATTGAACATGTGTGTTCTGGTGATGACGAACTTGAAGGATGATGTTCTCCACAAAATCCCCTCAGAGGACTGTGATGGCCTCCATAGGCAGAGTCCTGGAGGAGTCAGTCTTTAGTCTTTGATCAATTGCAGGACAAGATTCTTTAGACATTTCTAATTATCTAAATCTCATAACCCTCCAAAGAAGTTTCTAATAGCCTAATAGTCTACCATATCTTTACCAAAAAGTTTCGCAGACAGTTTGTCTCTCTGATGAAAAAGAATTGGGATCCCATGTCAGTAAAATCACTTCTCAAACATGGAATTATTTCATCATCTTGTTGTGAGGGAAATTAGAGAAACTCAAGTCTAAATGAGACTAGAGATAATAAGCTTAATAAACTGTATATATTTATAAATGTTTCCTAATTTTATTAGTAATAACTGAGCATTGTAGACTAATTGGAGATTTTTTGCAATTATAAAAAGGAAAATAATTCATGTGCCAGAATTCCAAGATAACAAATAGTTTGGATTTTTCCCTTTTAGCCATTTTTACCCCTTAATATCATTAATACCAGTGTCTTTATAGAATTTTGTCCTTATGTTTCACTTGAATTTGAAAATAGTATTTTGTGATCACATCTTAATTCAATGTATGGTAGTATTTGAATTTTGAACTCTCAGATGATTCTGAAATAATTAATAGATACAGTGCATTGCCTGGACAAACTACAAATTAGGAGACTTTCTTGTGTTGTTCCTGTTATTCTTGCTGTTCTTGTGTTGTCAAAGTTTCATGGTGTTTCCCAAGTTTTTTTTTTTCCTGGTCTTTCTTCTTTCTTTTCTTTTCCTTCCTTCCTTCCTTCCTTCGTTCCTTCCTTCTTTCTTTTTTAATGTTTTTTAAAATGTTACATTAAAAAAATATGAGGTCCACATATAGCCCCCACCCCCCTCACCCCACTCCTCCCACAGCAACAACCCCTTTCATCATCATGGCACATTCCCAAGTTTTTTAATGTGAATGAAGTTTCAGTGGAAAGTCTTGTCTGTACCACAGCTTTATTTTCATTAAATTAAAAATCTGAAATTCCACAATCCAGGCTCTCTTAAAAATTCAAGTAAATTACTTTAAATATGTCACCACTATAAAAACATTATAATATTTATGGTTTCAAAAATAATATATTTATATTAGAAAATTTGTAAGTACATCTTTTTAAATCTAGAAAATATCCACAGAAATTGAATATGCAATGAAGTAGTATGTTTTATTATGCTTAACTACTATCATAAACATTTTTATTATGCCTCTATTATTAAAATGAAGCAAACTCAAATGTATGCATGACTATCATGGACAGATATTTTCCAAATATATGGCATCTGTTCAGTTATTAATCCTCTCAGCAGCTATGAAGGGAATGTAATAAGACTCCCTGTATTACTTTCCTATTGCCATTTAACAAATTACCAAAGTTTAGTGACTATACAACTCAAATTAATTATCTTACAGTTTTTGAACACCAGAAATGTGAAATCATTTTCACTGGGCTAAAGTCAACGAATTGGAAGGTCTGGCTCCTTGTGTAAGCTCTAAGGGATAGTGTGGTTCCTTGAAAATTTTCCAGCTTCTAATGGCTCTGTATTTCATGGCTTCTGACCCCTTCCTCCATTTCCAAGATGCATCACTCCAACCCCTACATTTGTTGTTGCATGGCCTTCTCTTCTGACTCTGACTCCTCCTGCTTCCTTCTTATAAGGACCCCTGTGATTATGTTGGACTTCAGATAACCCATTATAATCTTCTCCATCCCCAAATCCTTAACTTTATCACACCTGCAGTCTTTTTTCCATATAACATAACATTGACAGGTTCTGGGGTTTAGGACATGGACATCTTTGGAGACCATAATCAACATCCACTTTACCCTATAGTGCAGATGAAGAAACTGAGGCACAAAACACTTAAATTAACTTTCCCAGCATCAGAGAGTTGAGCAACTAACTAACTTAGCTCCCAAATATGCCTCCAAAACCATGCTCTGCACTAACTATAGTTGAAATTCCTGATAACAGTCCAATAAAATCCCCTAATTATATTGTAACCTGAACATTTTTAGTGAATGAGGGAAACCTATATGCAAAAAAAGAAAATCAGTCCACATCTCAAGGAGATTTTACATACTGAACACACATTATTGCAAGGTACACCTTGCAAGGTACTTCTACAGAACCCAAGTAGACCCTGAATTCTGCCACCCTGTCACAATACCCTCCATCAAAACAACTATTGCTCTGATTTCTAATATCACAGATTAGTTTTTGCCTGGATTTGAAATATATGTAAATGGAGTCATCAAATGTACATTTTTTTGTCTCTGACTTCCTGAAATACAGCCATGTTGACAGATTTGGCTTGTGGTTTTTCATTTTCACATTGTATAATATTCCATTATATGAATAAAAATCAATTAATTTTCTATTTAATTGGTAATGGACTTGGTTTCTTTTTTATTTTTGACTATTATAATACCACCATAAAACA
The DNA here is from genome assembly GCF_030445035.2 of Dasypus novemcinctus. Classification (NCBI taxonomy): domain Eukaryota; kingdom Metazoa; phylum Chordata; class Mammalia; order Cingulata; family Dasypodidae; genus Dasypus; species Dasypus novemcinctus. The sequence continues at coordinate 63,141,694 of NC_080697.1, forward strand.
TGAAATAACATATAATTCAGAGGACATATATTTGCATTTCTGTTTGTTATATGATAAGGATGGATTAATTGGGTATTAGAATAAACAGATGTTCAGCTTTAGCAGACACTGTCAAACTGCTCTCCAGAGGGCTTGTATTATTTTATACTTATATATCCTGTTAGTTATGTTTTACATCTTCATAACTATAATGAGGGATGTGCTGTGTTACCTCATTTTAGTTTTAAAGTGGATTTTCTTATGACTAGCTATTTGAGAACCTCTTCATACCTTTATTGGAAACATCACTATCTTTTCTCTGAAGTTCCTACTCAAGTCTTACTCATTTTTGTATTGGGTTTTCAGCTGATTTCTTACTGATCTGTTGGAATGGTTATATATTCTTTGCATGAACACCTCATAGAGATATTCAATGCAAATATTGTCCTTCAGTCTGTGAGTTGCTTTCTCACAATATTAATTCCATGTTTTGATGGATTTTAAGTTTAATGTGGTCCAATTTATCATGTTTTCCTTTAAGATTAGTACTTTCATACCTTTTTAAGAAGGATTATCAAACCCCATCATCAGAAATATATTTCTCCTATATTTTTATACTTTTATCTGCAATCCTTCTGTACAGGATATTTTTCTTTATGATGTGAAGTGGAGATCAAGATTCACTTTTTCTCTATTATATACAGTAGAATCAGAATCATTTTTTAACAAGACCTTCCTTTCTCTACTTGATTGAAGGATCAACCTTGTTATAAAAAACAAATGGTTATGTATGTGTTGATCTTGTCTATACTTTATTTTCTAGTCTTTTTGTTTATTGACAATTTTGCACTGAGAAAACAGCATCTAAATTCCTTAAGTTTTTAAAAAATTTAAAGTGTTTTTTAATATGTTTTTATTTTCCTATACATTTCTTTGGTTTGTAGGGTTTATTTGGTCAATTAGAATTTTAAAGTAAAATTATTTTTATCAACTTGAGCCCTTAATGAAGAGAGAGATTGCAATAGTTTTGGTCAATTCACAAAATCATCCTTATGGTGTGACATATATACTGTTTCTCCCTTTTTATATCTAAACTAAAAATAAGTTCCCCTCCAAGAATGATACAGAAAAGAAGAATATAAGGTTAAATGCAAGTCTTCCTTAGAAGACAAAAACATAAAACAAAGAGAGGAAATCTAGAATTATCCATACAAAATGAAAAAAAGCTGATTTTGTAGGTTCCCTAAACAAATTGAAAGGTATATTAAAAGTATGAAAAAAATCACAATATATGTGAGTAGCAAAGAGTTGGTATGCTTAATATATAAAATGTTTTTGCAAATAAGCTTGAAAATTAAAGTTAGAACCCAAGCAAAGAACATAAAAAGGAAGTTTTTCAAAGTTTATTACTAATAGCACAAATTACTTGTACAGTAAAGTTAGGATTCCAATTAAACCAACAAAGAGAAAAAACTTTCTCTAATGCAATGGCAAATATATCTTAAAATTGTTTTCCAAATTATGTGAGATCGTAGATATACTATGAGATATATAATTCCAGTTTGCTGTTTAAATTATACAAATGGACAGCATCGTGAATGCTTAAATCTATGCATACACATTGATCCGGAATTTTTCACCTATTTTTTAAAAAAACAAAGGTGTGAATAAAAATTTATCTTCAAAGCTATATATTTCATACTCCACTCAGCTAACATGGAGTTGAAGAAGGTCAACCACCACAACATGGAGCCTAGAGTGTCTACAACTGGAAGCGGGAGGAGTGCATCCAGTACCCATATGGAATCTAAGCCCTCACTTGACATAGATGTGCAATGGACACAACCAATCCAATGTCCACAGAGAAAATGTGGAATGGGTGTGGGAACGGTAGCCATGGTGGCTGCTGGGTGTGGGGAACGGGAGGAAGAGATGAGATGCGGAGGCGTTTTTGGGACGTGGAGTTGTCCTGGGTGGTGCTTCACAGACAATTACGGGACATTATAGATCCCCCCAGGGCCCACTGGATGGAACGTGAGAGAGTCTGGGCTATGATGTGGACCATTGACTATGGGGTGCAGTGATGCTCAGAGATGAACTTACCAGGTGCAATGGATGTGTCATGATGATGGGAGAGAGTGTTGCTGTGGGGGGAGTGGGGGGCGGGGGCGGTGGGGTTGAATGGGACCTCATATTTTTCATAATGTAATTTAAAAAAAAATAATAAATAATTTTAAAAAAAAGCTATATATTTCAGTATATCATATAGCAAAGAATGAGAAATAACATAAATATCTAGCTCCAAGAGGCATTAGTAATTCAAAAATAACTTAAATAATAATGACAGGGAAATTATCATTTCCTTTCTCTTTAGAAATGAATTTTAGCATCAATTTAATGTAATTTTAATTATATTAAAATATATTAAAATTTTAATTAAAATAATGTAATTTTCCTCCATAGCTCTCTAGGTAGAAAGCCAAGGCAAAGAGACTTAGTTTCAGTAAAATCATTTACCAAACAGTGGATTTGTAGATTAAATAATGGTGGTCATAAAGTACATTACAAATTAGATGGCTCTATATGTTTTCTACAACAAACATTCTAACAAATTCAGTTTCCAATAACAAACATTTGGTCAAGAAATATAATTTTCCATGACCAAGACATAAGCAGTTTTGCAGTATACATAGCTGCAAAAAAAATTACATTGAATAGAAGATAAAAGTAAATATGTGCTTTTAAAAGGGAAAGTATCATGGGAGAACGATTAATCTTCAGCAAACAAAAGAACATCACACAAATACTGCCTCATAATCCTAAATATTAAAAACACACAACAATAAATTAAACTGAACCTTCACACCACCAGGCTGATAGACTTAATTATTCAACTTTTAAAGTATATTTTTAAATTTATTTTAAAGATATTTTAGATTACATAAATGTTACATAAAAAATATAGGGGATTCCCATATGCTCCACTCCTCACACTTCCCACACTTTTCCCATTAACAACATCCTTCATTAGTGTCATACATTTGTTACAATAGATGAACACACATTGAAGCATTACCACTAACTTGGATTATAGTCTACATTGTACTTTACACTCTGTCTCACAGTATTTTGTAAGTTAAGACAAAATATATAATTGTCTATATCTTTCATTGCAACATTGTGAAGGACAATTCCAATGTCCAAAAATTCCCCCATCTTACACCTATTTTCCCTTCTTGTTCCCCTCAGAACCTCAGAAGGCCACTGCCTCCACATAGTGATAAAAGTGCTTCCATTGCTAGAAAAACAATAAATCATAAGGCTATAGTAAAATAATAGTAAGTCTACATTAGTCCATTGTTCATTCCCCAATCTTGAGACTTTTGGGATGATGGTATACACTTTGCCTCTAATTGACAAGAGACTTAGATCACATGGGGCAGGTGGATAGGACTATCTTGCTTGCAGGTGAAGATACTCTTTATTCCTTGAGGTAGGCATTGTCCATCATCATCACCTTGTTAATTGTCATGGGTGAGTCCAATGAGCTGGAGAATAAGTGACACAACTCTGCTGAGATTCAGGCCCAACTTGCATATGGGTGGACCAATTATTTAAATCTTTTGGACTTAACTCTATCAAATATAGTACTAACTATAGGTTCAAATAGAAGGGGCAGAAGAACCATGTATAGAAAAAACACAACTGAATCCAACTATCACATACGGGAGCACAAATTCCAAATCAAATCTCACTGGCAGAGTGCCAAACTCTTGAGGTGTCTGCCCTGCCTATAGTGTTTGGATGTCTCTAAAGCCCTCAGGAGCCCTCTATCTGAGACAATATTTACTGTGGCAATCAATGAGTTCCTGCTAAGAAATGCATAAGCATACTCTCTGGAATGACATGGCTACTTAATTTGAAATCTCTTAGCCATAAAAACTTGTATTTACCCTTTCCCCTTTTGGTCAAGGTCTTTTTCCAAGTGCATTGCCAGCTGGTGCTTGGTAGTAATCCCTCAGTACAAGGAAGGTTCATCCCTGGGAGTCATGTCCCATGCCAGGGGTAAGGTAGTGAGTTTATATGCTGTGTTTGGCTTTGAGAGAGGCCACATTGAGCAACAAGGAGGATTTCAGGAGGTCATTGTTAGACAATATATAATACTAGGTTAAGTTTCAATTTTACAAGAAAGGGTTCATAAGTACAATCATCAATATCAAGGGCTCAGCAAAATGGTCTGTCTTCTTGCACTAGGTACTGCCCTTGTGCTCAGGGGCTGCAGGGGGGCATACAGGACAGTGAACACAGGGGCAGACTGCTATGGAATATGTAAGTATTCATCTTGTCATAGTATGTTATATCAGTGAGTGGAGACTCACCAGTAAACAAGAATATTAAACATTCATCCTGGGGATTCTTGCTATGTCCACAAATAGAGTCAAGATTACCTCAAGAACCTAGGCAATGCCTAATAAATAAAAGGTCAGCAATATACCTCCACTGTTCTGCCTCAGGGGTATATCAAATCTCCAACCCTACGTCAAAATATTGTCTGCAGGGAACTTGATGATCTCTCCCTCTCACAAGACATCCCACTGTTCCATTATATTGACGATATTATGTTGATAGGACCTACAGAGCAAGAAGTAGCAAAGACTCTAAACTTATTAGTAAGGTATTTGCATGAGAAAGGATGGGAGATGAATCCAAAAAAATACAGACACTTTCCACCTTGGTGAAATTTGTTGGTGTCTAGTGGTGTTGGACATCTCAAGACATTCCTTTTTCCCCGCTTAGTGGCAATGCTCCCAAATGTCTTCATCAATTACAACGAATGTACCACACTAATGAAAGAAGTTGCTAATGTGGGGAAAAGTGGGAACTGTGGGAGTGGAGTATGTGGGGATTCCTTATATTTTTTATTGTAACACTTTATGTAACTTAAGTATCCTTTAAAAATAAATAAAATATATATACAAAATAGTCAATAGAAAATCCTGGGGAAAAAGTCCCTTCTAAAGTGAAGGATAAGCTGCAGCATCTGGCCCCTTCTATGACCAAAAAAATGGCACAATGCTTAGTTGGACTCTGGATTTTGGAGAAAACACATCTTCAATTGTGTGTGCTGCTCTGGCCCATCTACTGAGTAACCAGAAATGCTGCTAGTTTTGGTTGGGGACAAGAACAAGACAAGGTTCTGCAACAGGTCCAGGCTGCTGTGCAAGATGCAGTACCACTTGGGCCATATGATCCAGCAGATCCAAGACTGCTGGAAGTTTCAGTGGTAAATAGAGATGCCATCTGGGGCCATTGGTAAGCCCCTGTAGGAGAATCACAATGCATACACTTAGGATTTTGGGACAAGCCCAGCCAATTTCTGCAGATAACTACTCTTCTTTTGAGAAACAGCTTTTGGCCTGCTACTGGCCTTAGTAGAGACTGAACACTTAACCATGGGCCATCAAGTGAGCATGAGACCTGAGTTGCCTATCATGAACTTGGTATTGTCTGACCCACCAAACTATAATGTTGGGCATCCACAGTGGTACTCCACAATAAATTGGAAGTGGTTAATAAGAGATAGGGCTCAAGCAGGAACTGAAGGCACAAGTGAGTGACATGAGAAAGTGACCCAAACACCCATGGCCCCCAAACCTGCCACATTATTTTTTATTTCCCAGCCTATGTCTATGGACTCTTGGAGAGCATACTGTACCATTAGTTGAATAAGGAAGAGGTAAGTCAGGCCTGGTATATAGATGGGTCTGCACTTCATACAAGTACCACTTATCTCATATATGAGATAGAACTCAGTTGGGCCACAAAGTTACAAGTAAGTTACATAAGGAAGTAGCCCAAATGCTCATGGTCACCACCCCTGCCATGTTACCTTCTCTCTCTCAGCCCACAACTTTGGCCTCTTGGGGAGTACTTTAAAATCAGTTGACTGAGGAAGAGAAAGCTTGGGCCTGGTTTATAGATGGTTCTACATGATATGCAGGTACCATCTTAAAGTGGACTGCTGCAGCACTGCAGTCCCTTTCTGGGACATCCCTGAAAGACAATGGTGAGGGCAAATCCTCCCAGTGGACAGAACTTTGAGCAGTGTGCCTGGTTGTTCATTTTGTTTAGAAAAGGAAATGTCTAGGGGTGTGTTTGTACACTGATTCATAGGTTGCTGTCAATGGTTTGGCTAAATGGTCAAGGACTTGGAAGAAACATGATTGGAAAATTGGTGACAAGGAGGTCTGAGGAAGAGGTACATGGATAGACTTTTCTGAGTGGGAAAAACATGAAAATATTTGAATCTCACATGAATTCTTATCAGAGGATGACTTCAGCAGAGGAAGATTTCAATAATCAAGTGGATAAGATGTCCTGTTCTGTGGCTAATAATCTATTTCCCCAGTCACTCCTCTCAGTGTCCCCTGGGATAATAAGCAAAATGACCATGAAGGGAGTGATGAAAGTTATATTTGGGCTCAGCAACATGGGTTTCCACTCACAAGGCTCACTTGGCTATAGCCACTGCAGAGTGCCCAATCTGCCAGCAGCAGAGACACACAATCAGCCCCAAATATGGCACCATTCCTCAAGGTGATCAGTCTGCTACCTGGTGGCAGGTTGATTACATTGGGCCACTTTCATCATGGAAGGAGCAGCGATTTGTTTGACTAGAATAGACATATTTTGGATATAGGTTTGCATTCCCTGTATGCAATGTTTCTTCCAAAACTATCATCCATGGATTTACTGAATGTCTTATCCACTGCCATGGAATTACACACAGCATCGTTTCTTATCAAGGAACCCATTTTGCAGTAAATGATGTTCAGGAATGGGCATATGTCCATGATATTCACTAGTCTTACCATGTTCCCCATCATCCTGAAACAGCTGGATTGATAGAATGGTGGAATGGCCTTTTGAAGACTCAATTACAGTGCCAAATAGGTGGCAATACATTACAGGGCTGGAGCCATATTCTCCAGGAAGCTGTGGATGCTCTAAAAGAGCATCCACTCTACGGTGCTGTTTCTCCCATAGCCAGTATTCATGAGTCTAGGAATCGAGGGGTGGAAATAGGAGTGGCACCACTCACTATTATCCTAAGTGATCTACTAAGAAATTTTTTGCCTCCTATCCCTGCAACCTTAAGCTCTGCTGGTCTATAGGTCTTACTTCCAAAAGAAGATAGTGATAAATATGAACTTCAAACATGTGATCATTTACAGAAATGAGGACTGTAATGGTCATGAATATTTCTCCCTTGTTTTGTTATAAATATCACTGCATATGTACATAAAATGAATATCTTTGTTTTCTTCCCTAACTTTTTTCCTTATCATATGAAAAGTTGTATTAATTTCATTTCATAATATTTCAGGATGTCAAGATTAAGAGTGAATATTACCTAAGGATAAACACTCTATTCTGTAGAGAATTAATGTGTTTCCAGGTGTATGAGGGGCAGTTGTATATTGTTAGGCAGAAATATGTATACTCCATTTCTGTAATTGTTTGTATTTAGAGAGTAAGTATTGTTTAAGGTGATGTGTATGGTTGCTAAGTTGACACGTGGTGGACTCTGATTGTAAGGCTAATGTGTCAATTCAGCCAGGTAATTGTGTCCCATTGTTTGGTCAAGGAAGCACCGGGCTAATTGTAACACAAGGACATTTATGGACTTTGGTCATCAGTGATTTTATTGTATAGATGGCTGATTATATCTACAATCAACCAAGGAAATTACCATTGGAAATGAGTGATGTTTTACCCAGTCAATTGAATGCCATAAATGGAGAAGTGATTTCAGCATTTAGAGAGAAATTTTCAGCTCAATTTTGGACAGCCAGTGTCTCCTGGGAACTTATCAAGGGCCTTCACTGGAGTCGCTGGTTTTCAGCCTGTCTGTAGAATTTGGACTTATGCATCTCCACAGTCATATGACAGAATTTAATAAAATCTTTTACTATTTACAGATATCTCTTGTTGATTCTGTTTCCCTAGAGAACACTGAAAAATGCAAGCATATTCTCCAAGCAATGCTGGACAAGAAAGCTGAGGAAGAGATAGAAAAAAATAAATCATGCATGATCACATAGTTAGTGAGTGCTATGGTCTCTCTGCACACATGTGTAGCTCCCTATCAAATCCAGTTAACCTCAACTCCTCCTGCCTCCAAAATTTGCCTTCATGGAGGACACCAGGTGATCACTGCATATATAGATGGTAAATACATTGGGAAATAACTTTCTCAGAACCAACACAAAAGTCAAATTTTCTGAACTACTATAGAATCATGTGACAGACATCCAATTTAGAAAGTCCTCAACAAGACTCTTGATCCCGAAAAGCCAAGTTAACCTCTAGTTAAGAATACCAGGCCCTATTAAAAATAAATGCCCACTTACACTGAAACCACTCCTATGAAACCCCTGCCCAATCAATAGAATCTAGCCAATGTCTTTCTTTCTGGTTATAAAACAACTCATAAACTTTCTGGCCTGGAACCTGATTTTGCAATTGTGAGTGAATGATTTCCTTGATGCAGCAAACTTGGTATCCTGAATGAAGTGCTGAAAACTGCAAACTGACTTCGATTTGTCTTTAGATAAGTCTGAAGATTCCAGCAAGATACAAAATGTAACCCTCCAAATGTTTGTACTCTGGTGAGGGACCAGGTAAAACAACACACCATAGTCCACTTGTGTCAACAGTGTTACCTCCATGACTCTGCATCCCCATAACTCAGCATCCCCTTAATAAGCTTTTCCAATAATTAAACTCCACAGAATGCACTGAATTCAGTGCGTTTTCTTTCAGGAATTTGATTCAGGTCCTTTTGTTATTTTGATTCTTTTTTTCAATCCTATCATCAGATTCTCAACTTGACGTCATTTATCACTTCTGTACCTCCTTCTACTCTCTAATTTTATTTCTGTTTCTTAAAGGTATTGATCTTGGTAATGGGTGAGGCCCAATAAGCAGACCCTCAACTGGCACTATATACTAAATGACTTGCCAGTCCTCCCAACGTGGTACCAATATATGTATGATGTTATTATTCTTATCCTTAAAACTGGAATAAGCCTCCTTTTTCTACGTATGGAGCTGTTCCTGATTTGTTCCACATGCCTGTCTAGTACTTTTACTCTCTGGGGGATTCCATTGAGGTCAGAAGAGTTTCTGAGTTGCTTGGACAAAGTACACACAAGGTGTGTAAGCAACATTTCATCTGAGCACAGCATAATGGACTCTGCTTTAATTCTCCCTCTCTTCCACCTGCTAGGACCCCACTCTATGGATCTGCTACTTGTGACTTTCTCCATTCATAGATGAATCTTATACAGGACAATTTTTCTTTGAAATTGCTAACATGAAGAAGTTTGGATATGAACAAAATTTTCCAGTTGAGAGTCACCTTAAAACAGACAGATATAAAACTTCTCATAAAAAACAGGGAGTATTCTTTAATTGGTACATGGAATCTTCTAAATCACAATCTGTCTCTACAATAGCTCTCTTAAGGGTGGGGGGGTATATGGGAACCTCATAGTTTTTTAATGTAATATTAAAAAAATAAATAAAGAAAAAAAAGAAAAAGAAAAAAACCCAGCATATTATAAAACATTATAAACATGTAAATTAAACAATGAAATATAGAAAGTACCTATAGGTTCTAATATACTCTTGATATCTTACAACTTCTATTTGAACACTGGTTTAGAGATATCCTGCATGTTATTTAATCTAGTCAAAAATTTTTATATCACCCACATCTGACAATAGATAAGAACTTACATAATAAACAGTTATTTCTAGAAAAAAAAGCATTAGAAAAACAAAAAGCCAAAAAACAGACTGAAGGGAAATAAACCCTAACCTGAATCTTCTGCTCCACAAATTTCTCATTACCCTCACCTTCTTCCATATCCTATTGAGCCACTCACTCTTTCTGACCTTTTTATCACATACCTTTTCCTCCTGCCCTACTGAAATAATGATATATTTTAAATATTATCTATTAGAGCTTCCATTGAACCTGAAATGTCATCATCTAGTACAGAATTGACTCCTTGCATGTGAGACGAACTTAGAGCCATCATAAAGGATTTCACTAAGCCTAAACAAAGCCAGAATCAATTAATTCTTAGATCAATTTAGAATTTTACTGAGAACATGTGATCCTGGCTTCTTGATTTATACCATTTGATACACAGACTATTGGAATCATGAGATGCTAAGCAATGGACAGAAAAATTCTGTTTGGGATGATCCTGAGCATGATTTAAAAGACCTAGGTTATCACAATAAACCAGATGGTGTAAAAAAAGACTAGAAAGATAAGCCAATCACCTTTGCAAGATACCATTTTGCAAGATATTCCCTGATAAAACTGATTGGACTATAACCAGATCTGTAAACAAACAAATAAAAAAATTAAATCATTTCATATTACCAAAAGAGATTAGAAAATATCTTCTGAAAACACTCTGAAATTAAGGAAAGTGTGGATATAATCCCTGCCCTATCCTCTAATTTTTTAAAGGGAATTAAAACAAAGATTGAGAATTAAATCAGAAAGTAAAACCTCAAATGGGATATAGTTTCCTTTTCTGAACTACAATATTTGCAGAACACTTTGAAAGAACATTGAAACAAAGATGACTTCTACTAAGCACAAACATATGATGTCACAAATCAAGGAAGTAATGCTCCTTTGCTCCATCCAGTCAATAATTCTGGTACAGAAACATGCAAGTACTGTAAACACCAAAACATTGGAAAAGATATTCTCACCATACTGAAAAAGGAAAAATGTCAACCAAATTTACTAAAATACCAGCTCTGAAGAAATACCATGGGAGAGTATGGCTTCTTCCACCCAATACAATGCAGTGAAAAAGGGGAAACTCATTGTAATTCATGGAGAGAAGCAGAATTTCTTCATCAATACTTCCTTTATATCACAACTTCCTCAGAAAAACCAAACCATGTAGTATGCATCTAAAGCAATTTACAGATTAGCACTTTGTTGCAATCATTAAATGTAACTATGTGACCATGAAGATATACATACATTTTTTTCTCTGCGAGAGTACACCAGTGAACCTCTTAGGCAAAAATTTATTATGTTAATTACATTGCAAAATAGAATGTAAACCTGAAGGACTATTCCTTCAAATCATTCAGTACTTTCTGATAGATCAGTCAAAAAATGATCTTGGCTAATCCAGTTTGATTCTTCAATTCCTTATAGTCTTATATAGAAGGATTCTGATATAGGTAGGTAAAATACTTGGGGTGGAACCTATAGTGGTCAAAATAGATCTAACATCTTATCAAAGTTGCCTTTACATCCCATTAAACCAGAAAACAGCATAAAATTTCATTTAAAATGCACTCCTTGTGCCATGCACTAACTAGCCCATGTAATAGTCCTATGCTTCAAATTAGGAAACCAGGGGTATGTGGTTACCATTTCGCTCAGAATTAAGTGCTATAAACAAAAGAGAATCCCAAGGTTTCCAGTTACCAATTCAAATACCATCTTATCTTCAATCCCCTTGGATTCCACATATTTTGCTGTGATAGATTTATGCTTAACATTCTTTAGTGTTCCTCTTGATCCTGAAAACCAGTACCCATTTGCTTTTGTCTGGGAGGGATAGCAATACGCATGAACAGTCATGCTGTAAACATTTATGAAGGTTCCCTTCTATTTCTTCCAAGTCCTCAATCAGGATCTGGTAGTCTTAATTTTCCCATAGGATCTACACTAATTTAATATGTTTATGACTATATCAATTCTGGTCTAAATCTAAGGAGGCATGTGAGGAAGTTTCTCTTTACTTAGTAGAGACAATGGACACAATGGGACAGAAGGTATCCAAGGATACGCTGCAAGTCTGTCAAAGGACTGTACATTATTTAGGTCATAACTTATCTCAAGAAGGGAAAGCATTAATTCCTGATAGGTTCACTGCCATTCTAAACTTCCCTAGGCCAACCACAAGGATAAGCTGATTGTTTTCAGTGATAGCTAACTTCTTAACTCTTGCAGCCCCACTCTATGACCTTGCTAAAATAATACTCTGGAACACCTCCCCTGGACTGATGATAACCAAAAGGCTTTTTTCCATCCAAAAAGGTGTTTGTCACAACCACCTTCTCCAGATCTTCCATATTATACTAAGGAATTAATTCTGTTTGTTCATGAAGAGGATGGGCATTCATTGGAAATTCTGATCCAGAAGCATGGAGATAAATACAGACCTATTGCTTATTATACCTTAACTATTAACCTGATAGGCAGGACCTATCCACCTTGTTTTAGGGTTGTTACCATTGCCCCCAAAATGTTCAAACATCAGCTGACATGGTTTTAAGCTCTTCCCCACATCTAATCAGCTCTTATGCTTTTCCAATGCTCTCTATAAATGCAAACATCCAACATTTTTTTCTTTTTGGCTAGGAGATTTACCTCATTTTAAATCCTTCTGTTAACCCCATTGTAGTAGCAGTTTGATGTTTTATGAATTCCAAAAGTAGATATTGGATTATGTTTGTAAAGTAGTCTGACTGAGCTTTCACTTTCAGTTGATTAAGTTATGATTAGGGCTTTCAATAAGTAATGTCAGTAGGGTGTTGAGACCCTGCGCCTTGGAGAGTGGGAACTCACAGATAAAAGACATGGCAAAGGACAGTGTTAGGAATTCTGAGCTGGTGATTGGGGAGTAAACACACAGGAGAAGAACACAGAAGAATAGAGACAGCTCCACACACATGAATGAAGACCCCGGGAAAGGGAGGAGCCATTCACCTGATAGTCTACAGTCAACTTTGTGGAGAGAAGCAAGCCTGAGCCCAGAGGAAATCAAGTCCCAGGGAGAAAGACGAAGCCTAGAGAGTCTAATGGACTACAACTGATATTGGAAGAAGCTGGAACTATGGGGCCTTAAGAGGAAGAGGAAGACTGAACATCAGCAACCATCTTGCCCCAACATGTGGCAACAGACTTTGATGAGAGAAGTAGCTTATGCTTCATGGACTGAAAACTCTTGTTTCTATCCCAAATATATACCCTTATAAAAGCCAACAGATGTCTGGTATTTTGCATCAGCACATATTTGACTGACTAATACACCCATTCAAAATAACTATCCATGGATGTAATTATTTTTATATAGCCACATTCTTGCCTCTCTTTGCCCATAATCCATGAAATTTCCACATGCAGATTAAACTTCCAAAATGCCCTGCTCCAAAATAATGACCTAATCCTTATTTTAGAGTGAGAAATTTACTATTTCTGAGTTTTAAAACCTTTAGACAATCATATCCCCTACAATACATTAATTCTCACAATGGAAAGACTTAGCTGATTAATAGAAAATATTAGCTGACCTGGGTAATTACTACTCTCTGGTAATATTAGCTGACCTGGGTAATTACTACTCCCTGTTACCTGGATCAGCTAACAGGGAAGTGAAGATGGTCAACCACCACACCAGGGAACCAAGAATGCCTACAACTGCAAGTAGGAGACTTACATCCACCCTCCATGTGGAATCTAAGCCCCTCTTGATCTAGAGGTGGAGGGGACATCACCATCCCAGGGTCCACAGGATGGAGGAACAAAATATGGATTAGAGTGGACTTACTGATATCCTACTATACAACTATTGTGACTAGTAGTGGAAGAAATTATAGCATTGATGTGGAGAAGGTGGCTACAGTAGTCGTTGAGGGCAGGGAGATGGAAGAAGAGATGCTATGTGGGGCATTTTTGGGACTTGGAGTTGTCCTAAATGATATTGCAGGGACAGATGTTGGACATTATATATCCTGTCATAACCCACTGAATGAACTTGGGGATAGTGTAAACTACAATGTAAACTATTATCCATGTGGTGCAGCAGTGCTCCAAAATGTATTCACCAAATGCAATGAATGTGACACAATAATGAAAGAGGTGGTTGGGGGGTGTATGGGAACCTCTTATTTTTTTAATGTAACATTTTTTGTGATCTATGTATCTTCAAAAAATACAGTTGAAATGATAGGGTGGGGATGTGGGGAGTGGGGTATATGGAAACCTCTTATGTTTTTTAAGGTAACATTTTGTGTTATCTATTAACTTTAAAAAGTAATTAAAAATAAGATAAATAAAAGTAAATAAATAAACAACAAAAATAGAAAAAATTAATCTGTAAACCACAGTTTCATTGAGCAAGGTTAAGTAAATAATATATGAAAAGTCAAACAGGTTGTAGAGAAGTCTAATAAACTTATTTATGTATGGATTTATTTGAAAAGTTAGGGGCTTGCAAACAATCATACATAATTGAGTTAATACATTTTTTATGTATCCTATTTTATAGATGAAGACACTAACTGTCAAGGGGTTATTCAATAACCGCTCCTTCAATGCAAAATCCTTCCTTTGGGTCAAATCAATCCAAATATCTGAACACATAGCTTTATCTAAAGCATATAGCTTGGCAAAATATCAAAATATAAACATCTATATGGACAGTAGATATGCTTTTGTTGTAGACCATGAGTTTAGCATGCTCTGGAAGAGGGTTTTTCTACATCTACATCTAGGTAGATGGTATCTACAGGAAAGCTAAAATATGGCCTATTATTTAAAGACATCTAAGGGAGGTAACTATTATCAGATTAGAAACTCACTTATGAAGAGACACTGTGGAGCATAAAAAAAAAAAAATACATTTATTGACCTTTATGCCATAAAGGCAGCACAAACAATTATGCCTGTTTAGCACTTAATGACTTTAAAACCTGTAGACAAGGATAAGGAAGCTTTCTTAGTGTCGCTGATAATTATCCAACAATTGACTTCCAAACTGACAAAAAAAAAAAGCTGAGAGCTGAATTGCCTCCAATGATTCTAGGATGGCTTCCTTACAACAGTTCAGTCCCTAAAATGACCTATAGCTAAGACCCTATATAAATTACTCACCATAGTTCTGAGTCCTTCATTTCAACTTTCAAAAGTCACTGATGGTAATATTTTAAATGACAAACATGATGAGTGGATGAATCCTGATCCAACTGTTAATTTCATAATCCTAGTAAAATTGTAAGGTGTGGATGAGATCATGTAACTACACCAACAGAGCCCTTTTATATCTTCAAATGGATTTCATACAGCTACCCTCTTTTTTTGGACTTAAATCTCTCTCTCCCCTTCTCTCCCTCCCTCTCTTTCTCTCTCCTATGTATGTTTGTATGCATGTATATATGTATATATGTATGTATGTATATTCTCCCTCTTTGTGGAGAGAAGCTTTACCTTGCTGCATTAGCTAACAAACTCACAGTAACTAAAATTATATTAATTCATTGTTTTCCTCATTTGGGGAATTCCAGGTATTCTCTCAGGTGTTAGAGGCAATCATTTTACTGGAAATGTGTTTAAGGAAATTTGAAAGTTATTATCCCTCAAGAAAAAGATTTTTGTCCCTACCACCCTCAATTGCCAGGAGCAGTAGAAAGAACTGATGGTATTTTAAAACTTAAATTAGCTTTATTTTCTGACTCTCTATCTCTCTGCACTGGCCTAAAGTTCTTCCCTTAGATTTGATGGCCATAAGATCTAATTCATCAGGAAGAATAAAATAACAATCTCTCTATGAAAACAAAATGGAGAGATCCAAGAAACTAATCATTTCCCCTACCACATCAGACTCTAATTGATGACAGTTTGAAATTTTTACATAAATAATAAAGGAAGAAATTATATCATTGATATGGAGACCGTGGCCATGGGAGTTGCTGAGGGCAGGGAGGGGGAAAAAGAAGTATGATATTTGGGCATATTTGGGACTTGGCATTATCCTGAATGACTTGGAGGGTAAGGTGTGGAGAGTGGGGTATATGAGGTATATGGGAACCTCTTATATCTTTTAAGGTAACATTTTGTGTTATTTATTTATCTATTTTAGAAAAGAAAAGAAAATAATAAAGAAAAATAAGTTCTCAAAGTTAATCCATTTCTTTGGGTGTGAACCCATTACAAGTAGGGCCTCTCTATGAGGCTACTTCAGAGATGGTGTGGTCCCATCCAATCAGGATGAGTCTTTATCTTATTACTGGAGTCCTTGGTAAGCAAAATGAAATTTTGACAGATAGTGAGAAAGCCATGGGATGCAAAAAACTAAAGGTCAACTTAACCTAAAAGAGAAGGGAAGATTAGGAGAGGACACAGTGTGAATTTCCATGAGCTAGAAAAGCCCAAGGCCAAGGACAAAGAGAAACCAGCTTGAAAATGCCAGTCTTCAGACCGAAAGCACTGCCTTGATGGCATCTTGATTTGGACTTTTTCCTATCTTCAAAGTCATGAACTAATAAACTACCATTATATAAGCCAATCCATTACATAGCATTTGCTTGAGCAGCCAAGGAAACTAATACAGATTTTGGTGCCTTGAGGATGGGGTGCTGCTATTGCAAATACCTAAAAATGTGGAAATGGTTTTTAAATTGAGTAATGGTTAGAGGCTGCAAGAATTGTGAGGTGCTTTATAGAAGAAGCTTGGATACCTTTGAAGAGACTGTTGATAGATAGGGACACTAAAGGAACTCTAAAAACCCTTAGAGGGAAATGATAAATGTGTTATATGAATGTGAATATTTAGCTGAGGAGATTCCCAAGCTAAGTGGGGAATGTGCAGTCTGGTTTCTCCTTGCAGCTTATAGTAAAATGCATGAATGTGAGATCAGCTGACAATTGAACTCTGAAGCACACAGAAACTATCAATTGGTGATTTGGAAAATTCTGATACTACACATATTATGTACTCTGAGACTAGGGTCAGAATCAGCCCTATTAGGAACTTCCTGAGCTTCTGGAATGTGGTCTGTGGAGAATAGGGCTCTATATGAGGGTCTAACTGAGCATGGATGCAGTCAGCTATTTCAGTAGAAGTCAGGATTGGAAATGCAGTTATTCAGGAAGGATGTATGGAAAGTCCTTCTGTCTGACAGTGTTTCAGTTTACTGAATTCATGAAATGCATAGAATTTTAACAATGGGAACTTAGCTTACACGCATGCAAATTTTTTTCTGTTTTAATATAATAAACTTTATTTTTAAAGAGGATTTAGATTACAGAAAAATTACATCAAAACTATGAGATACCCATGTATTCCCCTTTCTCTAACACATCATCCCTTACTTTAAAAAAATATAGCAGTATATTTTTCTTAAAGATTTATTTATTTTTATTTATTTATCACCCTCCCCCTGAGGCTTGTTTCTGCTGTCTGTTCTCTGTGTCCACTTGCTGAGTCTTTTTTCTATGTCTGTTTGTCTCCCTTTGTTGGGTCATCTTTCTGCATCAGCTCTCCATGGCGCAAGGGCCGTCAGCTCTCCATGGTGCACAGGCCATCAGCTCTCCACAACACATGGGCCAGCTTGCCTTCACAAGGAGGCCCTGGGATGTGAACCCAGGGCCTCCCATATGGCAAATGGGAGCCCAACTCATTGAGTCACAGCTGCTTCCCTAGCAGTACATTTTATTTTGATATATCTGTAAAAATCCACTAATTAAAAATGCATATTTAAGTAAATGACTCTCTTGTTATAAGGACTAACCTACACGGTAATAACCCAAAAAAGTAAAACAATTATGGTGACATTTATCAGTATGTCACACATCTAACAAATACTGAAGGAGGCAACTACCATTGTTATAACTTCTTTAAAGCCAAAAACTTAAGCACAAATCAGAATTATTGGAAAATTCAGGATTTTCACATTTGCATGAACTTTCAAAGATTCCACAGATAACAAAACCACAACTTTGAATCAAAATGAATATTAAAATCACATTAGCCTTGTGGCAAACTTATTCTACAGAAGCAAGGAAAACAGAGTGATTAGTAGTGTATTTCTAGAAAAGCAATCCCTTGTTTTCTTTATCATAAAACGAAAGCCAATGAGTCAACATTTTAATAACACTGACCAAGTTATTTACTATTCAAGAGTTTGCTTTTTAAGTTGTGTCTTTAAAATACATCCATCCATATATTTGAATTAACTTATACATCAAAAACATTTTACTCAGAAATCTAAAGTATAAACCATAATTTATCAAAGCATAGCCCAAACACTATACAGTAGTGTTACCATTTAGATTTATATGCTCCATCTGAAAAACTTATCTTAGTTTTGCCCTGTTCCTCCAGAATGAATGTCCCTATTTCTAAAACTTTAAATGATAAACAAAAAAAAATTCAAATAATTCATGCTATCATTTTCCCTCATCAGACTGATAGAAACAGAGTCATCCTTCTCAGTTACATCCTCTATAGTTCAGGAAGTAGACAAAATAGCCATTGTTTTATTTTTTTACACTGTCTTCTTCTTTCATCACTTTCAAAGTCATAGTCAGGAAATGACTGTGATAAGAAATCCATTACTTCTGCTGATGACTCACCCTTTTCAATCCTCTGTGCCATTTTCTGCTGATCCTGGAGTGTTCTTGCCCAAGAAAATTCTTCTTTCCATATTTCAGGGTTCATTGCTGAGATGTGAAAGGCTACTTGAAAATTTCAAACTGCTTCATCCATTTTGTCTATTGGTTCTCTTTTGTTACTGTTCTATTGTCTGTCTTCTTATCCTTAAGCTTACCCTTTCTAATAATCTTCATTTGTGAAATCTTCTCTAAATCTAATCCAAATTCTTTTTTCCTTTCAGGCTGAAGCACCCTTTATTAGTCAGGGTTCTCTAGGGAAAAAGAATCAACAAGGGATATCTGTCAATAGTAAGAGATTTATCAGAATCTCTCATGCAGGCATGGGGATGCACAAGTCCAGGTTCTGCAGGCAGGCTGCAACCAGGAACTCCAATAAAAGTTCAATGAAGATTCTTGATGAGTTCTGAGAGATGTTGGCTGTCCAAAGATGAGCTGGGAAATTCTGTCTCAACGCTGGAATCACTTCCCTTTTATGGGATTCAACTGACTGGGTTAACAGTCACTCTTTGCTGATGGCAATCTCCCTGATTGATGTAATTATAACCAATTATCTATGATTTACCACTGCAGTAAAGTCAAAAGTGACTAAATGCCATTGTATTACAGTTAGCCCAGTGCTTGCTTGACCAAAAAACTGGGCACAATTACCTGGCCAAGTTGACACAACAGCCTAACCATCACAGTCCACCCTTTGACAACTCATCAGCCATACACAATACCATAAACCATACTTAGTCTCTAGGAAAAGCAATAACAGACATGCATCTATATATATATATATATATTTTCCACCTAACGTGCTCAACTCTCCTGCACACAACCAGAAATGCATTAATTCCATACAGAATAAGGAGCAAGTTCTTGGGTAATATTCACTCTCAAACTAGACATCCTCAAATATTTTGACATGAAATGGATACAACTTATTATATGAAAAGGGGAAAATTTGGGGAAGAAGACACATTCATTTTGTGTACATAAAAATTATCATAATGTGGATCAAAGACCTAAATATAAGAGCCAAGACCATTAAAACCTTAGAAAGCAGTGTAGGGAAACATCTACAGGACCTTGTAATAGGAAATGACTTCATGAATATCTCACCAAAAGCACGAGCAGCAAAAGAACTAATAGATAAATGGGACTTCCTCAAAACTAAGCCTTCTGCACCTCAAAGGAGTTTGTCAAGAAAGTAAAAAGGGAGCCCACACAGTGGGAGAAAATATTTGGCAATCATATATCTGATAAGAAACTTATAACTTGCATATATAAAGAACTCCTATATCTTGAAAATAAAAAGATAAACAACCCATTTAAAAAATGGGAAAAAGACTTAAACAGACACTTCTCCGAAGAAGAAATACAAATGGCAAGAAAGCACATGAAAAAATGTTCCAAATCTCTAGCTATCAGGGAAATGCAAATCAAAACTACAATGAGATACCATCTTACACCCATAAGATTGGCAGCTATGAAAAAAACAGAAGAATACAAGTGCTGGAGAGGATGTGAAGGAAGGGGAACACTCATCCACTGCTGGTGGGAATGCGGAAGGATCCAACCATTCTGGAGGACAGTATGGCGGTTTCTCAAAAAACTAGCCATAGATTTGCCATATGACCTAGCAATACCACTGCTGGGTATATACCCAGCAGAACTGAAAACAAGGACACAAACCGATATATGTACACCAATGTTCATAGCAGCATTGTTCACTATTGCCAAAAGTTGGAATCAACCCAAATGCCCATCAACAGATGAGTGGATCAATAAAATGTGGTATATACACACAATGGAATACTACTCGGCTGTAAGAACAAACACACTACAAACACATGTGATAACATGGATGAATCTTGAGAACATTATGTTGAGTGAAGCAACCCAGACATTGAAGGACAAATACTACATGACCTCAATGATATGAAATAAACAAGCTGCCCTAGATAGCAAGAGACTGAACGATAGGCTTACAGGAAATCGGAGGGTGGAGGAAGGATATGAGCCGATGTCTGCAGGGGGGGGAATTTAAGACGAGATGGTGGTAAGTATGAACACAAAGAAGAGATAAAATGGGGGCAAGGGGTTGCCTTTGGTTGGGGCTTTACGGGTTTGAGGGTGGCTGGGGAGGGATGGTTGGGTAACGTTGCCCAAAAGTGGGGGGAGGGAGGGGGAGCATACGAACACAGGAGAGGGTCAGGAGGTGGTGGAGAGTAAAATGCCGAGAAAATCATATCAAAATATAATAAAGAGGGTTACCTGTTTAGAATGCTCGGAGGGGAGGGTCTGATGCAAGACGGGCTCCTGGGGAATGCCTAAATGCTCATTCTGCCAGAGTGGGTGACACCATGGGGTAAAATCCCAAGTAGTGAGAGTGGGGGTGGACCCACATCCTGGGGAGGACTAATGCCACCAAATAGAGGGAACTGTATCCCTCGAGAGAAAGGGTGGCTCCCAGGGCATTGGGGCAGTTGAGCAAGTTAGGCCCTGAACACTATTCCATCTATTTCTGGAAGTGGCTCCTCAGGAAATGAAGGTTGGCTGTCATTGTGGGCACCAAGATGGAAGGGAAAATGGATGTTAAATGTGTGGAACCAAAGTAAAAGGGGGGCAAGAGAGGAGTTTTTTGAGAGTACACAAGGATGGATATAAAACATGTAATATTACACCATAACATATAGGAGATGACAGACTGATAATGTAAACCATAATGTAAAACATAGGATAACTAAAAATGTAAAGAACTGTGTATCCTAAAGTATGCACCATAATGTAAGCACAGATATTACCTTGTTAGAAAGCTAATATCTCAGACTCTGTACATCACCTTAAGTAAATATGATGTGAAAAGGGTGTAAGAGTATCGCTGTGGAAGGAAAAAGGTTTTGTGGTGGATGTATGGGAGTGCTGTATATTATATATATGCATTGCTGTGGTCTAGGACTCCTGTGAAGAAATGCTGAATAATTAGGGGGGGGGGAAAAGGATAGGATGTGGAATTTTTTCAAGTCAACATTCTTTATCTAAGTTCTTTATCTAACTTTATCCAAGTTCTTTATCCATCCTTTAAACCCATCGCTATATACCATTCCCTAGTAAGGGATCATGACATTATATTGGGCTTCAAATTTCGGGGAGTTCTGGACCACAGAGTGTTTCAACAATGGCAATGGAGGGATACTGGTATGGGATACCAATGACAGGTGATATATGGCTGACAGGGAGCTGTACAGAACATATGTCCAGGGGGCATGGTAATGATTGGATATACTCATAGTGGCAACAATTAAAAACCACAGCAGGGGGGGTACTGGGTTCCTGGCCAGTGGTGCTCTGCCGCGGTCCCTAGGGGAGCAGCGACAGTCTCCCAGGTACAGCGGCGGGGACCTGGAGGGAGTGAGGGTTCAACAGTGAGCCCCTGATGCTAATGACTATGCTTGTGAGCTGATAAACCTAAAATAAGAACAAGGCCTAGAGCAACATTGTGCCTGGGAATTTCCTCCTGTCAGCCTTCATGTTACTCAAATGTGGCCAGTCTTGAAGCCAAACTCAGCATGTAAATGCAATGCCTTCCCTCCAGCGTGGGACATGACACCCGGGGACGAGCCTCCCTGGCAACGAGGGACCACTATCAAATACCAACTGATGATGCAACTGGAAAAGGACCTTATACGGAAGGTTCAATGCGGATCAGCAGAATATCCATGTCTACATAAAATAACATGACTTTAAAATGCTGTTTGACCTAAAGTAAGGGGGAAATGGAAAGGAGAAATGAGTTTATATGGCTACGAGTTTCTAAAAAAGAGTCTGGAGGCTGGCAGAAGGATTGCCCTCATGCACAACTGAGCAGAGTCAGAGAGACAGATAAAGCAGATACAACCCCCAGATATTGGTTCCTTTGAAGGTTAAAGAGACCCATGAGAGTTATGGCCATGGCCGATGGGGTTAACTACCAGGGCAGATGGCCCCTCTTTGGAAATGGTGTTTATGTGTGATGAATCTGGACTCAGATGGGATCTTCCTTCATAAGACTTTCATGCTAATGTGCTGGAGGTGCAGTTAACGTTGGGATTTAAGATATATTTAGGGGATTTGAATCTCTGGACTGACAATGTGATAGCCAGGTCCTGAGCCTCAACAGACTCCAGCACCTACAATCTGATTTATTGGACTTACCACACTCAGCTAAGATGGAGTTGAAGAAGGACAATCACCACACCATGGAGCCTAGAGTGATTACAACTGAAAATGGGAGGATTGCATCCAGCATCCATGTGGAATTTGAGCCTCCTCTTGACATAGAGGTGCAATGGACACAACCAATCCAATGTCCACATAGAAGAGGTGGTATTGGATTGAGAAAAGTGGACATGGTGGACGATGGGTATGGGGAAAGGCAGGAAGAGATGAGAGGTGGAGGTGTCTTTGGGACATGGAGCTGCCCTGGATGGTGCTTCAGAGGCAATCACCGGACATTGTAAATCCTCACAGGGCCCACTGGATGGAATGGAGGAGAGTATGGGCCATGATGTGGACCATTGACTATGAGGTGCAGAGGTGCCCAAAGATGTACTTACCAAATCCAATGGATGTGTCATGATGATGGGAACGAGTGTTGTTGGGGGGGGAGAGGGGGGGTGGGGGAGCGGGGTTGAATGGGACCTCACATATATATTTTTGATGTAATATTATTACAAAGTCAATAAAAAAATTATCATAATGAAACAAGGAAGAATGATTCATGACCATTATAGTTCTCATTTCTGTAACTGGTCACATAGTCAAAGTTTATATCTATCACTACCTTCTTCTACTACCCATTTCATGTTTCCATTAACCTCAGCAAGCATTTCAGCTGGTCATGGTTCTTTGCCTGGTGTGGTGACCCAAACTTTCACTCCTGAAGATTCTGGGCCATTGTTCTGCTTGGTTTGGGTTGTTGCAATTTTCCATTGACTGTAATCATAGGACACGACATTACAAGGGGATGCCCTAGAGGATCTCCTGTATTCCAGTCAAACTCTTCATTACCACCATTATGTAGATGGAGTCTTATTTTCCCTTGATAGGATCAATCACCACAGCCAGTACAATAATTCCTTTCTTTGACTGTTGCTTCAGACATAAGGAGGCCAAAGTGGCCAGGTGGCAGTTTTAACTTCCAGTTCAAGGGAATCATTGCTGAGTTCCCTGGTGACAGCACTCCTCCTTTGGGACTAAAATCTTTAGAGCAGCAGAGTTTGAGACTGCAGGGACAGGAAATAAATATTTTCCTAGTGGGTTGCTAGGGGTAATAGTGAGTGGTGCCACTCCCATTTCCACCCCTTGATTCCTGGACCCATGGATCCTAGCTATAGGAGAAACAGCACCACAGAGTGGATGCTGATTTAGAGTATACATAGCCTCCTGGAGAACATTGACTCAGCCCTGCAATGTATTGCCACATAGTTGCTGCCATAATTGAGTCTTCAAAGGCCATTCCACCATTCTATCAATCCAGCTGCTTCAGGGTGATGGAGAACATGGTAAGACCAGTGAATTCCATGGGCATGTGTCCATACCCATACATCATTTGCTGTGAAATGGGTTCCTTGATCAGAAGCAATGTTGTGTGGGATGCCATTGTGGTAGATAAGACATTTGGTAAGTTCACAGATGGTAGTTTTGAAAGAAGCATTGCATGCAAGAAATGCAAACTCATATCCAGAGTATGTGTCTATTTGAGCTAAAACAAATTGCCACCGCTTCCAGGATGGAAGTGGTCCAATGTAGTCAACCTGCCACCAGGTAGCAGGCTGGTCACCTCAAGGAATGGTGCCATATCAGGGGTTAAGTTTGGGTTTCTGCTGCTGGTAGATTGGGCACTCAGCAGTGACTGTAGCCAAGTCAGCCTTGGTAAGTGGGAGGTCCATACATAACCTCCATCCTTACCTCTATGGCAACTTTGTTCATGAGTCCACTGTGCAATGAAAGGAGTGGCTGGGGAAGGAGGCAGAGAATAAGCCACAGAGCAGGTCATCATATCCACTTGATTATTAAAATCTTCCTCTGCTGAAGTTACCCTCTGGTGAGCACTCACATGGAACACAAAAATTTTCATGTTTATTGCCCACTTAAGAAGTTCAATCCACGTACCTCTTCCCCAGACTTCTTTGTCACCAATTATCCAATCACATTCTTCCCAAGTCCCTGACCATCCAGCTAAACCATTGGCAACAGCCTGTGAATCAGTGTACAAATGCACCTCTGGTCATTTCTTCTTCCAACAAAAATGAACAACCTGGTGGTGCACTTCTAGAAGTTCTGTCCACTGGGAGGATTTGCCCTCACCACTGTCCTTCAGGGATGTCCCAGAAGGGGGCTGCAGTGGTGTAGCTGTCCACTTTCAGGTGGTACCTGCATATCATGTGGAACCATCTGTAAACCAGGCCTGAGTTTTCTCTTCCTCATTCAATTGATTGTAAGGGACTCCCCAAGAGGCCAAAGCTGTGGGCTGGGAAAGAGAAGGTAACATGGCAGAGGTGGTGATCATGGGCATTTGGGTTACTTCCTCATATAACAAACTCTTGCCTTCAGGACTCACTTGAACCCTATCTCATATATACTACTTCCACTTTATTGTGGAGTGCTGCTGTGGATGCACAACATTATGGTTTGGTGGGTCAGACAATACCCAGCTCATGATAGGCAACTCAGGTCTCATAGTCACTTGATAGTCCATGGTTAAGTATTCAGTCTCTACTAAGGCCCAGTAGCAGGAAAAAAGCTGTTTCTCAAAAGATGAGTAGTTATCTGCAGAGGATGGAAGGGCATTGCTTGAAAATCATAAGGGTCTGCATTGTGATTCTCTTATAGGGGCTTGCCAAAGGTCCCAGAAAATATTTCTATTTGTCATGGAAACTTCCAGCACCATTGGATTTGCTGGATTATATGTCCTAAGTGGTAGTACAGTTTGCACAACAGCCTGGACCTGGCACAGAGCCCCTTCTTGATCAAGTTCCTAATCAAATCTAGCAGCTTTTCTGGTAACTCAATAAATGGGCCAGAGTAGCACATCCAATTGAGGAATGTGTTGTCTCTAAAATCCAAAGAGAACAGCTAAGCATTGTGCCTCTTTTTTTTTTTTTTTTTTTTTTTGGTGATAGGAAGATCCAGATGCAACAGTTTATCCTTCACTTTAGAAGGTATATCTTGACATGCCCCACACCACTGGACACCTAGAATTTTCACTGAGGTGGAAGGACCTTGTATTTTAGTTAAATTTATCTCCCATCCTCTCTCACACGAATGCCTTAATAAAAAGTCTACTTGCTACTTTTTGCTCACTACATCTTACCAACATGATATCACCAATAAAATGGACTAGTGTGATGTCTTGTGGGGCAGAGAGATGATCAAGATCCCTGCAGACAATATTATGACATAGGGCTGGAGAGTTGATAAACCCCTGAGGTAGGACAGTGAAGGTATACTGCTGGCCTTGCCAGCAGAAAGCAAACTGTTTCTGGTGGCGCTTACTAATAACAATTGAGGAAAGAGCATTTGCCAAATCAACAGTTGCATACCAGGTACCAGGGGAAGTTTTGATTTGCTCAAGCAATGATACCATATCTGGAATAGCAGCTGCAATTGGAGTCACCACCTGGATAAGTTTACAGTAATCTACTGTCATTCACCAAGATCCACCTGTTTTCTGTACAGGCCAAATAGGAGATCTGAATGGAGATGTGGTGGAAATCACCACACCTGCATCCTTCAAATCCTCGATGGTGGCACTAATTCCTGCAATCCCTCCAGGAATCCCATATTGATTTTGGTTTACTATTTTGCTAGGTAGGGGTGGTTCTAGTGACTTCCACTTGGCATTTCCAACCATAATAGCCCTCACTCCAAAACTCAGGGATCCAATGTGGGGATTCTGCCAGTTACTGAGTATGTCTATTCCAATTATGCATGCTGGAACTGGGGAAATAACCACAGAATGGATCCAGGGACCCACTGGACCAAATGTGAGATGGGCCTTAGCTAAAACTTTATGAATCACCTGAGCTCCATAAGCCCCTACTCTGACTGGTGGACCACATTGACATTTTGGGTCTCCTGTAATTAATGTCACTTCTGAGTCAGTGTCTAATAATCCCTGAAATGTCTGATCATTTGCTTTTCCCCAATGCACATTTATTCTGTTAAAAGGCCATAGATCTCCTTGGGGAAAGAAAGGAGGAAGATTAACAGTATAAATTTTGGGCAGTTTAACAGAATCCTTCCCTAAGGAGAGCTGGCCTCCTCCTCATTCAAGGGGCTCTGGGCCTGTAAACTGTCTCAAATCTGGGAATTGATTAAGAGGTCATGATTCTCTGCATCTGTAATTTGACTTAGGGTTTCATTCACTTGACCCAGAATTATTCTATTTATGAAGATCTCAAAGAAATTTAGTAGACTGCCCATCTATTTCACTGCTAGGGATCCCATGATGTATTAGCCAACACCATAACTGTACATGACTCAGATTATTTTGAGTGCTTTTTTGAATCTATCATTGTGTTAGCCATGACCACCTTCACTTTGGTGATAACTGCTGATATTTGACTTTTACCAGATCAACACCCAATCATCTGTAAAATGTTTAAGGATTCTAATTTCATCCCAGACCTCCATACAGTAATATTTGGACTACAGAGAGGAGCAACAACAGAAATCTTCAGAGAAGATAGAGTTAGTTTTACAAATTTGTTCCACAGAGTCCTAGTTAAAGGTGTGTCCTCTGGATATTCCTGGGGTGGGTGGGCAGCTCTCAAGTGGTAAATTCATTCTAGCATTCTGGTATCTCTAAGCCTTTGAATTCCCTCTTCTACTGTGTACATGGGCAAATTGGGTATATCAACCTCAGTCATGCTAGGCAATCTTCTGGCCCATGTTTCAATCAGTCACCCAGACAAACTATTAGAGCCCTTTCTAACCCCTTGAGCCACAGTGTCGAAGCCAGAATTTCTGCTTAGTGCACCCATATCAATAAATGCAGCCTGATCCAACTTTATATTCCTTCCACCATTATCCCAAACCCTTAGTATCCATTCCCACACATATTCCCCTGATTTTTGTCTATGTAAGTTGGAAAACTCATGCAGTACTTTCTGAGTATACCTTACTTCCTCATGGGTCACGCTTTGTATTTCACCTTTGGGGGCTTGTTGTGACTTTACTCTAGTAATAGGTCTCAAAGACAAGAGAGGTGGTGGGAGTGGATAAGGAGAATGATTAGAAATGCCTCGCAAGCTACTGACCTCAGGGCATTCCCTTGCATTATCTTCAGGCAGGGGTTAGAAGACAGTTTCCTCAGAGCAGACTGCCGGCTTGGCACCACATGCTGGAGTTTGGCTGATATGTGCCTCAGAGCTGGGAGGACGTCCAGACTCCCTATAGGGTAGCCCAGAGGCTGGGCAGGGCAGGTTTCAATTTGACTGGTACTCACCTGAGGGATGGAAGTTGTTTCAGACTTCCTGGGGCAGGTTGGTGGCTGAATGATACAAAGTTGACAAGGTGTGATCCGGACAGGGCAGGACATGGCAGGCTTATCTGGTAAAATCTCAGCAGAATTCAGGGTTCCAATACCTCCATCAATATCATCATCATCCCATATGTCTCCACCCCAATTCCCTGGATTCCACTCTTTTCCAATCAATGCCTTCACTTTAACTGCAGAAACCCTGTGGGGTTGAGATTTTACTTTTCTTTGTAAATCCACTACTCATACAATGAGAGTCTGAGTTTGGTTCTCAGATATTTTGAGCCTGCGGCTACAGGAGACAAGATTTTCTTTCAGAGCACATGAAGCTTTGCATCATCCATTCAGTGTTTAAGTTTCAAATTTGAAGCCTTTAACATCTCTTTCTTTGGTAACAGTATCCAGAGTATGTAGGAGGAGCCAGTTAACATCATTATACCATTGGAATTCACAAAACTCTGTTAAGGTGTTGAAAACACTCTCACCCAGATCCTTGTTTCTTACAAGCATGGAAGTAAGGGTATCTAGTAATGCTATTTTGCATATCTCAATTGCCAACTCACACCATGGACTGCTAGCATCCTCTTCATTATTCGAAAGGGAGTCGTCAGTACCCTTGAGTCCAATTAGGGCAGAAAGACAACTGCAAAACTCCCAGAACCACCTCAGACACTCCATGTTTAAAACTCTGTTCCTCAAGAACCACTCCCGGTACCAAGCTGTATTGGTCAGGGTTCTCTAGGGAAACAAAATCAACAATGGATATCTGTCAATAGTAAGAGGTTTATCAGAATCTTTCATGCAACTGTGGGGGTGCACTAGTCTAGGTTCCACAGGCAGGCTGCCACCAGGAGCTCCTATGAAAGTCCAGTGAAGATTCTTGACAAGTTCTGGAAGATGTTGGCTGTCCAATGTTGAGCTGGTAAATGCTCTCAATGCTGGAATCCCTTCTCCTTTTAAGGGATGCAACTGATTGGGTTAAGCATCACTTGCTGCTGGTGGCAATCTCCATGATTGATGTAATTATAACCAGCTGTTTATGATTTACCACTGCAGTAAAGTCAATGGTGACTAAAGTCTATAAATGCCCTTGTATTACAGTTGCCCAGTGCTTGCTTGACCAAAAAACTGGGCACAACTACCTGTCGAGTTGACACAATAGCTTAGCCATCACACACACCCTGTATCATCTCTTGAAAATCTTTTCTTTTGGTAACATATTGTATCAGTTTTTGTCTGTCTTCATAGAACTCACCCTCATTTTTGAAGGACAGCTTCGCCAGATATAGAATTCTTGACTGGCAGTTTTATTCTTTCAGTACCTTAAATACATCATACCAATCACCTCTCTCCTCCTTGGCTTCTGATTAGGGGTTAGCACTTACTCTTTTTGAGTTTCTCTTGTATGTGGTGCTGTGCTATTGTTATGCTGTTTCCATAATGCCCTCTTCTCTATATAATTGATGTCTTTGGGTAGGCCTATTAGGATTTATTTTGTTTGGGTGTGTTTTCCTTCTTGGATTTTGATATTTATTTCCTTCATAAGGGTTGGTAAGTTCTCAGTCACTATTTCCTCAAATATTTTTTCTGCCCCTTTTCCATTCTATTCTCCTTCTGAGACAGCAAAAATGCTAATGTTTGTGCATTTTGCATTGTCACTTAATTTCTCAAACTGTTCCATTTTCTCCATTCTCTTCTCTTCCTGTTCTCCTATCCTTTTTAGTTCATATGTTCTGTCTTCAAAATCACTAATTTTGTCTTCAAGCAATTCAAATCTGCTCTTATGTGCTTCTAAAGTATTTTTAATCTCATCTCTCATGTCTTTCATTCCCATAAGGTCTGTTACTTTTCTTTGCAGGCTTTCAAATTGTTCTTTATCAACTCTCCCAATTTCTACTTAATATCCCTTATTTCTTTAGTCATATTTGCCTTAAACTTTTTGAAGTGATTAGGAGAGTTGTGTGATTATCACTGATTAATTGTATTAAATATTGTATCTCATTAGGATATTTCATTTATTCTTTTAGCTGGGCCATTTCTTCCTGGTTCCTAGTATGGCTTGTAATTTTTTGCTAATGTCTAGACATCTGAATAAGTTGGTGCATTTAGTCTGATGACTAATTTTTCTCTTGTCTATTGTTTTATTTTTTCCTACAGCACTTCTTTGATATTCGGTTCAACTTATTCCCTGTCTTTAAAACTGCCCAGCTTAATTTCTCAAAATTGGGCCAAGGACTCACTAGTGGGGCACAGATTTTCCTCGCAGGGGTTGGATACAGAAAGCAAGAGTGGTTTTTGTCCATGCATTTTCCATACCTGCCAGCACCCATTTCTATGGATGTGTTTTAGTCTGGGTTTTCATGTGTTCCAGTGTTGAATCTCCAGTTTAGAGCTTAAAAGGGCTCTGTTGGCTGAATTCCCTGAAGAAAACAAGTCCAACCTCCCTCCCTTTTCCCTTTAAACATCTGACAGTGAGGAAGATGACTGTTTGTTTCAGTCAGCTATAGTGAGACAGGGGTTTTAACCCAGCTTAATATCTTGATGGTGGGCGTAGCCTTCCCAGATACTGTGGGTGTTTGATTACTCACATTTTTCTCTTCAGTTTCTTCTCTCTCTTGCCCTCCTCAGAGTTGTGTAGCACTATCCTGGTCTGCTGAACCTCAAAACAGATCTTTTGGACAGTTTTTTTTTAAATTTTTCTCTGTTGTTTTTGTGAGAGCATTCAGCTTTGTCTATCAGACTGTCACCATGTTCCCATAATCCTCAACATGTAGTTTTGAAGCCATGAAAATGTCCAGATCAATGGATCATCAAGAGGATGCTTTCTTCCTGAAGTCCAACTGACAGCAACCCCTGGAATTTTATGACATATAGTAAGGCACCTGGTAGCATCTTCTGGTCTTCTGGTCTCTCCCTTCTCTTCTGGGTTTTGTTGCTTTCAACTTCTAGCTTCCATAGCTTTCTCTCTCTCTCTCTCTCTCTCTCTCTCTTTCTCTCTCTCTCTCTCTCTCTCTCTGTTCATTCCACTTATAAGGCAATCCAGTAAGAGAATTAAGACCTATCCTAGATGATGTGGATCACACCTTGCCTGAAAAAACCTCCTCAAAAGGCTCTATATATAATGGGTACATGCCCACAGGAATGGATTAAATTTAAGAATATGCCTTATGGGGGGTATATATGCCCTGTTAAATACATGCAAACTTGATAAGATTTTGTGAAAATTGCATGAATAGGAATACTGCCACCCTGGGCTGAAATGGTCAGAGAAGATATAAATTAAAGGGAAAACAACTTCAACAGCAGAACCATGGCCAAGAGAGCAGTCCCTCCCATGTGGATGGAGCAGGTTATATGTTCTGGCACTTTTAAAGGGCAAGATTTCTGTGCTGTTCTTAAGAGAGAGTGCTGCCACCTGAAAGCCTGGAGAGGGTGGGGCCTATGCCCTAGTGTTTGTGAAGAGGCTGGTCAAAATTCCAATGCTCAGATGATGTGGGATCTGAGTTCCAGCATTTTTGGAGAGGCTAGCTGCTACCCTGATGCTCACAGAGGGTAGAGCCTTAATTCCAGAGTTAGGGAAAAGCATCACCCCTGCACAAGCAATTGGAAGGAGTAAAGAAGTTGGTCCATCAGTTCTGAAGGGCAAACCATTGATTCATTCATGCCTCTCAGGCTTTGAAATCTAATAGGATTTTACTCTGTGTTTCAGACTTCCTGTGGCACCTGTTTTCCTACAAATTTTTCCCTATTGGAATGGGAAAGTCTAGGTTATGTCTTATGCTTTACCTCCATATATATATATATGCTTCTTTATTTTCTTTTAAATGTTATGTTCAAAAAATATGAGGTCCTTTATAACCCCACCTGCCCTGCCCCACTCCTCCCACATCAACAATCTCTTCCATCATCGTGGCACATTCACTGCACATGGTTAAAACATTTTGGAGCACTTCTGCACCACATGGACAGTGGTCTACTTTGTAGTCTACACTCTCCCCCATTCCACACAGTGGGCCATGGCAGGACTAACAATGTTCAGCATCTGTCCCTGCAGCACCAGGACAACTCCAAATCCTGAAAAAGCACCCACATCATATTTCTTCTTCCCTCTCCCTACCATCAGCAGCTACCGTGGCCACTTTCTCCACATCAATATTACAATTTCTTTCCTTACAAATCACAATAGTTCCCCAGCAGAACACTAGTATGTCACCTCTAATCAATAATCTATTCCTCCATCCTGTGGATGCAGGAATGGTTAAGTCCAGTTCCCCTCTACATCAAGAAGGGGCTTAGATTCCACATGGATGAATGATGCAATTCTCCTGCTTGCAGTTGTAGGCATTCTTAGCTCCCTAGTGTGGTGACTGACCTTCTTCACCTACCTGTTAGCTGTCTAAGGTAAGGCAAATAAACCAGAGGGTAGAAGATGCAAGTATGCTGAGGCTCAGGGCCTGGTTGTAAAATGGACAGTCCAGAGATTCAGGTCTCCTGAGTATACACCTACCCAAACACCAACCACAGGTCCAGTAAAAGTAAGAGAAGAGACATGTGTAGAAAGGTTATATCTGAGTCCAACTCCATCCCACTCAGGAACACAAATTCCAAAGTAGGGCCAAATGACATGGCCCTGAATTCCAGAGCCATCTGCCATGACCATGGAACCTGTGGGTCTCTGTAGCCCTCAGGAGAACCAGAACCTAAGTTTCTATCTATTTTGGCTGTCTCTGGTACCCTGCTGAGGTATGTGTAATGATTACCCCTCTGATGACCACCTGACTCTTTTTTGGACACTCATAGCCATATAAACTCATTTGTCCTTTCAATTTTCCCCTTTTATCAAAGGTAAAAAACAGTTTCTAACACCTTATAGTACATGTTGGCTGAGATATTCTGCTGGTCTGAGTTTACCTGTTTATTCAAGATCTTTTTCTAGTTACATCGACACTGGTGCTTGGTAGTAATCCCTCGGTGCTAGGGAGGCTCATCCCTGGGAGTCATGTCCCATGCTGGGGGGAAAGTAATGCATTTACATGCTGAGTTAGGCTTAGAGAGTGGTCACATTTGAACAACATGGAGGCTCTCAGGAGGTAACTCTTAGGCACTCTGCAGCTCTCGGCCTAGTTCATATTTCGGACACACAGGCTCATAATCAGAACAATCAGTATCAAGGGCTGTCCATCTTTATTGGACCATCTATCTTAATAGTCTTTGCCATTGCACTTGAGGGATTGTTGCTGTTCCATTTGGGGAATGTGATAGAGCTCCCCTGGCTAGGAACTCAGCACTCTCTCAGCTGTTATTTTTAACCGAAACCACTATGAAAATATCCAAACATTTTTATACACCCTGTATACAGGCCCTGGAGAACTCCCTCTGAACCATGTACCCCCTATCAATAATACCCTGCACCAGTGTTCCTCCCTGCCGTAGGTGAACCTCTCTGTAACCCAAAACTTCTTTAAAAAGGAAGCCTAATATATTGCCAGGTTCCATTAATAGTAAAATGGAATAGAGTTATGGGTTTAAAGGTTAGATATAGAATACATAGTAATTTAGAAAAATTAAATAAAGGGAAAATAAATTGGGGTATCAAAAAATGAAAAAATGAAAAAGCTTTGTTTTGACATTTTACCTTTCATCAATGCTATAGGTGTTGCCCTATATGTACGGTGGCAAGGAAATTTCTTCCATTTCTTCCTCAGTGTCTACATCCTTTCCTTTTTTTTCTAATTATTGTTTGTCTTTGCATAAGTTTTATATCACAGTAATTCACATATACAATATATGGTGCTCCCACATATCCAACACAAACCCTTTCTCCTTTCCCCATTTCCCCAGCAATGATCTTTTTACATGTTCATATTATATTTGCTGCAGCTGATGTACAAACATTGAAACAATAGCTTTCAAACATGGTTCCATTTGAGTTTACATTATGGTTTATATTTTCAATTATACAATTTTCTAAATTTTTAATTATCTTATGTTTTACATTATGGTTTGCATTTTATCCTATAGACTTTTATACATTTTTGGTGTAATTTAACATGCCTTATATCCATCATTGCATGATTTGGTGGAACACTTCTATTGCCCCACAGTTACACTGATTCCATCTTTTCAACACCTTTTTCCTCATCCCCTCAGGGCCCAATGTGACAATCAATCTTCGTTACATGAAGGACCATATTCAGAGATACTTGCAACAATGTTGAGCGGTTGACATATCCCTAACCCATTGGGAGCCACCAATTCTCTCAAGAGGTACAATTCCCTCTATTTGAGAACATCAGTCGTCCCCAGGATGTGGGTATACCTTCACTCTCATTGTATGGGTCTCCATCCAATGATATAACCCACTATGACAAAATGAGCACTCACAAACTCCCTAGAAGCTTGCCCTGTGTCAGATGTCCCCCTTAAACATCTTGAACAGGTAACCTTCTGCATTATATTTTCTAAATAGTTTTCTATACATTATAATTTCAACCACATACCTGACAATCTCCTATGTTCAAATGTTTCCCCCACACTCCCCCCAATTTCTTGGGCCATCTGATGTATCCTCCCATTCCTAGCCCCCCTCAAGCCCACAAAGCCCCACCCAAAGGTATCCCTAAACCCCTATTTTATCCCTTCCTTGTACAAATACTTACCTCCAACTTATCACAGGTTTCACCCATTTCAGTGACAGCTCGCAACCTTCCTCTATCCCCAACTTCTTTAAGTTTATCATCCAGACTCTAGCTCTCTGAGACAGCTTGGTTTACTTATTTCATATCAGAGGGGTCATGCAGCATTTGTCTTCAATGCCTGGGTTGCTTCATCAACATAAGGTTCTCAAGATTCTTCCGTGTTATCACATGTGTTTGTACTATATTTGTTCTTTTAGCTGAGTAGTATTCTGCTGCATGTATATACGACATTTTATTTATCCATTCATCTCTTGATGGGCATTTGGGTTGATTCCAACTTTTGGCAATAGTGAATTGTGCTGCTATGAACATTGGTGTGCATGTATCAGTTTGTGTCCTTGTTTTCAGTCTCCTGGGTATATACCCAGCAGGGGAGTTGCTGGGAAATATGGCAAATCTATAGCTAGTTTTTGAGAAACTGCGAAACTGTCCACCAGAATGACTGGATCCTTCTGCATTCACACCAGCAGTGGTTGAGTGTTCCCATTCCTCCACAACCTCTCCAGCACTTGTAGTCTTCCGATTTTTTTTATAGCTGCCAGTCTTATGGGAGTAAGATGGTATTTCATTGTTGTTTTGATTTGCATTTCCCTAATAGCTAGTGATTTTGAGCTTTTTTTCATGTGTTTTTAGCCATTTGTGTATCTTCTTTGGAAAGGTGTCTGTTCAATTCTTTCTCCCATTTTTAAAATGGGCTGTTTGTCTTTTTATTTTCGAGATATATGAGTTCCTTATATATGCAGATATAAGTCTCCTATCAGATATATTGTTATCAAATATTTTCTCCCATTGTGTAGGTTCTCTTTTTGCTTTCTTGGCAAACTCCTTTCAGGTGCAGAAGGCTTTAATTTTGAGGAAGTCCCATTTATCTATTTGTTGTTTTGCTGCTCATGCTTTTGGTATGAAGTTCATGATTTCAATCTTTCTGAATTCATTGAGACTTTCTATGGCCTAGCATGTGGTCTATCTTGGAGAATGATCCATGTGCACTTGAGAAGAATGTATCTCCTTCTGTATTTGGGTATAATGTCCTGTTTATGTCTATTAGATCCAGATCCTCTAATATATTGTTCAAAGTCTTTGTTTGCTTATTGATTCTCTTTTGAGATGGTCTTTCCAAAGTCGATAGTGGTGTATTAAAGTCTCACACTATAATTGTAGAGGCATCTATTCCTTCACTTAGTTTTTCCAGTGTTTGCCTCATGCATTTGGGGCACCCTTGTTAGGAGCATAAATGTTTATGATTGTTTTTTCTTCTAGAAAGATTAGTGTCCATCTTTGTCTCTCACTATTGTTTTGAATTTAATGTCTCTTTTTTTTCTGATAATAATATAGCTACTCCTGTGCTTTTTTTGTTTTTTGTTTGCTTGTAAGATTGTTTTTCAGCAATTCCCTTTCAACCTGCTTGAATCCCTGGGTCTAAGATGTGTTTCTTGTAACAGCATATAGATGGGCCATATTTCTTTATCCAGTCTTCCACTCTGTGTCTCTTGACAGGTGAGTTTAATCCATTGACATTCAGTGCTATTACTTTCAAGTAATTACTTATATTAGCCATATTTTCTTTGGATTTGCATTTGTTATATTTTGTTTGATTTTCTTTTTCTGCTTTTATCTTTTTAGTTGCTCTTACACTCTCCTCCAACTCTTTCTTTCTGTTGTTTTCTTTCTTCCTGTAGAACTCCCTTTACATTTCTTGAATGGCAGGATTCTTGTTGGCATACTCTCAGTGTCTGTTTATCTGTGACTATTTTGAACTCTCCATCATTTTTGAATGCTAACTTTGCTGGATAGAGTATTCTTGGTTGGAAATTTTTTTCTTTTAGTCCCTTGACTATGTCCTACCACTGCCTTCTTGCATCCATTGTGGCAGATGAGAAATCAGCACTTAATCTTATGGATCCTCCTTTGTATGTGATGGTTCTCTTTTCTCTTGCTGCTTTTAGAATTTTCTCTTTGTCTTGAGCATTGGATAATTGGACAAGGATATGTCTTGGGGTTGGCCTGTTCAGATTTATGCTGTTTGAGGTGCATTGTGCTTCCTGGACCTGTCCATACATCTCCCTCAATAGGCTTGGGAATTTTCCAGCCTTTGTTTCCTCCAACACCCCTTCCCTTTCCCTTCTCTTCTCCTTCTGGGATGCCTGTAATGCATATGTTTGCATGTTTTGCATTGTCATCCAAGTCCCTAAGTCCCTGCTGAATTTTTTGTATCTTTTTATCCATCAGTTCTACTATCTGTTTGACTTCAGGTGTACTGTCTTCCACATCACTAAGTCTCTCCTCTGCCTGTTTGTGTCTGCTGTTATTTGCTGAGAGTGTATTTTTGATTTCTTGAATTGTGCTATTCATCACCATCATATCCGTTATCTTTTTGGGTATGACCACAATTTCTTCTGCATTCTCTCTAAGTGTTTTCTTCATAGTCTTAATCTCTTCCTTCACTTCCTTAAATTGGTCCCTAATATATGCTTTGAAATCTTTAATTACTGGTCAATGTTCTGCTCCTCTCCCTGGGTTTTAGTTTATTCATTGGATTGGGGCATGTTTTCCTGATTATTGGTTTGAATTGTAGTTTTTTGTTGCCATCTGGTCATTATTTTATCTTGGTGGGTTAGATCAGTTGCTTAGCTTCTTTATCTATTCTTGGAGTTTAATTAGTTGTTATTTTGGCATGTGTGTTAAGTCTTCTCTTTGTAACTTTTTTCTTCTTATTCTATTTCCTTGTTGTTGTCTAAGTTCACCTGAAGGAAAATATTAGGGCCAGAGAAAACAAAAGGAGTAAGAAAAGAAAATGAATAATAGTAGTATTGATAGTAAATATTAACAGAGGAACCATGTGAGATCTAGGAGAATGGATATTAGACTCATGTAAGGTATATAGAATTATAACAGTAAGAAAAATAGAGTACATATAAAGAGAAAGTAAACTAAATATAGGGAGGAATATAGTGTGAATTCAAAGGCTAGTGTGCTCAGGAGAGAGGGAAAGAGAAAAAAAGGACAATAAGACATAAAACAAATATAATACATAGAACATAGAACATAGAATATAAGACATAGAACAAAGGTATTAGAAATAAAAAGTCAGAAAAATAGGGGGGCCAACAAAAGAGGTATAATGTAAGAGAAACAATAGATCATGGAGGATAGAAAGATGTAGGGGAAAGGGGTAGTGTTGGTGGCCAAAATCCATACACACAGGAAAGAGGAGATGGAGGATGAGGAAATACAGCAAATGCGAAGTTCTCCCTGCAGCAACTAATATAAAAAAAATTAAAAAGAAGTGAATGAAAGAAAGGAAAGGAAAAAAGGGGACAGAAGTGAGGGGACAAGTAAAGAAAAAGAAAAAGAAAAAAGATAAAAGAAAGAGAAAAGGGCCTTTGGGGGATAAAGAGGAAGGAAAAACAAGACCAACCAAATACTAGGGAAAGTTTCAAGCAAGGAATCCTCTTTGTTGTTAAATAAAATGCTTAGCGATCTGACAGTCCCCCTTTCTTCCTTCCTCACTTCCTCTCTCCCAGGCAGCAGGAAAGATGCCTGAGAGGTCTGGTACAAGATTCAAGTGTGTCCTTGTTGAACCAGTTCCACACAGAAAACAATTGTTGTAGAATTTGAGAGAGATTCAATTATTTGCATATAGAGAGGCCAGGACTCAGGAATGTTTTTGAGAAGGAAAAATAGTTTATTGATGGATGGATGGATTCAGGAGCTTTCTGTTTCAATCACAAGCCCGGAACAAGATTTTTGAGTCCCTTTTATACAGAGAGGAAAGGCCAAATTGTCCCTTTGTTTCAGTTCTCAATAGGCTTGAATTAGCATATATATCTTCCACATCTTAGGTAAGCTTTTAGCATGGACCTCAGGCATTCTAGATAAGCTTTTAGCATATTTGGTTTGCATTTCCTCTGAATACTTAAAGTTTATAGACCTTGCATTGTTAAACTGTTCCCTGGGACTGGAGTCCTTGCCATGGTCACCAAGGGCAGGACTGCAGCCTTTTATCATCCCACACCCACAAGTCACAGATAGTTTAGGTTATCTCTGAAGAGACAAAGAGCCTCCCACCCATAGCCCACATCATTTCCCCCCTTTGCCAAAATTTAACTTGCTAAGCTTTGGCATAATTATTGTTGGAGCTATGAGGTGGATGGCTGTTTGTTGTTTTGATTGATTATTTATCAATCTGTAGTGTAGCATCCAGGACTGTTTTTAGAAGTTTAGAAATTTTCTTTCTGGACAGCAGAATCTTGGGGCAGGGGCCTCCTGCAGTCATCCTGTGGCCACAGGCGCTCATGTGGATTTCCAGTCAGGTTCCAGATCCATCTATTAATTTTATTTTACCCTTAAAGAGTTTACACCTTTAATTTAAAAGGGGTGCTGAAGGGAGATGATCTCTTTTCTGTAACTGCTTCCTGCTGGCCATGGGCTGTGGTCATTGCTTAATAAGGTGCAAAACTCTTATTTTATTTTAACTGGAGGAAGATGGATCTGGCATTCTGTACGAAGTTGAATGAAGTCTTCATATGGTTAATAAGATGTTCATTCTGAAAGAAACAAACTTAATCAAAAATTTGGAATACCCATTTCTAAAAGAGGACACTGGACCACAGAGGCAGACAAGGTCAAGTGCTTAGAAAGATGGCACTCCTTAAAAGGTGGTGGAAACAGCATATTTATTCTTTTTTAAGTTATTTATCTTTAAAGAGAAATTGCAACAGACACTTAGCTTTGCCTGAAGACACATTCCAAGCTGTTCAATGATTGGCACTCATTCACTCCATCAGATGCTCCTGGTGAACTGGCACTCCCTGGCCAATTGGCTTCATTCAGAATTAGAACACCAAGTCAGAAATTCCCTTAGTTTTAAGCTGTGGGAGTGATCAGAACTACAGAATAAAGGTTTTCTACACCTTGGTTTTAATTGTACAATTTCTAGCAATTTTGACTTGTTCAATAAGTGACTCACCATCAGCAAGCAAGCCTCATACTTGCTATACAGTAGAGTACAGTAGAATATAATAAGTTGACCGAGCCTGGCTGAGACTGCCACCCCATTCTACAGACATATTTATTAACTGTTTAGAAAATGAATTCACTAGGAATTTAACATGTCAAATATATTTTTGCACTTGATCCAAAACAGAAAAGATAACGTTATAATTATTAGGCATACATTTAGCACAGGATAAGAGTAGAGCACTTAATATTAATTAATGTATTATTACATAATGCAAAGGATTTAGAGTTGCAATTAATAGTTTTAAGTTTCAGGTTTGTAATACTTTACATGTTATCCCTCCATGAGAGCAGGCCATAATGCCAATTGTGTTTAAGTTTCACTTACAGTATCCTGGTATCATGGCTCCACTTAGCATGTTTTTCACACAGTGAGCAAGTCACAACATCCTTGATCTTAGAGAGATTCTCCAGTATTTTACTAGCCTGGTGCATAGTGCCCTCTGGCACTATGGAACAGTGCCAGTCTGGAGGCGATATCCATTGTACACTTGGCTGTACCGAGTCATTATTGGCTGCTGCAGGAGCTTGAAACTGCAACATAGTTTCCATCAACTTCAGGAGCAGAACCAGAGGCTGATATAGCAAATATTTTTAATTGAGGGGTCAGTGACCAGCCTAGCCAATAACTCACATGGAGAGGCCACCTGTAATGTATTCAAGGCCTGGTTTGAATGCACAAAAGAGTTTGACAAAGTTAAAGTTTATTCCTTGTTTTTATATATATATTCTAAACAATTTAATGCAACACCTATATCAAATGACTGTTTACTTACACAATT
This sequence comes from Dasypus novemcinctus, assembly GCF_030445035.2. Classification (NCBI taxonomy): domain Eukaryota; kingdom Metazoa; phylum Chordata; class Mammalia; order Cingulata; family Dasypodidae; genus Dasypus; species Dasypus novemcinctus. The sequence goes on from NC_080697.1 coordinate 63,182,191, forward strand.
TTACTATGAAGATAACAGTCGGTACTTTAGTAATAGAGGGCAAAAATTATTTTTCATTGTTAAATGAAAACAGAAGATTTCCAATAGAATCAAGATAACTTTTTATCACCATTTACTTAAAAATGTACCTTGCGGTGGTCTTCAGACAGGTTTTATTATCACGAAGATATTTTTTGCAACCAATACCAATCTAAGTTTTTAGTTAACAATGACTTCTAGAACTAGAACTATTTAAAAATTTTCAGTTTGGAAGATGTTTTACAAACTCTTTGTAATTGACTATAACCACATTGACTAGCCACCTCATGTTTAAATAAATTTATTAAATTACAATTATCAATCAAAGAAATTTACTATATTTATTTAGGAGAGCATATCTACAATCTTTTTCCTTTAGCCTAATTTCACCAATGTGAACTTACAATTTTCATTACTCTAAAGATTTTGTACATATAATGTTAATTTAGTTTATAAATTAACCATGGGAGATTACACTCAAGTTAAATAAAATTGAAACCATTATAGTTTATGCAAGGAATGCTCTCTTTTTCCCTTACAGGAAGCTAAAAACTTCTTTTTTCTTTGTTTAAGTTATGAAAATTAATAATTTAAAAGCATACTGATTACCAGGTTTTAAAACACATTACACAATTACTTAATTTGTTTAATCATAACCCAGGAAAGACCTCTCCATAGTTTTTATGGACTTTCCTTTACTTACTGAAATTTGTTAATAGAGCCACTAATTACCTTTATTTTGTTTTGAGGAAATCTTCTGGAGGAAAATAAGGCTCACCAGATTGTGAAGAAGAAAAGAATTTATTCTCAATCTTGCAAGAAGGGGCACAGAGCCAGATATGGCTGGTGTCCCGAACAAAGAAAAATGACACAATTTATACCCCTAAACATAGCACGCAAGCTCTTCCTCTGTTTTTTCATAGATTGGATACTTCAGAAGTTACAGCTTATCTGAGATCTAAATTTCCCATGCCAAACTTTGTGATTTAACTGCTTTCTCTATCACATTCTAACCATTTTAGTTTTTACCTGCTCCCCTTTGTTAAATAAGGAATAGAATTCAGTGCTGAAATGGCACTGACCTAGCTCCTTCTTGGGCATCCTTCCACTGCCCATAGGACTGGCCTAAGCTGGTCTCCTCCACTGCTGTCCAACCCGGGAGTGGGAGACTGAGGCTGCAGGCCGCCAGGTTACACCAATCAACATTTTTTTTTCCCTTTATGTGAAAACTAACCTAATCTTTGTTTTTTTTTTACATTTTATGGCTGACAAAAGGTTTAAACTGAGAAATTACTGGGCAAACTGATTCTTAATTCCCTAGCCTAGCAGGTAGGTTTAATCTGCCATACCTAGTCTTGCCTTTAAAGCTCTTGCAAAGAGGAGGCCCTTTCCCAATAGTTTCTATAATCAGATTTCTATATGACTTTTTCATCCTGCTTAGTTTAATTTGGGCTTTAAGAATATTTATTTACACATATAACTGCATATTTAATTTTTTAACAATTTGAATAGAGCCCTTTTAAGAATTTTCATTTGTTAATTTGATATTATTATCCTGATGTATGAAGACATACACTGAGCAAATGTGCAGACACAAAGAGACACAGAAGCACAACTCATTGGTATTACTTATAATTTGCATTATTTTATATACTGTTTAGCTTAATTTGGAGTCCAGAAATATATATTACTTATATAACTGTATATTTAACCTCAACAATTTGAGCAAATAGGCAGACATAAATAGTTTGACACAAAAACATAACTTTAGTTACTTTAAACTTCTAATTTTTACAAAACAAGTGTGACTGCAAAACATTTCAAAGACTCCTGAAACTCTTCTTAATTTGCACTATGACTGCAGTTTTACACTATGACCATGCAGTTTTACACAAGAATTTTCTTTCTTAATTAATGGACTGTAACCAAAATGTTCTCAATGTTTTAGCACTATTTTTTGTTCAGAAATTTATATTTTACTTTGAATTTAGCAGAATTTTGGATAAGCAACACTATTAATTTTATATATATTTACTGAGGCTATTTGAAGCCTCAGGGAGACAGACAGACTGGTTTCTCTCATGAATTGCCACTCTTAGGAACACTGACCATCAAGGCAGGAGACTTCTCCTGCTCATTCCCCCCCCCCTTTTTTAAATTTTATTTTGGAGATAATAAAACTCCAGTGGTCATTTAACCTTATTTCATCAGGCAACAATTTATTTAGTTTACACTTGAATTCATGAGAGAAAGGGTTACTAATACCAGAACAGGAGACAGTGATGTCCCTGCTCTTCTCTGGCCTGTAGGGGCAGAAGCTATTATGAAATAACCATAGGCAAATGCAAGGGGTGTGGTTAGGCTTGAAGTAACCATAAACAAAGGAAAGATTAGTTTAGAATTTACACTTAAAAGTTTCAGGCTAAATTCACCCAGCTATAATTTTGGTTATTATCTTTTCACTGTTTTATAATATAAATGCATTTATAAATGATTTTAACTCTTAGTTACAGTTTTCATTCATTTTTTAAAACCTGTTAATTTTATAACACCTTTAAACACCTTTTATTCAACTTATAACATATTAAATGAACTTAATCATTACTTTAATTTTTCTTTTAAAGTAAAAGAATAAATCTCTTGCAGTTACTTTGAAATAAAAAGCTACTTTTCAGGATTTGATTTCTAGAACATAAAGCTCTTTTAAAAAAGAGGTAAGATTCTTCTTCAAACACTGAGGAAATGATGAGGTTAAAGTACAAGAAGCTATTTTGATAAAACAGATTTTCTTTGTATACCAATCTTACTTAATTTTAATCATAAAATTTTCCTTCACAAACCTTCTACACTTTCAGTATTCATTCAGGTTTTGTCCCACACTCTACTCTTTCCAATAAGCAATCATTTTATCTTAGGACAAAATCATCTTCCATTTCTTTAACAATAAAAACACATTCCATATATCCCACATACTAAGTTACCAGGCAAACTTCTTACAACATATAATTGCCATTAACATTAAACAAGTTTGTTAAAATAATGAACTTTTCTTCACTTTAAATACTTAGTAGCATGTAATACCAGAAACAGTTTTTTGGAAGCAAGTTGGCAGAGGAGGCTGGCTGCCGAATAAAAGTATTCTTGTTAAAAAATTACTTTTTATTTTTATTATTATCAATTCAGTTTTTGTTTAATAATGACTTTCTGCAATTAGCCATTTAAATACCTTAATTTAAACAATGCTTTGTTAAACTTTTATAATTATTTATACCTTTAAGACAAATTTTATCTTCACAGAACACATTCTCTTACTTAAAGTTACTACAATTCCTTCTAAGAACCTGGGCAGAATGCAAACGTATTTTGGCTTTGACACCCTATGGAGGGAAATTTACTGCGTTTATTCTGATTCTGCTTTTCACCCCCTTCACTTCCCCCTCCTTCCAGGCAGTCGGGTGCACAACAATCAAACAGGAATGTGGCTTATGAATAGAAGGTGTGGACTCACTGGAAAGGGCCAAGCCGCTCCCCCCTTTCCAGCTTTCAGCCAAAATGGGCAGACAGAACCTACTCAAATTTGGCAACTCTCCCAGGGACCCAGCCACCCTGACTGGGACATCCCCAACAAACTTGGGTGCATGGCACGGACACAGATGGCCTCCAAGCCCTGGCAAAGGGCCAGACCAGAGACAAGATAGCAGAGCATGCACAAACATCTAGACTCCGCAAACATCCAGACTCCTCAGTTTTGCCCCATAATCATTTCACCCCCTTGCCAGTGGCAAGGGAGGGCTCCAGCTCAGCTGTAATTCTACTTTACATAAGGACACAACTCCAACACTAGCATTGAGCTGACACAGACAAAAGCACAAAGGTCACTAATCTGAACCACAAGTTCTATATATATATTTTCAGCATGGCTGCCCCCACAGCCATCACAAACCTTAGAACACTTAACATTTGGTATGAAGCAAATTCATTCACAATTTAGCACCATAACAAAAGATTTCAGCTAGACTTTTTCCACCTTTTATACCCAGACCAAGCTCCACTAGAAAAGCTGATCCATTTTCCTGTAACCAAGTTTTTTTTTTTTATAAATCTAGACCAATTTCCAGGACATTAGGACTGGAACCTATAAATAGCCCTTTTTATTAAAATCAAGCCTCCACTCCTTTAGTGGATATAAGATCAGTACCAGATTCTAACATGCAGTTAGACAAACCCAAAACACCAGGGCTTTTTCCTGGTTTTTCTCCAGGACATTAGGACTCAAACCTATAAACAACCCTTCCTTTTAAAATCAAGACTCCACTCCTTCAGTGGATATGAGACCAGTACCAGCTTTTAACATGCAGTTAGACAAACCTAAAACACCAGGGCTCTTTCCTGGTTTTTCTCCTTTTCCCAGGCCTAGAGAGAATGGCTTCCCCCCAATTTTCTGGGGCTACTAGGGTTCTCTCAGAAGGTGATTGCGGTCACCCCTCGGGCTGAAGTGTGGTTTGCTGGCCTGGTGGGGGAGCAGCCGTGGCAGGCCAAGCCGCTGCCCCCATAATAGGGTGGCTGGTCGGACTCACCGCCACCCCTGAAGGAAGCTCGGCATGGGCGCAGAGTGCACTCGGGTCTCCCCTTCTCGGCAGCCATGCTTCCGCGGCCGCCCCTCCTCCCAGATGGCGCCACCCGATGCCTTGTGGGGCGGCACCCTTCTTCTTCCTTCTCCCTGCGCAGGCGCAGGGCAGAAAATTCCAGTCTGCCCTTTTCCCCTCCCCCGACAGCAGCAACAGCCAGGCGTGGGCGGAGAAATTCCAGTCTGCCCTTTTCCCTCCCCCGACAGCAGCAACAGCCAGGCGTGGGCGGAAAAATCCAGTCTGCCCTTTTCCCTTCCCCCGACAGCAGCAACAGCCAGGCGTGGGCGGGAAACTCAAGTCTGCCCTCCACCCCAGCAACAGCAGCCACCAATCACTAAACCCTGCCCCTTCCCCCAGCAACAGCGACAGCCAATCCCTAACCACCACCCCTCCCCTGTCCAGAACCGCCCACTGACCTTTCACTGGCAACCAATCAGAACAGGGCGTGGCTTCGACCAATCAGCCTTCCCCAGCCCCTATAAAACTGTTGCCTCTCCCTCAGTAAAGTGGACTTGCGTGTTTACCTTGTCTCCGCGGTAGTTCTTCTGCCATGCGCCCTCCAGTCCTGAGAGCCCCCGACAAGGGCCTGGCCTCCCTTGTCCCCAGTTCGTCGCCTGCTTCTCCAGGCGACCCCTTCATCGCCGGCTTCGCCGGGCGACCCCATCAGCCGAACCGCGCAACCCCTTGTGAGACTGATCCCTCGTCTGCTGCCGGACCGACCCCTCGTCCAGAGCTGGACCGACCCCTCGTCCGCAGCCAGACCCCACCTCTACCGACCGAGCAAGCTGCCGCAGGTGATCAGCCTCCCCTTCCCAGCAATTAAAGCTAGGGCTTTCCAGACTGTGCTCACCCGGGGAGTCTTACCTTCTTCCACGTTTGGAGTTCTTTTTCATTTGAAGAATCTTTCTCTTCAGACCTTCCATTGCCCTCGATTTTTGTCGGGAAGATTCTGGTGGAGCCCACATCTTTTCTGGATTAAATTTAAATCAGAGGCACCCAGATTTGGGGTTCACCCAAGTCCTCCCGGCTTCCTTGGGGATTTGGAAGGGGCAGCAAAATGCTACCGTCTCTGGCCTTCATTTGCAGTCCCTTTGTGGTCACCAAAAATGTTGTACAATTTAAGAGAGATTCAATTATTTGCATATAGAGAGGTCAGGACTCAGGAATGATTTTGAGAAGGAAAAATAGTTTATTGATGGCCAGCTGGACTCGGGAGCTTTCTGTTTCAATCCCGAGCCTGGAACAAGATTTTTGAGTCCCTTCTATACAGAGAGGAAAGGCCAAATTGGTCCTTTTTTTTCAGTTCTCAATAGGCTTGAATTAGCATATATATCTTCCACATCTTAGGTAAGCTTTTAGCATGGACCTCAGGCATTTTAGATAAGCTTTTAGCATATTTGGTTTGCATTTCCCCTGAATACTTAAAGTTTATAGACCTTGCATTGTTAAACTGTTCCCTGGGACTGGAGTCCTTGCCATGGTCACCAAGGGCAGGACTGCAGCCTTTTATCATCCCACACCCACAAGTCACAGATAGTTTAGGTTATCTCTGAAGATAGATAACCTAAAGAGCCTCCCACCCATAGCCCACATCACAATGACTCTTAATTTCCAGAGAAAGTGCACTCACACCTCACCGGGAACCCCAAGTATGATATTGGAAGCTTGGAATGCAGCTTCTACAGTCCTTCTCCTTTAGGTGTGCTACTAGAGGGCTAGCTGATTTTCTGACTCGACCTTCTCCCAGACCAATTTTTCTATCCCAGGGTATTTATATGAACTGGGCTTTCACTGCAGATTCACCACTTCTTTCTTCCCAGGCTGTTCCCAAGCCAGCTGATATGCTCCTCCAAGTGAAAAAAAAAAGAAAGAAAGAAAGAAAGAAAAAAGGGGGGGGGGGAAACACCAGAAAATAAACCCATACTAGCCAGGACTCCCTGCTGCACCACCCACCGAATCCCTCCCACCCATGGAATCAGTCCAAAACCAGAGGGCTAGGGCAATCCCAGACCTCCAGGAGTGCTAAACTTGGGAAAGGGAAGTCCGAGACACTGCACGCCCAGGGTATGTAGGTCTGTGTAACACAGGCTATGTGGTCTTAGGGGACACAGACCTGGGGACCACACATCTGGGGACCACAGGGTACAGGAATGTTGTTGCACAACTGACAGTTCTCAGGGAACAGCACAGTCACCAGCCCCAGGGGAAGGGTCCCGCCAGCCCACAGCTTCTGACCTCTGTACTTGTACCCACAATTCTACCTTTAGCAAGCACCACCTCTGTCACTCTCTCCAAATTGATGTCCATACATCCTCTGCCCTGCAAGCCCCCAAGACAGCCCACTCCAGCAAGACTCCAACCCCACTCAGCTGCCTCTTTGCCAGAGAGACCATAAGGTGCACTCACTCAGATGCCATCTTGCCCCCTATCTCTCACCTCCATTGTATATTGAAAGTAGATAACTTAATTTCTAGATTCCACATGCCCACACAGAGAGGGGAATTGTGCCCCAGGGAAGATCACCTGCTATGACTGATTTTTATGAGACTTTGTACTTATTATCATTCCTGAAATTATTTAAGACCTTTGGGATGTTGCCACAGAATAAATGTATTTTACATGTAAAAATAAATGTGTGTTTTGAGGCACAGAGTGTGTAGTATGGTGGTTTGGAGTTGCATGTACCCCAGAGAAAACCTGTTCTTAAACTTAATCTATGGCTGTGATTGTGAACCCATTGTAAGCAGGAACTTTTGTTGAGATTAGTTCACTTAAAGTGTCACTCAACCCAATCAGAATGGTACTTAATCATATTAGTGGAGTCCTTTACAAGCAGAAAGAAATCAGACAGAAGGAGAGAAAAACACAAGAAGCAAGGAGATCAAAGTCAATAAAGTCAATGAAACCTTGGTGAAAATGAAGGTCCAGGAATGGGGTGTGTGTTGTCATGTGACAGAGTAGCCCCGAACCAGGGGCCAACAGTGTTCAGCCTCAGATTGCTGGTCATCAGGCAGAAAGCATTGCCTTGATGGCATCATGATTTGGATTTTTCCAAGCCTCCAACCTAATAAATTCCCATTGTTTAAGCCCACCCATTGCATGATATTTGCTTGAGTAGCCAAGGAAATAAAACAACTCTTTCCCTTGTTCCTTCCTCTTTTCATCTTACCTGATCTTCCCAACTGCAGCTATTAAAATAGCTTCCCATTCTAATATTATGTGTAGGTTAACTCAAGCAGGTACCATTTTTTAAACCTTACTGACTCTTGAATATGTCACACACTATCAGACACACATGACAAAAACCTCAGGGCAATTCAGTTGTCTTAGATTGAGACCACAGGGATCTATAGAAGTTGGTGTTTCCACCTATGCCTCCACTGGCAGCTAACATTAAAGAAATAAGTGTCAATTATGGTCTAACCCCTTTTACCCAAAGGAAAAAAAAATGCAATTTAATAACCAAACCTTAGGTGGCTCTGATTTCACCTTTACTAAATTCCTTAGGTTGACTAGCCAAAGATTTGCCACTTTGAAAACACTAATGGACATTAAGATACAAAATCCAGCTAATGTGTGTCTGACATTGTGTTGCAAATAATTCATTCTTTCCCAGATCTCATGTACCCCTACTGCCTATTATTTCCTTTGTGAACAATATGCATGGTCCTGTCATATTGCATAATATTCTGAGATTTGTTTGTAAAAGGGGATTTTAGATCTATAAATCATCCAGGTTGGAGAATCTATTCCAGATGTGGACACCTAAATAAGACCCTTCTTTGTTATTCCAGTATAATAACTAAGGAAATTGCTAACTCATTTTTCATGTGAGTAATCAGTATTGTATGCCTGACATTTGGAATCACACAAGTAAAAAACATTATGAGACACTTATCACTAATCCTGGCAGAGGTTATTAATGATATTACCTCTGCCTTAGATGGAATACAAATTAGTCTTGGTTCATTGGCCCAAGTGATAATGGTCAACCACATTACCTAAATTTTTTGGTGAGCTAGACATGGTGGCACCTTTACCATTTTTATCATTTTATGCTTTATTTGTGGAATTGAGACTGGATAAGTGGAATGACCTATATGTTGTCCTAAGGGAAAGGCTTTGTTTTCCTGGGTGGACACCACAGGCACAGGGGAATTATTTTCTAAGACTAGTTTGAGTTCCTGGGTACCTTGACTCAGAGACATCCTACTACGAGCACTTACATTCTTTTTAGTCATAATGCTCATAGCACCCCACAAGAATCTCTCAACTCGTAAATACTACTGTGCTGCCAATAAGTCAATGAATGATACAATTGAGACATCAGGAACAATGATTTTGTAATGGACTCCCAGAGCCTTGGAAAATGAACCATCTTACTATGGATAGGTAATGGAAAAACCTATTGGTGAATGAGAGATTAATGATATCTTTGGTCAAGTCTTCATAGCAGAGGGATTGACCAAAAGGGAGACAGTAATAATTATAATAAAAAACAGGTACTGGATTTTCTAGACCCAAGGCAAAAGTTAAAATTTCTGAACTAGTATGGAACTATGTGACAAATATTAACTTTTGAAAATCCCCACTGAGACCCTTGAAGCCAGAAAGTCACTTAAGTTCCTAGTAAAGCACACCAAAGAATATTAAAAATAAAGCCCCACTTACACTTAGCTCACCATTATTAGCTTAACAGATCTCAGCTCCAATGAAAAGAATCTGGCAAAGTTCCTTCGTTTTGGTTTTAAAACTGCCAATAAGCACACTGACCTTGTAGCAGCTTTAATTTTGCAAGTGAACAATTTCCTTGTTGTAGCTAACTCAATGTTCTGAATAAAATGCTGTAAAATGCAAGTTGACTCTGATTTATGTTTAAAAACATATACATTCTACCTGATAATTCTATTTATTGTGACAAACACATTTTTGGTTTTATATAATAATCCCTGTGATTTTTTAAGGGGGATTTATACTTGAAAACATCTATTGACTGTTACTGTGATATATATTTTTAGATAACTCATTCCTTCCATGAATTAGTGAAGATTTGATAGTTCATTTTAAAAGAGGCAAATTATGAGTTTTGCATTATGATCCTTAAACAACCTGCAATTTTCAAGGATGATGTGAAGAGCAGATTCAATATTTCTTTCCATATAATGGCCAGTTGTTTCTGCATCATTTATGGAAATTTGGCCTTTCTCTACTGCTCTGAAATGCTGTCTTTTGTCATCTCTCAAGTGATCATGTATGCTAGATGTGTCTCTGTTACATGGTTCTGGTCTCTGTTACATGGTTCTGGTGTTTAATACCTTTTCTGACAACATACTACCCTTACTTTTATGCCTTCATGATACATACCTACTGTTTGATGCAGTTCTGACAGGTTTTTTTTTCTTTTTTTAAATGTTACTTTCAAAAAATATGAAGTCCCCATATACTCCTCACCCCCCTCACCCCACTCCTCCTACATCAACAACCTCTTTCATCATCGTGGGATATTCATTTCATTTGATGAATACATTTTGGAGCACTGCTGCACCACATGGATAGTGGTTTACATTGTAGCTTACACTCTCCCTGAGTCTACTTAGTGGGCCATGGCAGGACATATGGTGTCCTGCATCTGTCCCTGCAGTACCACCCAGGATATCTCCAAGTCCTGTTAATGCCTCCACATCATACTGACAGTTTATTTTAATGCTCTAAAGTTGTCTCAGCTATACTTGATTATTGCACAGCCACAGAAAATATAAAACTTGCATAAAACACCCAAACTAGTGGGAAGCTTTTACCACAAAGTAGTATCTTTAACTGTGCTAACATATTATCAGTTTGGATTGCTCTTAGGTTTGCTTAACAGAAATACAACTATTGTGTTTTATTTTGTTGCTAGAAGCAAACATATGGAGTAGGCAATTCAGTACCCTGTGGAGAAGCAGCTATGCCCTGGAGCACTATCTACTCCATTTTCTCAGGCCATAATCATTAGCAATTGCTAATGTACCCCCAGTGTCCAGGCTGAACTCCAGTAGAAGGAGATAAAGGAAATTGCATTACCAATAGCCTTCGGCACTATCTCCTTGCTCACAACTGCATCACATGGCCATCTTCAGCTGTATGCAAGTTTATAAAGTTGAGTTTTTAGTCCCTACAATCATTAACACAAGAGAAAATGGCATTGGAATAGGTGTTGTGCAAGTAAAAGTGTAGCATCTGCCTGAAAAATATATTTTCTATTTCTTGGGATCAATTATAGTGATTATGCTAGAAAATGCTAGTTATCTCCCAGAATGATTCTGCCTTTCTTCATTTTATTAGTACACCTGTGGGCTGGGTGAACAAGTATCTCAGTTTTCCCCAACCCAAGAAGATTCCCAGGGTGAGGGTGTTTCAGTGATAAAGCCAGGACACAGAAAAGGAAATGAATTGTTGTAGAAGTTGAGAAAGGTTTCATTATTTGTGTATAGAAAGGCCAGGACTCAGGAATAATTTTGGGAAGGAAAAAAGATTTATTTATGAGCAGCTGGGCTTGGAGCTTCTCATTCAAAATCCAAGCCCTGAACAAGATTTTTGCATTCTTTTTATACAAAGGGCCAAATGGTTCTTTGTTTTAGTGCTCAATAAACTGGAATTAGCATTATCTTCCACATCCTAGGTAAGCTTTTACCATGGACTTCATACATCCCATGTAAGCTTTTAACACATTTAGTTTGTATTCTCCCTGAATATTTGAACTTTATAGAATTTGCATTGCTAAACTGTTTTTCTGGGGTTGGAGTTGTTGTCATGGTTACCAAGGGCAGGGCTGCAGTTCTCACTGTCCCAAACACACAGCTCAGGACACATCCAGCTCAGATTATCTATTAAGAGATGAATAGCCCCCCCACACCTGTAGCCCACATCATTTTCCCCCTTTATGTCAGCTTTTCTTGCTAAGCTTTGGCATAATTATTGTTGGAGTTATGAGGTGGGTGGCTATTCATTGTTTTGATTGATTATCCCACTTATCATTTCCCAGTGAGGACCCAAAGACAAAGTTCCTGGGTAATATCTGGGGTTTATCCTGTTTTCAGAAGAAGTTTTCATCCTGGACAGTAGAAGCCTGAGGGTGGGGCCCCAACAGTCATGCTGGGGTTTATTTTTGCTTACATGGATTTCTTGCTAAGCTCCAGATCCATCTGTTAATTTTATTTTACCCTTAGAGAGTTTACACCTTTAATTTTAAAGGGGTGCTGAAGGGAGATGATCTCTTTTCTGTAACTACTTCCTGCTGGCGATGGGTTGTAATCCTTACCTAAATGATGTAAAAACTTTGTTATTTTATTTTGACTGGAGGAAGATGGACCCAGCATTCTGTATGAAGCTGGATAAAGTTTTCATATGGTTAATAAGATGTTCATTCTGAAAGAAACAAACTTAATTAAAATTTTGGAATACCTGTTTATTTTTTTTAAGAGGACATTGGATTACAGAGGTAAACAAGGTTAGGTGCCTATAAAGATGGCACCTTTTTAAAAGTTGGTGGAGAACAGTATATATATACAGAGTGTAAACTCTACTGGAAACTGTAGTTCATGCTTAGTGAGAATGCTTCACTATGTGTTGATCAATCATAACAAATATACCACACTAATGAAGGATGATATGAGAAAGTGTGAGAGGGAAAGGAGTGGGGCATATGGAAATCCCTTATACTTTTTATGTAACATTTATGTAATCTAAACCTTCTTTAAGAATAAAAAATAATTTTAAAAAATAAATACATAAACTAAAGTCGTGGGAGCAGAGCAGGCCAGGGCATGAGCATTGGTTGAAAATTCCCAAAGGAAAAAGTTACCATCCAGGGTCTGATTATTAAGTCACATATTTAGGTGATTAGTAGGAATGGCTTTATCAGGATGACAAAAGGAAGCTGTATTTAATTTCTATGCATTTCTTCTCATATACACACACCATCTGAGAACGTTTTCCTCAAATTCATATATATAATACACATATTTTGTATATGTATATATAGGCATTTATATACATATTAGAAATATATATCATTTAAAAGTCATTAACATGGCAATTTTTCTTGACGTCAGAAGGAATGTTTGCTATCAGTTTATTTCCAGCATCAGGAATGAATTTGCCCTGAACAGTGGTAGTATATTATAATGTGCATTTGATTCCCCATCCAGAATTGGAATGCTTTCTTTATACTCTCAATAAAAGTTATCATTGTCATATAACTGAAATTAAAATATTTCCTGCAAAGGATCACAATGATGTCAAACCAATATATAATATTTAACAGTTTTTCCTTATTTTTATTTGCAAATTTCATACCTATAATATTTTGTGCTGTTAGTACCATATAGTACATGTACAAATATTGCCTGAATTCTTCTGTCATCTGATTTTAAAAAGGTAATCATCAATGGTATGGTTATTGCCATATTTTTTACTTTCAAAGGGCATTTCTGCAAACTAGGATAGTGCTACTTATACTTCTTCAACATTCAATATCTTAAGTATATGAATATATGAAGCATTAGTTTTCTAAATATTTAAACACCACTTATGCAAATGCTAATTCTAAACAATTTTAAGATTGACAAACATTTATACCCTAGTCAAAATGTTAGTCAAATTCCTCTATGTCATAAAGACTTTAGTCCAATTTGATAATTTTTCCCAAATGATGAAAATATTTTTAAGTATAAATGATTAGGGAAATTGTTTTCACACTTACACTTAAACTATTACAAATATTTTGGGAGTTTTATTGATATTTTAAAGATCTCTATAAAGATTTTATTATTTGTTAGGGATTTTTCAGTCTTTCAAAGAAAATTATAACTCTCTTAGATCAAAGAAGATTTCAGATATCAGTTTATTTTCTAGTCCATGGTAGTTGCTGGATTATTTAACCCACAATATTTCTCAGGGTTTACATTATGTATATCCAAATTAAATGACAATTTTAATGAGCTGTTGCAAGCCCACATCATTTCTTACAAACTCAATATTTTGCCCATTGAATGGTGATCAGATGAAGTTTTCTCTCTATATAAATTTAATTTATTATAACATGTTGTTACTACATTATGTATGGGAAGTTTGCCCTGAGGTTTTTGCCTCTAAGTAGATAATGTGTGGAGACTCTAAGTTTTAACTTCTAATTTAGCCAATCCTCCACTTTATAAAAAGCTATTGGACCCTTTTCTACTTGGTTATTTTGTGATATCAGTGGGCTCTCAAGATTTCCTACTCTTAGCACTATTCCTCTCTCTCTTTCTTTCATTTTTATTTAATTTTTTTAAATTCAATGATTTACTGATGGATATCTGTTATCTTTTCTTCCCTAGTTGCATAGATAAAGGCATATCTATCATTCCTAAAAAAAAAAAAAGAGTTAATACGACAAAACCCTTATATAAGTTAACTATACTCAGTGTTTGAATATCAATTCAACAATCAAATATACATTAGATTCATCCATTTTTTCCATTACAACTTCTCCTTACTGCATTTTATTTTAACTCTCATCTGTCTGAGTATACTTTTTACTCATAATTTTATAGACAGGAATCATTGCAATTACCATTATTATTTCCTGTTTCATATTTAAAAAGTCTCAGACTAGCTAATAGTAATTTCTGAGATTTGTGGGTTTTTTGTCATTTAATTATTATCTTAAAATATTTTTGAAAATGCCCTTATTTTCTGGAAAAAATTAATGTTATTTGTGAGTAGTGGTTTTTCCCTGCTCCCAAATATGGTATCAGCTACTAGCTAAGGATCAGGGTTCTTATAAGGGACACTCAAATCTGAGATGAAAATGTATACACTATCCAGGGACATCACATGCTGTCAAATATCTGACCATTCCAGACTGGCACTTGGTACAATAGTGTTACCTCAAACACTGTGATAATGGAGCTAAATATTTTTCTTTTCTTTTATGGTCATGAATACATTTTGAAATACCCAATTATTTTTTTAATTTGTTCTGACAAAATAGCATTTTTCTACAAGACTATGCAAATAAAATCGTACCCACTTGTGCTGTGTAATCTTCATATCTCATTGATCAGCATTCTTGTTCACTTTATTAATGAGGAAAACAGATGAAGACAACATGCTGAATATACTTACATCCTGTGTTTCTGTGTTTTCACCACAAGATTCAAATTAAATCATGGAAAAATATTAAATAAATAGAAGGTTCTATGAACAGAGAAGTGATCTTTAAGATCACTTCCTCTAACCCCCAATTTCTTGTATCATCCAGTCTCTAGCTCTCTGAAAGAGCTTGGTTTGCTTATTTCATATCAGAAAGGTCATATAGTATTTGTCCTTCAATACCTGGCTTGCTTTGCACAACAGAAGATCCTCAAGATTCATCCATGTTATTCCATGTGTTTGTACTGCATTCATTCTTACAGCTGAGTAGTGATAAGATGGGAGCATAGGGAAACTATTGGGTGGGGCTTTCCAGGTTTGAGTGGGCTGTGGTTGGGAGGATGGTTCAGATGGTCCAAGGAATTGGAGAGAGTTATGGGAGGAGCAGATGAACATGGGAGATTGCCAGGTATGTGGTTGAAACTATAATGTTGAGAAAACTCTTTAGAAAATATAATTAAGAAGGGTTACTTGTTTAAGATGATTAATGGGGGCATCTGGCACAGGGTCAGTCTTCTAGGGAGTGTGTTATATCGTTTGGTGGAGACCCATATAATGAGTGGGAAGGTGTACCCACATGCTGAGGAGGTCTGATGTTCTCAAACAGAGGGAAGGGTGTCCTCAAGAGAATTGGTGGCTCTCAGTAGAGAGAACAGTCTATTGTGTCAAGCCCTCAGCATTGTTTCAAGTATCTGCAAATCTGGTCCTTCAAGCAGTGAATCATGGTTGTCACTGTGGGCCCTGAGGGGAGGGGGAGAGAGGAATAGAATGGATGGAAGTAGGGGTAACTGGGGGGCAATGGAAGGGTTCCACAAGTTCATGTATTGATGGACATAGGCAATGTCAAATGCCACCAAAAATTTATAAAAGTGTATAGTCTAAAATGTAAACCAAAATGTAAACCATAATGTACCTCAAAATTTAGAAAATTGTGCAGTCTAAAATATAAATAATAATGTAAACTAAAATGGAACTATTTTTGGTAGCTATTTCAATATCTGCACACTAGCTGCAGCAAATGTAACATGAACATATAAAAAGTTCATTGCTGGGAAAGGGGGAAAAGGGTTTGATGTTGGATATATGGAAGTCCCCTATATTTTATATGTGACTTAATGTGATCTAAAACTTTTTGAAAGACAAAATTAAAAATTTTAAAAAAGAGGATGCAGACACTAAGGATGAAAGGAAAACATCAAATACAAAGTTTTATGATATTTTTCAATTTTTTAATAACCCAATTTATTTTTTATTTATTTTAGTTTTTCTAAATTAGTATGTATTCTATTTCTAATCATTAAACCTATAATTACTATTTCATTTTCCTACTAATTGAGTTTGGCAACATATTAAGCTTCATTTTTGAAGAACTTTTGGACCACAAAGGGGTTCAAATATGGCAGGGGAGGAATATTGAAGTGGGACACATGGTTGGGAGGGAGTTCTCAGGGCATGTACATAGGGTACATTAAAATGTTCAGATATTCATTGGGTATTTTCATTATAGTTAGAGCTGCAAATGACAACTGAGGGAGTGCTGAGTTCCTAGCCAGGGGAGCTCTGTCACATTCCCCAATGGAACAGCAACAATTCCCCAAATACAAGGGCAAAGACCAGTGAAAAAGGGTGGTCCAATAATGGGCTCTTGATCCTGATGACTATGCTTATGAGCCTGTATGCCTGAAATTCCAACCAAGCCTAGAGCTGCAGGGTGCTTAAGAGTTACCTCCTGATAGCCTCCATGTTGCTCAAACATGGCCAATCTCTAATCCAAACTCAGCATGTGAAATGCATTATCTTTCCCCCATTATGTGACATTACTCCAAGGGCTGAGCCTTCCTGGTGCTAAGGGACTACTATCAATCACCAGCTGGTGATGCAACTAGAAAAAGACCTTGAATAAACGGGGGAAATAGTAAAGACAATTGAGTTTATATGGCTATGAGACTTCAAAATGAGTCAGGAGATCATCAGAGGGGTCATGCTTATGCACATCTCAGCAAGATCCCAGAGACAGCCAAAGTAGATACAACCCCAGGTACTGGTGCTCCTGAGGGTGATGGAGACCTATAGGTTCTACAGTCATGTCAGATGGCTCAGGAGTTCAGTGCCTTGTTAGTGGGTCCTACTTTGGAATTTGTATTCCTGAGTGTGATGGAGTTGGACTCATATGTGACCTTTCTACACATGCCTCTTCTGTCATTTTACTGAATCTGTGACTGGCACTGGGGTTGGTGTATAAATAGGAGACTTGCATCTCTGGACTGGCCATGTGCCAGATGGATACTGAGCCTCAGCAGAGTTGCAATCCTACTCTCTGGTTCATTGGATTTACCCATATTTTCTAACAGGGAGGTGAAGATGGTCAGCCACCACACCAGAGAACCAAGAGTGCCTACAACTGCAAGCAGGAGAATTGCATCCTTCAGCTATCTAGGATCTAAGCTCCCTATAGATTTAGAGAGAGTGGCCATAACCTCCCCAGGGTCCACAGGATGGAGGAATAAAATATGGATTAGAGTGAACTTCCTGATATTCTACTATAGAACTATTGTGACTCAAGCAATTTTGGAAAGAAATTATATCATTGATGTGGAGACAATGGATACGGTAGTTGCTGAGGGCAGGGAGAGGGAAGAAAAGATGTGATGTGGGGGCATTTTCTGCACTTGGAGCTGTCCTAAGTGATATTGCAGGGTCAGATGCTGAACGTTATATATCCTGCCATAACCCACTGAATTGACCGGGGAAGAGTGTAAACTACAGTGTAAAGTATAATCCATGTGGTGCAGTTGTCTTTACCTTTCCCCCCTTATTTTCAAGGTCTTTGTCAAGTTTCATCTTTAGTGTGTGATTGGTAGTAATTTCCTGGTGCCAGGAAGTCTCATCCCTGGAAATCATGTCCCACACTGGGAGAAATGTAATGCATTTATATGCTGAGTTTGGCTTAGAGAGAGACAACCATTTGAGGAACGTAGAGGCCCTCAGGAGGTAACTCTTAGGCACCGCACAACACTAGGTTAAGTTGCAATTTCGACTCAAAAGCATAGTCATCAATACCAAAGACCCATCAGTGGACCATCCTACTTCATTAGTCATTGCCACTGCATTTGGGGAATTGTTGCTGTTCCATTACAGAATGTGGCAAAGCACCCTAGGATAAGAATTCAATATTCTTTCATTTATTGTGTGAGTATCCACCCACTGTGACAATACCCATGAACATTTGAACACATTTATATACACTATATGTATGTCCAGGTGAATTTCCTCCCATGTATTCCCCATCACTGACACCCCACGCCAATGATCTCTCCCTATCACAGTTGTAACCTTTATCTGATACAACCTCCTTCAAAAATTAAGCCAAGAATATTACCATCCCAGGAAACTCTGTTGCACTCCCCAGTGGAGCAGCAACAATCCCCCAAGTGCAAGGGCAAAGACCAGTGAAGAAGGATGGTCCAATGTTGGGTCCATGGTACTGATGACTATGCTTATGATTCTGTGTGCTTGAAATTTTAACTAGGCCTAAAGCTACAGGGTGCCTAAGAGTTACCTCCTGAAAGCCTTCATGTTGCTCAAATATGGCCACTCTGTAAGCCAATCTCTGCATGTAAATGCATTATCTTCCCCCAGCATGGGACATGACTCCCAGGAATGAGCCTCCCTGGTGCTGAGGTTCCCATATACCCCATTCCTCTCACCCCCCACTTCTCCCATATCAACAACAAGCTTCATTAGTGTGGCAAATTCCTTGCATTTGATGAATCATTTAGGAACATTGCTACACAGCATGGATTATAGTTTATGTTGAAGTTTACACTCTTTCCCAGTCCATTCAGTAGGTTATGGCAGGATATAGAATGTCCTGTAGTGGTACCAGCAATATCATTCAGGACAACTCCAAGTTTGAAAAATGCCCCATATTGCACCTCTTTTTCCCTATCTGTGCCTTCAGCAAATCCCATGACCACTGTTTTTATATCAACAATATAATTTCTTCTCATGCTAGAGTCACAATAATTCTACAGTAGAATGCCAGTAAATTGGTGCTGCCCACTTCACCTCTAAATTGAGAGGGGGCTTAGATTGCACATGACTGATGTATGGGATTCCCTGCTTGCATTTGTAGACTCTCTCGTCTTTGATGTGTTGGTTGACCATCCTCACCTCCCTGTTAGCTGACCTGGGTAATTCCAACAAATTAGAGAATAGGTTTTGGAACTCTGCTGAAGCTCAGAGCCCAGATGGAACATAGATATTCCAGTGATTCAAGTCTTCTGGGCATACACCAACCCTAGAAACAACCACAGGTTCGGTAAAAGTGAAAGAAGAGGCATCTGTAGAGAGTCACATCTGAGTCCAATTCCATCACTCTCAGGAACATATTCCCACTGGCAAGGCACTGAACTTCAGAGCCATCTGACATGACTGTAGGACCTGTGTGTCTCTGTAGCCCTCAGAAGCACCAGTACCTGGGGTTGTATCTACTTTGACTGTCTCTGAGTTCCTGCTGAGATGTGTGTGTGACCACTCTGACAACTCCTTGACTCAATTTGAAGTCTCAGTCATATAAACTCATTTGTCTTTAGCAATTACCCCTTTTATTCAAGATCATTTTCTAGTTGCATCAGCAGCTGATGCTTGTTTGTAATCCCTCAGCACCATGGAGGCTAACCTCAGTGAGTCCTGTCCCACAGTGGGGGAAAGGTAATGCCTTTATATGCTGAGTTTGGTTTAGAACATGGCCATATTTGAGCAACATGGAGGTTCTCAGGAGATAATTCTTAGCCACTATGCAGCTCTAAACCAAGTTGAAATTTTAAGCACACAGACTCATAAGCATAGTCATTAGTATCAAGGGCCCATCATTGGACTATCCTGCTTCACTGGTCTTTCCCCTTGCACTTGTGGTATTGTAGCTGTTCCATTGGGTGATGTGACAGAGCTCCCCAGAATGGGAACTCAGCAATCCCGCAGTTGTGTGAAACTCTACCTGCTATGTCAATACCCAATGAACATCCAAAAATATCTATATAACTGCAATACCTGGAAAACTCCCTCCCACCCATGCATCCCCCATCAATCACAGCTAACACAAATGCTCTTCCCCTACCATTGTTGAACCCCTCTGTGACCCAAAAATTCTTCAAAAATGAAGCTTAATAATAATTATCAAATTCAATTAATAGGAAAAGGAAATAGCAATGATAGGTTTAAAGAGTTGAAATAAAATACATAACAATTTAGAAAAACTAAAATTAAGAAAAAACAAATGAGGTATTAAAAGTATAAAATATCATAATTTTTTATGTGCCTTCTTTCATCACTGTAATAGATGTAGCCCTGTATGTACAGTGGCAAGACAATCTTTTCCATTTTGTCCTCAGTGTCTTACACCTTTTTTAAAATTATGTCTTCAAAAAAGGTTTTGGTCATAATAAGCTCATGTACAGAATACAAGGGTCTCCCACATACCCAACATCCTCTCCGTCCCCTCCCCAGCAATTGTCTTTTTACATTTGGATATTACATTCGCTATAACTAATTTTTAAAATATTGAAACATAGATACCAATCATTGTTACATTATGGTTTACATTTTAGACTCTACATTTTTATAAATTTTGGGTTACATTATGGTTTACATTTTGGTTTACAATTTAGACCACACATTTAACATGGCCTGCATCCATCATTCCACGACCATGCAAAACACCACCTTTGTCCACCAGTTACCCTCTCTACTCTATTACTCCCTCCCCCTGGGGTCCACAGGTACAACCAAAATTCACTGCCTGTAGGGTAAGATCCATACATATCTGCAACAATGCTGAGGGCTTGACACAATAGTCTGTCCTCCCCCATTGGGAGTCACCCATGCTCTCAAGAGACACCCTCCCCTGAGTTTGAGAATATCAGGCCTCCCTAGATCATCCTGCTCATTGTTTGGGTCTCCTCACACTGATATAACAATCTATAGCAAGATGAACACTCACACACTCTCTAGAAGCCTGTTCCAGGTGCACCCTGCTCCAGATACCTCTCATCAAACACCTTAAACCCATAACCCTTCCTTTTTGTATTTTCTAAAGAGTTTTATAAACATTATAGTTTCAACCATATACCTGACAGTCTCCCATGTTCATCTGCTCTCCCCAAACCCTCTCTCCAATTCCATGGACCATCTGACCCATCCTCCCAACCCTAGACCCCCTCAAGCCTGCAAAGCCAGACCCAATTGTATCCCCTCTACCCCGGTTTTATCTATTCACTGCACAAATACTTACCTCCAGTTTATCATAGATTTCATCAATGTGGGCGTTAGCTCACAAACTTCCTTTCC
Source organism: Dasypus novemcinctus (assembly GCF_030445035.2). Classification (NCBI taxonomy): domain Eukaryota; kingdom Metazoa; phylum Chordata; class Mammalia; order Cingulata; family Dasypodidae; genus Dasypus; species Dasypus novemcinctus. The sequence goes on from NC_080697.1 coordinate 63,203,361, forward strand.
TCCCCCTTTTACTTCTAAGACTATCTTCTAGTCTCTAGTTCTCTGAGGTAGCTTGATTTGTTTAATTCATGTCAAGTGGTCATGTAGTATTTGCCCTTCAGTGCCTGGCATCTGTCACTAAACATAAGGTCCTCAAGATTGATCCATGTTATCCTGTGTATTAGTATTATCTTAATTCTGACTGCTGAGTAGTATTTCATTGCATGTATAAATCACATTTTTAAAAATCTATTCTGCTGATGGGCATTTGTGTTGATTCCAACTTTTGGCAATAGTGAATAATGCTGCAATCAACATTGGTGTGCATATATAAGTTCATGACCTTGTATTCAGTTCTTCTGAGTATGTACCCAGCAATGGAATTGCCGGGTCACATGAAACATCTATAGCTAGTTTTGTTGGTTTTTGTTTTTGCTTTTAATTTTTAAAGTACTTTTATTGAGATATATTCACACGCCATGGAATCTCTTGAAAGTGTACAATCAATGACTTGTAGTTTAATCACATATTTCCCATTCCTCATCACACATAATTTTAGAACAATTTCTTTTTTTCTCTATTTTTTAAATGTTACATTCAAAAATATATAAGAGGTCCCCATATACCCCCCACCTCCTCAACCCACTACTCTGACATCAACAATCTCTTTCATCTTTGTGGCACATTCATTACATTTGGTAAATACATTTTGGAGCTCTGCTGCCCCACATGGAAAATGGTATACATTGTAGTTTACACTCTCCCCCAGTCCACCCAATGGGCCATGGCAGGACATAAAATGCCCAGCATCTGTCCCTGCAGTACCACCCAGGACAACTCCAAGTCCTGAAAACAACCCACATCGTATCTCTTCTTCCCTCTCCCTACCCTCAGCAGCTACCGTGGCCACTTTCTCCACATCAATGCTACCATTTCTTCCATTACTAATCACAATAGTCCCATAGTAGAATACCTGTAAGTTCACTCTAATCCATACTCTATTCCTCCATCCTGTGGACCCTGGGATGGTTATGTCCATTCCACCTCTATATTGAGAGGGGGCTTAGATTCCACATGGATGATGGATGCAATTCTCCTGCTTGCAATTGTAGGCACTCATGGCTCCCTGGTGTGGTGGTTGACCTTCTTCACCTCCCTATTAGCTGACCTGGGTAAGTCTAATGAACCAGAGGGTAGAAGTTGCAACTCTGCTGAGGCTCTGGGCACAGCTGGCACATGGACAGTTCAGAGATTCAGTTCTCCTGGGTATACACCAACCCCAGCGCCAACCACAGATTCAGTAAAAGCGACAGAAGAGTTATGTGTAGAAAGGTCATGTCTGAGCCCAACTCCATCACACTCAGGAGCACAAACTCCAAAGTACAGCCAACTGACATGACCATAGAACATGTGGGTCTCTGTAGCTCTCAGGAGAACCAGTACCTGGGGTTGTATCTACTTGGGCTGTCTCTGGGACCCTGCTGAGGTGTGCATAAGCATGACCCCTCTGATGACCTCCTGACTCTTTTTTGGAGACTCATAGCCATATAAACTCATTTGTCCTTTCCATTTATCCCTTTATTCAAGGTCAAAAAGCAGTTTTTAACACCTGATATTACATGTAGAATGAGACATTCTGCTGGTCTGAGTTGACCCTTTTATTCAAGATCTTTTTCTAGTTACATCCTCAGCTGATGCTTGGTAGTAATCCCTCAGCACCAGGGAGGCTTATCCCTGGCAGTCATATCCCATGCTGGGAGTAAGGTAATGCATTTACATGCTGAGTTTAACCAACATGGAGGCTCTCAGGAGGTAACTCTTAGGCACCCTGTAGCTCTAGGTTTAGTTCATATTTCAGATGCACAGGCTCATAAGCATAGTCATCAATATCAAGGACTCATTGTTGCACCATCCTTTTTTATTGGTCTTTGCCATTGCATTTGGGAGACTTGCTATTCCATTGGGGAATGTGATAGAGCTCCACTGCTAGGATCTCAGCACTCCCTCAGTTGTCATTTTTAACTGCAACTACTGGGAAAATATCCAAACATTTTTATGTACCCTGTGTGCATGCCCTGGAGAACTCCCTCCCAACCATGTGCTCTCTACTCTCTATCAATAACACCCTACACCAGTGTTCTTCCCCTGTCATAGTTGAACCTCTCTGGGGTCCAAAACTTCTTCAAAATGAAGCCTAATATATTGCCTACTTCCATTAATAGTAAATTTGAATATAGTGATGGGTTTAAAGGTTAGATATAGAATACATACTAATTTAGAAAAATTAAAGGAAAAATAAATTGGGGTATCAAAAAAGGAAAAAATGAAAAAGCTTTGTTTTGACAGTTTGCCTTTCATCACTGCAATAGGTGTTGCCCCATATGTACAATGTCTATAGCTAATTTTTTAAGGAACCACCAAATTGTCCTCCAGAATGACTAGATCCTTCTACATTCCCACCAGCAGAGGATGAGTGTTCCCATTCCTCCACATCCTCTCCAACATTTGTAGTCCTCGGAATTTTTAATAGCCATCAGTCTAAAGGGTGTCTCATGGGTGTAAGATGGTATCTCATTGTAGTTTTTATTTGCATTTCCCTAATAGCTAGGGATGTTGAGCATCTTTCCATGTACTTTTTAGCCATTTGTATTTCTTCTTTGGAGAAGCAACTGTTCAAATCTCTTGCCCATTTTAAAATGGGTTGTTTTTTTGTTTGGTTTTGTTTTTTGAGATATATGATTTCTTTATATATGCTGGATATTAGGCTCCTATCTCATATATGTTTGCAAATATTTTTTCCCACTGGGTAGGCTATCTTTTCACTTTCTTTTTTTATTTTTATTTATTTACTTTTAATTTTATTTTTTGAAAATGCATAGATCACAAAAACTATTACATTAAAAAATAAGAGATTCCCATATACCCCTCCCCCCACTTCCTCCACTCCTTCCACATAAACAACCTCTTTCGTCATTGTGGCACATTCATCTCATTTGGTGAATACATTTTGGAATGTTTCTTCCTTGATAAACTTCTTTGAGGTGCAAAATGTTTTATTTTTGAGGAGATCCCATTTATCTATTTTTTTCTTTCACTGCTCATGTTTTGGTTGTGAAGTTCATTAAGCCATTTCATATTACAAGATCCTGTAGGTGCTTCCCAAAATTGTCTTCCAGGTTCTTTATGGCCTTGGGTCTTATTTTTATGTCTTTCATCTATTTTGAATTGGTTTTTGTATAAGGTTTGAGATAGTGTTCCTCTCTTATTCTTTTGCATTTGCATATCCTCTTCTCCAAGCACCATTTTTTTTCGAATAGGCCATTCTCTCCTAGTAAAGTGGGCTGGGTAGACTTGTTGAATATCAGATGAGTGTATATGTGATTATCTATAACAGAGCTCTCAGTTCAGTTCCATTGGCCAGTATGTCTCTCCTTCTGCCAATACCATGCCTTTCTGACCATTAGAGATTTGGGTATTTTTTTAAAGTTTATTTTTTATTTATTTATCCTCCTCCCCTTGCTGCTTGCATGCTTTCTGCTCTCTGTGTACATTCACTATGCATTCTTCTGTGTCTGCTTGTTTTCCTTCATTGCATCCTCTTGCTGTGTCAACTCTCTATGGGCATGGGCTATCAGCTCCCCATGGGTGCATGCCTGCAGCTCCCCACAGGCTAGGCTGTCAGCTCCCCACTGGTGCAGGCTTTCAGCTCTCCATGGGTGTGGGCCAACTTGCCTTCACAAGGAGGCCCTGGGAAGTGAACCCAGGGCCTCCCATATGGTAGACAGGAACCCAATCAATTGAGACACATCTGCTTCCCATGTGGTATGGTTTAAAATAAGGTAGTGTGATTCCTCCAATTTCATTTTTCTTTTTCAATATGACTTTGGCTAGTCAGGGCCTCTTTCCCTTACAAATAAATTTCAAAGTTAGTGTTTACTGTTCATTAAAAAATGTTGTGTTGATTTTTATTGGAATTGCATTAAACCTGTAGATCAGTTTGGATAGGATAGACATCTTAATGATATTTAGTCTTCCTATCCATGAACAGGGAATATTCTTCCTTTTTTTTTTTTTTTTGTCTTCTTTGATTTCCTTGAACAGTGTTGTATATTTTCTGTGTATAAGTCTTTAACATCTTTAGTTAAATTTATTCCTAGGTATTTGATTTTTTAATTTACTATTGTAAAAGGTACTTTATTCTCAATTTCCTCCTCAGATTGCTCATTTTTGGTGTCCAGAAATGCAACCAATTTTTGTGCATTGATCTTATTACCTGTAAATTTACTAAACTCATTTAAGAGTTCTAGAAACTTTGTAGAAGATTTCTCAGGGATTTTGATGTCTAGGATCATGTTATCTGCAAATACTGAAATTTTGCCTTCTTCCTTTCCAAGTTGGGTGACTTATATATCTGTTTTCTGCCTCAATCTTAAAGGAAGTACTTCTAACACAGTATTAACTAGGAGGGGTGATAGTGGTCATCCTCGTCTTGTTCCTGAACTTAAAGGGAAAGATTTTAGGATTTCACCATTTTGTAAGATGTTAGCTCTTGGTTTTTCATATATACCCTTTATTATGTTCAGAAAGTTTCCTTCTGTTTCTATCTTTTGTAGCATTTCTATCAGAAAAAGGTGTTGTATTTTTTAATGCTTTTTCTGTATCTAAAGATATGATCTTGTGATTTTTTTTCTTTTGCTCTGCTTATCACATCAGTGTTATAGTGATTGATTTTCTTATGTTGAATGATCCTTGCATACTAGGGATGAAACCCACTTGGCCATGTGTATAATTCATTTGATGTATTTCTGAATATGATTAGCAAGTATTTTGTTGAGGATTTTAGCATCTAGAATCGTTAGAGAAATTGGTCTTTAATTTTCCTTCTTTGTGGTGTCTTTCCTTGGCTTTGGTATTAGGGTAATTTGGGCATCATAGAATGAGTTAGGCAATATTACTTCTATTCTGATTTTTTGGAAGAGTTTAAGCAAGATTGGCATTAGTTCCTTCCAGAATGTTTGGTAGAATTCAACTGTGAGGCCATTTGGCTCTGGGTTTTTTTAGTTGGGAGATATTTAATGACTGATTCTGCATCTTTACTTATGATTGGCTTGTTCTAATCATTAATTTCTTCTCCCATCAATGTAGGCTGCTTGTGCTGCTAGGAAGCTGTCTATTTCCCATAAACTTTCCTTATTGTTGGCATATAGTTTTTCAAAATAACCTCTTATTATACTGTTTATTCTATAGTGTCATTGGTGATATCATGTTTCTTGTTTCTTATTTTGTGTATTTACATCCTCTCTCTCTTTTTTTGTTAGTCTAGCTAAGTGTTTGTCAATGTTATTAATCTTCTCAAAGATCCAGCTCTTTGTTTTGTTAATTTTTTTCTACTGCTTTGTCATTTCTATTTCATTTCTGTCTGCTCTGATCTTTGTTCTTTCTTTCTTCTTCATTTAGGATTGTTCTGTTTTTATGTTGTTTTTACTGAATCTTCCAAGTGTGCAGTTAATTCTTTGATTTGAGCTCTTTCTTCTTTATTGATGTATGAATTTTTGGCTGTGAGTTTCCCTCTCAGGACAGCTTTTGCTGCATCCCATAAGTTTTGATATGTTGTGTTGTCATTTTCATTGGTTTCAACGTACTTACTGATTTATTTTGAGGTTTCTTCCTTGACCCACTTTTTGACTAAGTGTGTCTTGCTTAACTCTTTGTGCCTAACATGGTTTTATGACCCTTGCAGGTTTCTAGTTTCATTTCGCAATTGTTTCAGAGTAATTATTTTGTATGATTTCAATCTTTATGAATTCATTAAGACTTTCTCTCTGGCCCAGCATATGGTCTACCTTGGAGAATGATCCATATGAGCTTGTGAAGAATCTATATTTATGCTGTATTTTGTATAAAGTTCTGTATATGTATATTAGGTCCAGGTTCTCTAATACATTATTCAACTTCTTTGTTTCTTTTTTGATTCTCTGTTGAGATGTTCTAATGGTGATAATGGTGTATTAAAGTCACCTGCTATAATTGTAGACACATCTATTCTGCCACTTAATTTTTCCAGTGTTTGCCTCACATATTTGGAAGCATCCTGGTTAGGTGCATAATTGTTTATGATTATTCTTTCTTTTTGAAGGAATACCCCTTTTACTAATATGTAGTGTCCATCTTTGTCTCTCACAGTAGTTTGAATTTTGTCTGTTTTGTCTGGTAGTACAGCTTCTCTTGCCCTTCTTTGTTTTTTTTTGCTTGTAAGTTTGTTTTCCTGTTATTCTCTTTCAATTTCATTGAATCCCCGAGTCTAACCTGGTTTTCTTGTAGACAGCATATAGATGGGTTATACTTCCTTATGCATTCTGCCAATCTATGTTTCTTGACAGCTGAGTTGAAGCTATTATCATTCAGTGTCAGAGGCGGGGCAAGATGGTGTCTGAGTGAGTGCACCTTATGGTCTCTCCTGCAAAGAGGCAGCTGAGTGGGGTTGGAGTCTTGCTGGAACAGGCTGTCTTGGGGGCTTGCAGGGCAGAGGGTGTATGGACATCAATTTGGAGAGAAAGTGACAGAGGTGGTGCTTGCTAAAGGTAGAACTGTGGCTTACAAGTACAGAGGTCAGAAGCTGTGGGCTGGCAGGACCATTCCCCTTGGGGCTGGTGGCCATGGTGTTCCCTGAGAATTGTCAGTTGTGTGATGGTGTTCCTGAGGTCTGTGGTCCCCAGATGCATGGTCCCCAGGTTTGTGTCCCATGAGCCCCCATAGTCCGTGTTTCATGGACCTACGTACCCTGGGCCTGCAGTATCCCAGACTTCCCTTTCCAGAGTCCAGCACTCCCAGAGGTCTGGAATTATCCTAGCCCTCCAGCTTTGGATGGATTCTGTGGGTAGGAGGGATTTGGAGGTGGGTACAGCTGGGGAACCTGGCTAATACAAGTTTGATTTTCTGGTGTTTTCTCCATCCCCTTTTTTCCTTTTTTTTTTTTTTTTTTGCACTTGGAGGAGTATACCAGCTGGCTTGGGGAGAGTCTGGGAAGAGAGGAGTGGAGAATCTGCTGAGAAAGCTCAATTCACCTAAATACCCTAGGATAGGAAACTTGGACTGGGAGAAGGTGGAGTCAAAAAACCAACTAGCCCTCTCGTAGCACACCTAAAGGAGAAGGACTTTAGGAGGTGCTTTCCAAGCTTCCAATAGCTTACTGGGGTTCCGGGTGAGGTGTGAGTGCTCTTTCTCTGGAAATTAAGAGTCATTGTTTTCTGGGCAGAGCTGTTCAACAAGGACCCACTTGAATCTCCTACCAAAACTCAAGCAGCTTTCCTGCTCCCTGGGGGAGAGGGAAGTAAAGAAGAGAGAAAGGGGGAATGTCAAATCCTAAGCATTTTATTTAACTACAAAAAGGATTCCTTACTTGAAATTTCCCTTATATTTAGTTGGTTTGTCTTCTTTTTCTTTCCTCTTTATCCCCCCAAGGCCCTTTTTTCCTTCTTTTTATTTTTCTTTTTCTGCTTACTTCCCCACTCCCTTTTGTCCCTTTTTTCTCTTTCTTTCTCTTCTTTTTTATTCTTTTTACATTAGGTGCTGCAGAGAACACTTCACTTTTACTGTATTTCATCATTCTCCATTTATTCTCTTCTGTGTGTAATGATTTTGGCCACCAACACTATCCCCTCTCTTCTACATCTTTCTATCCTCCATCATTGACTGTTTCTCTTACATTACACCACTCTTTGCCACTTATTTTTATTCTTATTTCTAATATATTTGTTCTGTTTTCTGTTATATATTCACTCTTTATATTATTGTCCTTTATTTTCTCTTTCCCTTTCTCCTGAACACACTGATCTTTTAATTCACACTATATTCCTCCCCATATTCAGATTACTGTCTCATTATACATACTCTACTTTTCTTACTGTTATAAGTCTACATACCTTATATGACTCTAATATCCACTCTCCTATATCTCACATGGTTCCTCTGTTAATATGTACTATCAATACTACAATTATTCATTTTCTTTTCTTACCCCTTTTGCTTTCTCTGGCCTAATATTTTCCTTCAAGTGAACTTAGCCAACAACAAGGAAATAGAATAAGAACAAAGTAACAAAGAGAAAACTTAATGCACATGCCAAAACAACAACTAATTAAACTCCAAACTAGAAAAAGAACCTAAGGAACTGAATAAACCCGTCAAGATAAAATGATGACCAGACAGCAACAAAAAACTACAAACCAAACCAATAATTAGGAAAACAAGCCCCAATCCAATGAAAAAAACTAAAAACCAGGAAGAGGAGTAGAACATCAAACAAGTAATTAAAGCTCTCAAAACACATATTATTGATGAATTTGATGAAGTGAAGGAAGAGATTAAGAATATTAAGAAAACATTTGGAGAGAATACAGAAGAAATTGCAATCGTACACAAAAAGGTAACAGATATGATGGTGATGAACCGCACAATTTGAGAAATCAAAAATACACTCTCAGCAAATAACAGCAGACTCAGAGAGGCAGAGGAGAGACTTAGTGATGTGGAAGACAGTACATCTGAAATGAAACAGATAGTAGGACTGATGGATAAAAAGATACAAAAAATTCAGCAGGGACTTAGGGACCTGGATGACAATGCAAAACACGCAAACATATGCATTATAGGCAACCCAGAAGGAGAAGAGAATGGAAAGGGGACAGAAGGGGTGTTGGAGGAAATAATGGCTGGAAAATTCCCAAACCTATTGAGGAAGATGAATGGACATGTCCAGGAAGCACAATGTACCCCAAGCAGCATAAATCCCAACAGGCCAGCCCCAAGGCATATACTTGTCAAGTTATCCAATGCTCAAGACAAAGAGAAAATACTAAAAGTAGCAAGAGAAAAGAGAACCTTCACATACAAAGGAGGATCCATAAGATTAAGTGCTGATTTCTCATCTACAACCATGGATGAAAGAAGGCAGTGGTATGACATAGTCAAGGGACTAAAAGAAAAAAATTTCCAACCAAGAATATTCTATCCAGCAAAGTTAGCATTCAAAAATGATGGAGAGTTCAAAATATTCACAGATGAACAGACACTAAGAGAGTATGCCAATAAGAATCCTGCCCTTCAAAAATACTAAAGGGAATTCTGCCAGAAGAAAGAAAACAACAAGAGAGACAGTGTTGGAAGAAAGTGTAAGAACAACTAAAAAGATAAAAACAGAAAAAGAAAATTAAACAAAATGACAAATGCAAATCCAAAGAAAATATGGCTAATATAAGTAATTCCTTGAAAGTAGTAGCACTGAAAGCCAATGGATTAAACTCACCTAGCAAGAGACTCAGACTGGAAGATTGATAAGGAAATATGACCATCTATATGCTGTTTACAAGAAACACATCTTAGACCCAGGGATTCAAGGAGGTTGAAAGTGAATAGCTAGAAAACAATCTTACAAGCAAGCAATAACCAAAAAAGGGCAGGAGTAGATATATTAATATCAGATAAAATAGACTTTAAATGCAAAAAAAAATAGTGGCAAAGTTGGACACTACATATTAGTGAAATGGATAATCTTTCAAGAAGAAAAAACAGTCATAAACATTTATGCTCCTAACAAGGGTGACCCCAAATACATGAGGCAAACACTGGAAAAACTAAGTGAAGGAATAGATGCCTCTACAATTACAGTGTGGGACTTTAATACACCATTATCAACTTTGGACAGAACATCTCAAAAGAGAATCAATAAAGAAACGAAGACTTTGAACAATATATTAGAGGAGCTGGACCTAATAGACATAAACAGGACATTACACCCAAATACAGCAGGAGATACATTCTTCTCAAGTGCACATGGATCATTCTCCCAGAGAGACCACATGCTAGGCCACAGAAAGTCTTAATGAATTCAGAAAGATTGAAATCATACAAAATAATTTCTCTGGCCACAGTGAAATGATACTGGAAAACTGCAAGGATCAGAGATCCAGATTTGGCACCAAGATTTGAAAGTTAAACAACACATTTTTAGAAAAAGAGTGGGTCAAGGAGAAAATCTCAAAAGAAATTAATAACTGCCTTGAAACTAATGAAAATGATAACACAACATATCCAATCTTATGGGATGCCACAAAACCAATACTGAGAGGGAAATTATAGCCACAAATTCATACATCAAAAAAGAAGAAAGGGCTAAAATTGAACTGCACACTTGGAGGAATTAATAAAAAAAAACACAAACTAACCCAAAAGGAAGAAGAAAGAAAGAAATAACAAAGATTAGAGCAGAACTAAATGAAATAGCAAATAATAATGCACTTGAAAAAAATAAACAAAACCAAGACCTGGTTCTTTGAGAAGATCAATAAAATTGACAAACCTTTAACTAGATTAGTAAAGAAAAAAGAGAGAAGATGCAAATACATAAAATAAAAAATGAGAAAGGAGATATCACCACTGACCCCACAGAAATGAAGACTATCATAAGAGGATACTTTGAAAAACTATACTCCAAAGAGGACAATTTAGAGGAAATGGACAAATTCCTAGAAACAAATAAGCAGCCTACATTGACAAAAGAAGAAATTGATGATCTCAACAAACCAATCAAAGGAAAGAGATAGAATCATTCATTAAAAACCTCCCAACTAAGAAGAGCCCTGGGCCAGATGACTTCACAGGTAAATTCTACCAAACATTCTGGAAAGAACTAACACCAATCTTGCTGAAACTCTTCCAAAAACTGAAAAAGAAGGGACATTGCCTACCTCACTCTATGATGCCAGCATTACCTTAATACCAATGCCAAGAAAAAGACACAAGAAAGTAATTACAGACCAATTTCTCTCATAAACCTTGATGCAAAAATCCTCAACAAAATAGTTGCTAATTGTATTCAACTACACATTAAATGAATTATACACCATGATCAAGTGGGATTCATTCTTGGTATGCAGGGATGATTCAACATAAGAAAATCGATTATTTTAATACACCATATAAACAGATCAAAGGGGGAAAATCACATGATCTAGTCTATAGATGCAGAAAAAGCATTTGACAAAATACAGCACCCTTTCTTGATTAAAAACACTGCAAAAAATAGGAATAGAAGGAAACTTTATGAACATGATAAAGAATATATTTGAAAAACCCACAGCTAATATTATTTACAATGGTGAAATCCTAAAATCTTTCCTTCTAAGATCAGGAACAAGACAAGGATGTCCACCATCAGCCCTCCTATTTAACATAGTCTAAGAAGTACTTGCTCGAGCACTGAGGCAAGAACCATACATAAAAGCCATCCAAGTTGGAAAGGAAGAAGTAAAAATTTCACTATTTGCAGATGATATCATCCTATACGTAGAAAACCCTGAGATGTCCAGAACAAAGCTTCTAGAACTTTTAAATGGGTTCAGCAAAGTTACAAGATCAATGTGCAAAAATCAGCAGCATTTCTGTACACCAATAATGAGCAATCTGAGGAGGAATTCAGGTATCAAATACCATTCACAAGAGTAAATAAAAAATCAAATATCTAGGAATAAATTTAACTAAAGATGTGAAAGACTTATACACAAAAAACTACACAACATTGTCCAAGGAAATGAAAGAAGACCTAAATAAATGGAAAATATTCCCTATTAATGGGTAGGAAGACTAAATATTATTAAGATGGCTATCCTACCAAAGCTAATCTACTGATTCAATGCAATCCAATAAAAATCAACACAGCATTCTTTAATGAAATAGAGAAACTATGAAATTTATTTGGAAAGGAAAGGGGACCCAAATAGCCAAAGTCATATTGAAAAAGAAAAATGAAATTTGAGGAATCACACCACGTGACTTCAACACATATTACAAAGCTACAGTAGTAAAAACAGCATGGTATTCCACAAGGATAGACACACTGACCAATAGAACTGAAATGAGAGTTCTGATATAGATCCTCATATATACAGCCATATGGTATTTGACAAGGCCACCAAACCCTCTCAACTGGGAGAGAATGGCCTCTTCAACAAATGGTGCCTGGAGAACTGGATATCCATATGTAAAAGAATGAAAGAAGATTACCATCTCACACCTTATACAAAAATCAACTCAAGATGGGCCAAAGACCTAAATATAATAGCCAAGACTGTAAAGACCTTGGAAAGCAGTGTAGGGAAGCATCAACAGGACATTGTAATAGGAAATGGATTCATGAACTTCACAACAAAAGCATGAGCAGCAAAACAACAAATAGATAAATTGGACTTCCTCAAAATTAAAGCCTTCTGCATCTCAAAGGAGTTAAGGTAGTGAAAAGAGAGCCTACAAAATGGAAGAAAATATTTGATAACCATATATCTGATAGGAGACATATCTTGCATATATAAAGAACTCCTATATCTTGAAAATAAAAAGACAAACAGCCCGTTTAAAAAAATGGGGAAAAGATTTGAGCAGACACTTCTCCAATGAAGATATACAAATGGATAAAAACACATGAAAAATGCTCAAAATCAATGGCTATTAAGGAAATGCAAATCAAAACAACCATGAGATACCCATAAGACTGGCAGCTATTAAAATATCAGAAGACTACAATTGTTGGAGAGCATGTGGAGGAATGAGAACACTCATCCACTACTGGTGGGAATGCAGAAGGATCCAATCATTCTGGAGGACAGTTTGGTGGTTTTTCAAAAAACTAGCTATAGATTTGACATATGACCCAGCAATTTCACTGCTGGGTATACACCCAGAAAATCTGAAAACAAGGACACAAACTGATATATGCAGACCAATGTTCATAGCAGCACTATTCACTATTGCCAAAAATTGGAGTCAACCCCAATGCCAATCAACAGATGAATGGATAAATAAAATGTGGTATATACATACAATGGAATACCACTCAGCTCTAAGAACAAATACAGTATAAACACATGTGATAACATGGATGAATCTTGAGAACCTTATGTTGACTGAAGAAACCCAGGCATTGAAGGACATATACTACATAACCTCTCTGATATGAAATAACTAAACCAAGCTGTCTCAGAGAGCTAGAGACTGGATAATAACAGTAAAGTAAATTGGGGGGTACAGCAAGTTTGCGAGCTGACACAAACTTGGTTGAAATATATGATAAGCTGGAGGTAAGTATTTGTACAGTGAAGGGATAAAATGGGGGTATAGGTATAACTTTCGGTGAGGCTGTGTGGGCTTAAAGGGGGCTAAGTATGGGAGGATGGGTCAGATTGGCCAAGAAACTGTGGGGAGGGTGGGAGGAATATTTGAACTAGGAGATTGTCACGTATGTGGTGAAATTATGATGCAGAGAAAACTCTTTAGAAAATATAATACTGATTACCTGTTTAGGATGCTTAAGAGGGTTATCTGACACAGGGCCAGCATCTAGGGAGTGTGTGAGTGCTCATTTTGTCATAGTGGGGTATATCATTGGGTGGAGGCCCATTTAATGAGAGTGAAGTTATACCCACATCCTGGGGAGAACTGATGTTCTCAAACAGAGGGAATTGTATATCTCAAGAGAATTGGTGGCTCCCAATGGGTTAGGGCAGTCAAGTGTGTCAAGCATTCCACATTTTTGCAAGTATCTTTGAATATGGTTCTTCAAATAATGAAGATTGATTGTCATGGTGGACCCTGAGGGGAGGGGGAAAGAGGTGTTGAATACATGGAATCAATGTAACTGTGGAGCAATGGAAGTGTTCCATAAGATCATGCAATGATGGATATAGGGCATGTTAAATTACCCCAAAAATGTATAAAAGTCCTTAGGCTAAAATGTAAACCATAATGTAAAACATAAGATAACTAAAAATTTAGAAAATTGTATAGTCTAAAATATAAACCATAATGTAAACCTAAATGGAACCATGTTTGAAAGCTATTGTTTCAATATCTGTACATCAGCTGCAGCAAATATAATATGAACATGTAAAAAGATCATTTTTTGGGAAGGGACAAAGGTCTTGATGTTGGATGTATTGTATATATGAATTACTGTGATCTAAAACTTATGTGAAGACAAACTTAATCCTTAGAAAAATAAAAGGATGTAGACATTGAGGAAGAAATGGAAGAAACTGCCTTGCCACTGTGCATACAGGGCAACACCTATAGCATTGATGAAAGGCAAAATGTCAAAAACAAAGCTTTTTCATTTTTTCATTTTTTTGATGCCCCAATTTATTTTTCCTTTATTTAATTTTTCTAAATTACTATGCATTCTATATCTAACCTTTAAACCATCACTATATTCCATTTTACTATTAATGGAACCTGGCAATATATTGGGCTTCCTTTTTGAAGAAGTTTTGGACTACATAGAGGTTCAACTATGGCAGGGGAGGAATACTGGTGTGGGATGTTATTGATAGAGAGCACATGGTTGGGAGGGATTTCTCCAGGGCATGTATACAGGGTGCATAGAAAGGTTTGGATATTTTCATAGTGGTTTCACTTGGCAATGACAGATGAGAGAGTGCTGAGTTCCTAACCAGGGGAGCTCTATCTCATTCCCCAATGGAACAGCAACAATCCCCCAAGTGCAATGGCAAAGGCCAACAAAGATGTATGGTCCAATTATGAGCCCTTGATACTGATTGCTCAGGTTTTGAGCCTGTGTGCCTGAAATATGAACTAGGCCTAGAACTGTGGGATGCCTAAGAGTTACTTCCTGAGATCCTCCATGTTGCTCAAATATGGCCACTCTCTAAGCCTAACTCAGCATGTAAATTCATTGCCTTCCCCCCAGTGTGGGGCATGACCCCCAGGGATGAGCCTCGCTGGAACCGAGGGATTACTACCAAGCACCAGCTGATAATGTAACTAGAAAAAAGACCTTGAATAAAGAGGTCAACTCAGACCAACAGAATATCTGTCTGAGCCTATCTGTAAAATATCGGGTGTTAAAAACTGCCCTTTGACTTTGGATAAAAGGGGGGAATGGAAAGGACAAGTAAGTTTATATGGCTGAGTCTCCAAAAAAGAGTCAGGAGGTCATCAGAGGGATGATGCTTATGCATGCCTCAGCAGGGTACCAGAGACAGCCAAGGGAGATGGAAACCCAGGTGCTGGTTCTCATGAGGGCTGCAGAGACTCACAGGTTCTATGGTCATGGCAGATGGCTCTGGAGTTCAGTGCCATGTCAGTTGGCCCTACTTTGGAATTTGTGTTCCTGAGTGTGATGGAGTTGTACTCAGGTATGACCTTTCTACGCATGCCTCTTCTGTTACTTTTACTGGACCTGTGGTTGGCATTTGGGTTGGTGTATACTCAGGAGACCTGAATCTCTGAACTGTCCATTTGATGGCCAGACCCTGGGCCTCAGCAGACTTGTAGCTCCTACCCTCTGGTTTTTTGAACTTAACCTGGCCAGCTGACAGGGAAATGAAGAGGGTCAACCACCACACCAGGGAACCAAGAGTGCCTACAGCTGCAAGCAGGAGAATTGCATCCATCACCCATATGGAATCTAAGCCCCCTCTTGATGTAGAGGGGTACTGGACATAACCATCCCAGGGTCCACAGGTTGGAGGAATAGAGAATGGATTAGATTAGACTTACTGATATTCTGCTGGGGAAATATTGCAATTAGTAAGGGAAGAAATTGTAGTAGTGATGTGGAAAGGGTGGCCATGGTGACTGCTGATGGTAGGGAGATGGAAAAAGAAATATGATGTGGGGGCATTTTCAGGATTTGGGGTCATCCTAGGTGGTGCTACAGGGGCAGATGCTGGATGTTGTGTGTCCTGTCATGGCCCACTTGGTGGACTGGGGGAGAGTGTGGACTACAATGTGGACCACTGTCCATGTGATGCAGTAGTGCTCCAGAATGTATTTGCCAGGTGCAGTGGATGTGCCACAATGATGGAAGAGGTTGTTGAGGTGGGAGAGGTGAGGTGGGTGGGCTGGAGGGTATATGGGGACCTCATATTTTTTTAATGTAACATTTAAAAGAAAATAAGAAATTCAGTGTTATTATTCTCAAGAAATTAATTATATTAGCCATATTTTCTTTGGATTTTTCTATGCCATATATTGTTTTTTTCCCTTTTTTTTTTGTCTTTTTAGTTGTTCTTACACTCTCCTCCAACTCTGTCTCTCTAGTTTTTGTTTTCTTTCAAACTGCAGAACTCACTTTATTGTTTCTTGAAGGGCAGGTTTCTTATTGGTATACTCTCTTTGTTTCTCTTTATCTGTAAATATTCTGAACTCTCCATCTTTTTTGAATGCCAGCTTTGCTGGATAGAGGATTCTTGGCTGGAATTTTTTTTCTTATAGTACCTTGACTATGTCATACCACTGCCTTCTTACCTCCATTGTTTAAGATGAGAAATCAGAACTTATCTTATTGAGCTTTCCTTGTACGTGATGGTTCTCTTTTCTCTTGCTGCTTTCAGTATTTTCTCTTTATCATGAGCAATGGATAATTTGACAAGTGTATGTCTTGAGGTAGGCTGTGTGTTGGGATTTATGCTGTTTAGAGTGTGTTGTGCTTTTGTACATGTACATCCAGCTCCCTCCATATATTTGTGAATTTTTCAGCCATTATAGCCTCCAACATCCCTTCTGTCTTGTTTCCCTTCTCTAATCCTTCTGGGATGAATATAATGCATATGCTTGTGCATTTTATGTTGTCATTCTGGTCCCTAATCCCTGTTGGATTTTTAAAAATCTTTTTATCTATCAATTCTGCTTTCTGTTTGATTTCAGATGTATTGTCTTGTCTTCCACATCACTAATTCTTTCCTCTGTCT
Source organism: Dasypus novemcinctus (assembly GCF_030445035.2). Taxonomy (NCBI): domain Eukaryota; kingdom Metazoa; phylum Chordata; class Mammalia; order Cingulata; family Dasypodidae; genus Dasypus; species Dasypus novemcinctus. Next base: position 63,220,100 of record NC_080697.1, read on the forward strand.
CTTCAAATCTGTTGTTATTGCTTGAGAGTTCATTTTTTATTTCTTGGATTGTGCCATTCATCACCACCATATCTGTTATCTTTTTGTGTATGTGTATAATTACTTCAGTTTGCCCCCCAAGTGTTTTCTTAATATCCATAATCTCTGCCTTTACTTCATTAAGTTGATCTATGATATTTGTTTGGAGAGCTTTGAATAGTTGTTCAATGTTCTGCTAGTCTCCTGGTTTATAGTTTGTTCATGGATTGGGTCATGTCTTCCTGATTACTGGCATGGTTTGGAATTTTTTATCACTGTTTGGTCATTATTTTATCTTGATGGGCTTTTTCATTGACTAACTTCTTCTATTCTCATGTTTTATTTAAGTGCTGTTTTGTGTATCTTCATTTTTCTCTTTAACATTTTCTTATTCTTTTCTATTTCCTTGTTGTTGTCTAAGTTCCCTTGAAGGAAAAAGATTAGTGCCAGGAAAAGCAAGAGAGGTAAGAAAAGAAAAAGTATAAGAGTAGTATTGATAGTATATTTTAGCAGAAGAACCTATAAGGCTTTAGAGTTAAAGGAATAAAAAAGTGGTGTACCTACAATGAGATGTGAAACTGAGAAGGGGAAGAATATAGTATGGAATAAAAGGCCAGCATGATCAGGAGAGAGGGAAAGAGAAAAGAATAAACAACATAAAGAGTTAATAAAATATAGAAAAGAGAATAGAAGTGTTATAAATAAAAGCCAGAAAAATTGGGGGCTTAAAATGAGAGGTGGAATATGATAGCAACAACAGATGTTGGAAGATAGAAAAATGTTGGAAGTAAAGGACATAGCATTCATAGCCAAAATCAGTACACACAGTAAAGAGGAAATCAGGGATAAGGAAGCACAGCAAACAAGAACTTCCTCTAGCATCACCTAATCAAAAAAAGAAAGAAAGAAAAAAAGAAATACGTGGGTAGATAAAGAGGAAGGAAAGACAAGAAAGTAAACAAACAAACAAAAACCCTGACAAGTCCTCAAGAAAGAAGTCCTCTTTGCAATTGAATAACCTGTTTAGGAATCAGTCTTTCCCCCTTTCTCCCTTCTTCATCTCCCTCTCCCCCAGGGCAGCAGGAAGCCCATCTGAAAGCTCCCCTCTGAGATTCAAATGGGACCCTAGTGAACCAACTTACCACAGAAAACAATGACTCTCAGTCTCTTTGAGAGAGAGGACCCACACCTTGCTGGGAACCCTAAATGTGTTCTTAGAAGCCTACCAAACATGTTCCACTGTACCCCTCCCTTAGGTGTGTTGCAGAGGACAAGGTAATTGCCTAATTCCACCTTCTCCCAGGTCAATATCCCTATCCCAGCATGTTTAGGAAAATCAGGCTGCCTCAGCAGACTCATCTTTCACTTCCTCTTATTCTCTTCCCAAGCCAGCTGGTATGCTCCTCAAAGCTAAAAAATAGGGGTTCCAGACTATTGAACCCACACTCCTTGGGCCCCTCTGCACCCTTCATCAGAACCCTTTCACTATCAGAATTTGTCCAAGTCTGGCAGGCTCTAGGAATGCCATGCTTCAGGCTTGGGGAGTGCTGGGTGTGGGGAACCTGGGCTCAGGAAATGCAGGGTTCAGGGAACATGGATTTTGAGGAGCATGGGTTTCAGAGAATGCTGCCAAGTTACTGGCAGTGTTTGGAGGAGCACCACAGCCACCTGACCCATGGGAAGGGCTCAGGCTTCCCACAGCTTCAGGCACGAATGCCAGAAACCCACAATTTTACCTTGAGCAATGACTTTCTTTGTCACACTCTCTCCAGAGAGATGTCCAGAAGCCTTCTGCTTTGTGAGTTCCCAAAACAGCTCATTCAGTCTGGATCTTATCCCTACTCAGTCATCCCTTTGTAGGAGAGATGGTGTGGGAGCACTGACTCCAATGTCATTTTCTCATTAGTTTTTTAATGTCCCAATTATTTTACTTTATTTTAGTTTTAGTATTTCTAAATTGTTATGTATTTTATCTTATGTTTAAATCAATCATTATTATTACATTTTCCAAATTATTGTATTTGGTAATATTCTTTTTTTTCTTCTCTAATCCATATTTTATTCTTCCCTGATGAGGTTGGTGATGTCCATTTCACCTCTAAATTGAGAGGGGTCATAAATCCCACATGGCTGATGGATGGGATTCTCCTGCTTGCAGTTATGAACTCTCTTGTTTCCCTGGTGTTGTGGTTGACCATCCTCACTTTCCAGTTAGCTGACCTGGGTAAGTCCAGTGAACCAGAAAGCAGGTGTTGCAACACTGCTGATGCTCAGGGCCAGATGGCACATGGATATTCCAGAGATTCAAGTCTCCTGAGTGTACACCTACCCCAGGACCAACCACACATTCAGTAAAAGTCACAAAAGAAGCATGTGTAGAAAGGTCACATCTGAGTTCAACCCTGGTGAAGATGGTCAACCACCACACCAGGGAACTGAGAGTGTCTACAATGGGAAGCAGGAGAATTGCATCCATCAGCCATGTGGGATATAAGCCCCCTCTCAATTTAAAGGTGGAGTGGACATCACCTTCCTATGGTCCACAGGACAGAGGAATAAAATATGGATTAGAGTGGACTTACTGGTATTCTACTATAGAACTATTGTGACTCTAACAATGGAAGAAATTGTATCATTGATGTGGAGACAGTGACCACAGGAGTTGCTGCAGGAAGGGAGAGAGAAGAAGAGGTATGATGTGTGGGAATTTTCAGGACTTGCAGTTGCCCTGAATGATACTGCAGGAACAGAAGCTGGACATAATATATTGTGCCATAAACCCACTGAATGGACTGGGGGAGAGTGTAAACTAGAATGTAAACAATAACCCATGTGGTATAGCAGTGCTCCAAAACATATGCACCAAATGCAATGATTTGTACCACACTGATGAAAGAGGTTGTTGATGTGGGAGGAATGTGGTGAGGTGGGTGTGGGGTATATGGAAGCTCATATTTTTTAATGAAACATTTTTTGTGATCTATGTATCTTTGTAAAAAGTCAATTAAGTACAAATAAAAAATTTTTAAAGATTAAGTGTTGATTTCTCATCTGAAACCATAAGAAATAAAATACATGGAATGACATAGTTAAGGTGTAAAAAGGAAAACTTCCAGTCAAGAATTCTCTGCCCAGCAAAGCCGTCACTCAAAAATGAGAGAGACTTCAAAATATTGAAGGATAAACAGAAATTAGAAGAGTTTGCCAATAAAAAATCTGCCCTTCAAGAAATACTAAAGGGAGTTCTCCAGATTGAAAGGAAAACATAAACAGGAGAGAGAGGGTTGGAGGAAAGTGTAAGAATAAAAAAATAAAAAGAGAATTAAAAACAACATATGGCATACATTAAGCTAAAAGAAACATGGCTGATATATCTAATTGTTTTATCATAATAACACTGAATTTTAGTGGCTTAAATTCTTTAATCAAATGACACAGATTGGCCAAGTAGATAAGGAAATATGGCACATCTAGAGGCAAGGAAAAGATATAAAATGCAACCAAATTGGAAATGAAGAAGTAAAAATTTCACTATTTGCAGGTGACATGATCTTACACATAGAAAACCCTGAGAAATCTACAACGAAGCTTCTAGAGATTAAAAATGAGTTTAGTGAAGTGGCAGGATATGAGATCAATGTGAAAAAATCAATACAATTTCTGTACACCTAAAATGATCAATCTCAGGTGGAAATCAAGAGAAACCCCATTTACAATACCAACTAAATCAAATAACTAGGAAAATTTTAAATAAAGATGAAAATGACTTGTACTCAGAAAGCTACACAATACGTTTAAAGGAAATCAAAGAGGACTTGAATAAATGGAAGAGTATTCCCTGTTCATGGATAGAAAGACTAAATATCATTTATACCTATCCTACCAAAACTGATTTACAGATTTGGTGGAAACCCAATAAAAATAACTACTGCACTTTTTACTGAATGGGCAAAGCAAACTATGAATTTAATTAGGAAAGGCAAGAGGCCTTGAATAGCCAAAGACATAATGAAAAAGAAAAATGAAATCAGAGGAATTATGTAACCTGATTTTAAAACATACTACAAAGCAACAGAGGTCTAAGCTGCATAATATGGGCACAAGTCAGAAATATTAACCAATGGAACTGAATTGAGAGTTCTGATACAGATCCTTACAAATACACTCAGCTGATATTCAACAATGCCAACAAGCCCATTCAACTGGGAGAGAATGACCTCTCTAACAAATGGTGCTTGGAGAACTTGCTATCCATATTCAAAGAATGAGAGAAGAACACCATCTCATACCTTACACAAATATTAACTTCATATGGATCAAAGATCTAAATATAAGAGACAAGACCATGAAGATCTTGGAGGATATCATAGGCAAGCATCCAAAGAACTTTAATTAGTAAATGTTTTCATGAACTTTACACCCAAAGCATGATCAATGAAAGAAAAATAAATAAATGGGACTTCCTCAAAATTCAAAATTTTACACATCAGAGTTTGCCAAGGAAGTAAAAAGGCTGCCTTACTCATTTAGGAGAAAATATTTGGTAACCATATATCTGCTGGGGGCCTAATATCCAGCATATATAAAGAAATCCTGTGCAACAAAAATAAAAATACAAACTTTAAAAAAAATGGGCAAGTGATTTGAATACACACTTCTCCAGAGAAGAAATATAAAAAGCTAAAAAAGAATAGGAAAAGATGCTCAACATCACTAGCTATTAGGGAAATGCAATTTTAAACTACAATGAGATATCATCTCACACATATTAGACTGGAAAAAATAGGATTACAAATGTTGGAGAGGATATGTATGAATGGGAACTTTTATCCACTGTTCACTGGAATGGAGAACGGTGAAGTCATTTTGGAGGAGAGTTTGTCAGTTCTTTGGGAAGCTAACTATAGAGCTGCCATATAATCCAGCAATCCCAGTACTGGGCATATATCAAGACGAATTGAAAGTATGGTCATGAACAGATATATGCATAACCATGCTCACAGTGGCATTATTCACTATTACCAAAAACTGGAAACAATCCAAATGTCCATCAACAGATAAATGGACAAACAAATTGTGATATATTCATACAATGGAATATTACTCAGCTGCAAGGAGGAATGCAGTATTAACACATGGGATAACATGGATAAATCCTGAAGACCTTATGAGTGAAGCAAGTAAGGCACTAAGGACAAATATTAAATTACTTCACTGACATGAATTAGGCAAACTGAGCAGACTCACAGAGCTAGAGTCTGGAAGGTAGGTTTACAGGAGACAAAGGGAGATGAAGGTTTTGACCCAATGACATCATGAGGAAAACCTATGAAAAGTGGAATTGTGTAGTTGTGCAGTGAATAGGCATGACATTGGTGCAGTGATACTATTAGGTTGGGTGGTGCTTGTTTGTGAGGGGGCTAGGGTGGGAGTTTGGGTTGGACTGTCCATGGAACTAGGGATAGAGTTTGGGGAGGGAGCAGGTTAACTCTGGGGATTCCTAGGTATGTGGTGAAACTACAATGTTGGGAATGTTCTTTTGGCAATAGGGCAGGGGAGGGTTCTTGGTTTAGGGTATTGAATATGGGGGAATGAGGGAGAGGGTACCCTTGGGGCAGTATTCTAGGGATTGAATGTTCATCTTGTCATAGTGTGGTGGGGTTTTTTTGGTTTATTTTTAGAGTTATATCTCTTTTTGTTAAAAATATAAACTGATTTTTTTACTTGTCTGCCAGAAAGCTCAGATCCAAATTTGAAATCCAGTAATGTAGACATTGTGTTGAATTCCTTGGTTGCCTTTTGTGTGGTCCCTTTATTCTTTACTCTTTTTTTTAATTAAAATTATTTATTTTTACAAATTACATTAAAAAAATACAAGGTCCCAATCAACCCCACTGCCCCCACCCCCCACTCCCCCCACAGCAACACTCTCTCCCATCATCGTGACACATCCATTGCACCCAGTAAGTACATCTCTGAACATCACTGCACCCCGTAGTCAATGGTCCACATCATAGCCCACACTCTTCCCCGTTCCATCCAGTGGGCCCTGGGGGGATCTACAATGTCCTGTAATTGTCCGTGAAGCACCACCCAGGACAACTCCGCGTCCCGAAAACGCCTCCACATCTCACCTCTTCCTCCCATTCCCCAAACCCAGCAGCCACCATGGCTACCCTTCCCACACCCATTCCACATTTTCTCTGTGGACATTGGATTGGTTGTGTCCATTGCACATCTACGTCAAGTGGGGGCTTAGATTCCACATGGATACTGGATGCACTCCTCCTGCTTTCAGTTGTAGACACTCTAGGCTCCATGGTGTGGTGGTTGAACTTCTTCAACTCCATGTTAGCTGAGTGGGGTCAGTCCAATAAATCAAAGTGTAGGAGCTGAAGTCTGTTGAGGCTCTGGGCCTGGGTGTCTTATTATCAGTCCAGAGATTCAAATCCCCTAAATATATCTTAAACCCCAGCACCAACTACAATTCCAATAAAGTAGCATGCAAGTCTTGTGGGAAGAGATCCCCTCCGAGTTCAATTCCATCATGTAGAAACACCAGCTCCAAAGAAGGGCCATCTGCCATGGCAGTAAACCCCATCTGCCATGACCATAGAACCCGTGGGTCTCTTTATCCCTCAGAAGAACCAATACCTGGGGTTGTATCTACTTTATCTGTCTCTTAGACTCTGCTCAGTTGTGCATAAGAGCATTCCTTCTGACAACCTCCAGACTCTTTTTTAGAGACTCATAGCCTTATAATCTCATTTCTCCTTTCCATTTCCCCCTTATATTAGGTCAAATAGCATTTTGAAATCATGTTATTATATGTAGACAGGGATATTCTGCTGATGCGTATTGAACCTTTAATTCAAGGTCCTTTTCTAGTTGCATCTTCAGCTGATATGTGGTAGTGATCCCTCGGTGCCAGGGAGGCTCATCCCCGGGTGTCATGTCCCACGTTGGGGGGAATGCACTGCATCTACAAGCTAAGTTTGGCTGTGAGAGTGGCCACATTTGAGTAACATGAAGGCTGTCAGGAGGAAACTCCCAGGCACAGTGCTACTCTAGGCCTTGTTCTTATTGCAGATGTATAGGCTCAAAAGCATAGCCATTAGTATCAGGAACCCACTGTTGGGCCCTCCTTCCTTCCTGGTTCTTGCCATTGCCCCTGGCGGACTGCCGCTGCTCCCCAGGGTCCATGACCGTGACCCCCCAGCCAGGCGCCCAGTACCCGCCCCAGCTGTTGTTTTTAATTGTTTCCACTATGAGTATATCTAGACATTACTATATACCCTGGGCATATGCCCTGTATAACTCCCTGTCAGCCATATATATCCTGTCAATAACATCCTATATCAATATTCCTCTGCTGCCATTGTTGAACCACTCTGTGATTCAAAACTTCCTGTAAAGTGAGTCCCAACATAATGTCAGCTTCACAAGAGTCTTAGATCACCGAAATTCATATATACAATATACAGTACTTCCCCAGATCCACCATAAAACCTTTTCCCTTCCATAGCGATAATCTTTTAGCTTATTCATATCATATTTCCTGATACTGATGTACAGATTCCGGGACAATAGCTTTCAAACAATGTGACATCTGTGCTTACTATGTGGTCCATACTTTAGATTGTACAGTTTTCTAAATTTTTTAGTTATCCTATGTTTTGCCTTATGGTTTACATTATTAGTCTGTCGTCCCCTATATATTTCTGGTGTAATATTACATGTTTATATTCATCCTCGTGTACTCTCACAGAACTCCTCTCTTGCCCCCATATTTACCTTGGTTCCATCCATTCCACATCCATTTTCCCCCTCCCCTTGAGGCCCACAACACCAGCCAATCTCTATTTCCCAAGAAGCCCTGTCCAGAGATCCTTGCAGCAGTATTCAGGGCCTGACTTTCTCAACTGCCCTAATGCCCTGGGAGCCATCCTTTTTCACGAGAGATACAGTTCTCTCTATTTGATGGCATTAGTCCTCCCCAGGGTGTGGATCCACCCCAACTCTCACTTCTTGGGTCTCTTCCCAATGGTACAACCCACCTTGGCAAAATGAGCCTTCAGCTATTCCCCCGGAGTCTGTCCCGCATCAGACCATACCCCCTGAGCATCCTAACCAGGTGTCCCTCCTACTTATACTTTGATACGATTTTCTCAACTTTTTGTTCTCAACGGACACCTGACACTCTCCCATGTTTGTATGTTGCCCCTCCCTCCCCCGAATTTTTGGACAATATTACCCCTCTTCCCATCCCCAGCCCCCCTCAAACCCACAAAGCCCCACCCGAAGGCAACCCCTTGCCCCCATTTTGTCCCTTCTTTTTGCTCATACTTATCGCCAGCTCATCACAGATTCCACCCCTGCAGACGTTAACTCACATCCTTCCTCCACCCCCCGATTTCCTGTAAGCCTCTTGTCCAGACTCTAGCTCTCTGACGCAGTTTGCTTATTTCATATCATTGAGGTCATGTAGTATTTGTCCTTCAATGCCTGGGTTGCTTCACTCAACATAAGATTCTCAAGATTCATCCATGTTATCACGTGTGATTGTAGTGTATTTGTTCTTACAGCCGAGTAGTATTGCATTGTGTGTATATACCACATTTTATTGATCCACTCGTCTGTTGATGGGCATTTGGATTGATTCGAACTTTTGGCGATAGTGAACAATGCTGCTATGAACATTGGTGTACATATATCGGTTTGTGTCCTTGTTTTCAGTTTTGATGGGTATATACCCAGCAGTGGTATTGCTGGGTCATATGGCAAATCTATGGTTAGGTTTTTGAGAAACCACCAAACTGTCCTCCAGAATGGTTGGATCCTTCTGCATTCCAACCAGCAGTGGATGAGTGTTCCCCTTTCTTCACATCCTCTCCAGCATTTGTATTCTTCTGTTTTTTTTCATAGCTGCCAATCTTATGGGAGTAAGATGGTATCTCATTGTCATTTTTTTTTTTTTTTACAATTATAATGGGCAACTTTATTTTTTTTTCCAGTTAACATTTTTTTTTTATTTTTTATTTTTTATTTTTTTTATTGACTTTGTAATAATATTACATTAAAAATATATATGTGAGGTCCCATTCAACCACACCCCCCCACCCCTCCTCTCCCCCCCCAACAACACTCGTTCCTATCATCATGACACATCCATTGGATTTGGTAAGTACATCTTTGGGCACCTCTGCACCTCATAGACAATGGTCCACATCATGGCCCATACTCTCCTCCATTCCATCTAGTGGGCCCTGTGAGGATCCACGATGTCCGGTGATCACCCCCGAGGCGCCATCCAGGGCAGCTCCACGTCCCAAATACGCCCCCACCTCTCATCTCTTCCTGCCCTTCCCCATACCCATCGTCCACCATGTCCACTTTTCCCAATCCAATGCCACCTCTTCTATGTGGACATTGGATTGGTTGTGTCCATTGCACCTCTATGTCGAGAGGAGGCTCAGATTCCACATGGATGCTGGCTGCCATCCTCCCATTTTCAGTTGTAATCACTCTAGGCTCCATGGTGTGGTGATTGTCCTTCAACTCCATCTTAGCTGAGTGTGGTAAGTCCAATAAATCAGATTGTAGGTGCTGGAGTCTGTTGAGGCTCAGGACCTGGCTATCACATTATCAGTCCAGAGATTCAAATCCCCTAACTATATCTTAAACCCCAACGTTAACTGCACCTCCAGCAGATTAGTATGAAAGTCTTATGAAGGGAGATCCCATCTGAGTCCAGATTCATCACACATAAACACCATTTCCAGAGAGGGGCCATCTGCCCTGGTAGTAAACCCCATCGGCCATGACCATAACTCTCATGGGTCTCTTTAGCCTTCATAGGAACCAATATCTGGGGGTTGTATCTGCATTATCTGTCTCTCTGACTCTGCTCAGTTGTGCATGAGGGCAATCCTTCTGCCAGCCTCCAGACTCTTTTTTAGAAACTCGTTGTCATTTTGATTTGCATTTCCCTGATAGCTAGAGATTTGGAGCATTTTTTCATGTGCTTTTTAGCCATTTGTATTTCTTCTTTGGAGAAGTGTCTGTTTAAATCTTTTTCCCATTTTTTAAATGGGTTGTTTATCTTTTTGTTTTCAAGATATGTGAGTTCTTTATATATTCAAGATATAAGTCTCTTATCAGATATATGGATGCCAAATATTTTCTCCCATTGTGTGGGTTCCCTTTTTACTTTCTTGATGAACTCCTTTGAGGTGCAGAAGGCTTTAATTTTGAGGAAGTCCCATTTATCTATTTGTTCTTTTGCTGCTTGTGCTTTTGGTGTGATATTCATGAAGTCATTTTCTATTACAAGGTCCTGTAGATGTTTCCCTACACTGCTTTCCAAGATCTTTATGGTCTTGGCTCTTATATTTTGTTCTTTGATCCATCTTGAGTTGATCTTTGTATAAGGTGTGAGATGGTAATCCTCTTTCATTCTTCTACATATGGCTATCCAGTTCTCCAGGCACCATTTGTTGAATAGGCCATTCTCTCCCAGTTGTGAGGGTTTTATGGCTTTATTGAATATCATATGGCTATATACATGAGGTTCTATATCTGAACTTTCAATTCGATTCCATTGGCCTGTGTGTCTCTCCTTATGCCAATACCATGCTGTTTTCACTACTGTAGCTTTGTAGTATGTTTTGAAGTCAGGAAGTGTGATTCCTCCAATTTCATCTTTCTTTTTCAGTATGTCTTTGTCTATTTGGGGCCTCTTTCCTTTCCAAATAAATTTCATAGTTAGTTTTTTTAGTTCCTTAAAGAAAGCTGTGTTGATTTTTATTGGGATTGCATTGAATGTGTAGATCAGTTTTGGTAGGATAGACATCTTAATAATATTCAGTCTTCCTATCCATGAACAAGGAATATTCTTCCATTTATTTAGGTCTTCTTTGATTTCCTTGAACAGTCTTGTATAGTTCTCTGTGTATAGGTTTTTTACCTCTTTAGTTAAATTTATTCATAAGTAGTTGATTTTTTTATTTACTATTGTGAATGGTATTTTTTTCTTGATTTCCTCCTGATCTTGCTCATTATTGGTGTACAGAAATGCTACTGATTTTTGCGCATTGATCTTATAACCTGCGACTTTGCTGAACTCATATTTGAGTTCTACAAGCTTTGTTGTAGATCTCTCAGGGTTTTCTATGTATAGGATCATGTCATCTGCAAATAATGAAATTTTGACTCTTTCCCTTCCAATTTGAATGCCTTTTATATCTGGTCCTTGACTCAGTGCTCGAGGAAGTACTTCCAAGAGAATGTTAAATAAGAGCAGAGACAATGGGCATCCTTGTCTTGTTCCTGAGTTTAGAGGGAAAGATTTCAGGATTTCTCCATTGTAAACAATGTTGGCTGTAGGTTTTTCATATATACTCTTTATCATGTTCAAAAAGTTTCCTTGTATTCTGATCTTTTGGAGTGTTTTTATCAAGAAGGGGGGTTGTATTTTGTCAAATGCCTTTTCTGCATCTATAGATATAATCATGTGATTTTTTTCCTTCAATCTGTTTATATGGTGTATCACATTGATTGATTTTCTTATGTTGAACCATCCTTGCATACCTGGAATAAATCCCACTTGGTCATGGTGTATAATTCGTTTAATGTGTTGTTGAATATGATTAGCAAGTATTTTGTTAAGTATTTTTGCATCTAGGTTCATTAGAGAAATTGGTCTGTAATTTTCCTTTCTTGTGGTGTCTTTGTTTGGCTTTGGTACTAGGATAAAGTTGGCCTCATAGAAGGAGTTCGGGAATGTTCCTTCTGTTTCGATTTTTTTGAATAGTTTCAACAGGATTGGTGTTAGTTCTTTCCGGAATGTTTTGTAGAATTCACCTGTGAAAGTGTCTGGCCCTGGGCTCTTCTTAGTTGGGAGATTTTTAATGACTGATTCTATCTCTTTGCTTGTGATTGGTTTGTTAAGATCATCAATTTCTTCTTTCGTCAATATGGGCTGCTTATGTGTTTCTAGGAATTTGTCCATTTCCTCTAAATTGTCTTTTTTGTTAGAATATAGTTTTTCAAAGTATCCTCTTATGATAGTCTTTATTTCTGTGGGGTCAGTGGTGATATCCCCTTTCTCATTTCTTATTTTGTGTATTTGCATCTTTTCTCTTTTTTTCTTTGTTAGTCTCGGTAAAGGTTTGTCAATTTTGTTGATCTTCTCAAAAAACCAGCTCTTGGTCTTGTTTATCTTTTCAAGTGCTTTCTTATTTTCTATTTCATTTAGTTCTGCTCTTATCTTTGTTATTTCCTTCCTTCTTCTTCCTGTTGGGTTACTTTGTTGTTGTTTTTCTAATTCCGTCAAAAGTGCAGTTAGTTTTTCAATTTTTGTTCTTTCTTCTTTTTTGATATGTGAATTTATGGCTATAAATTTCCCTCTCAGTACTGCTTTTGCTGCATCCCATAAATTTTGGTATGTTGTGTTATCATTATCATTTGTTTCAAGGTAGTCATTGATTTCTTTTGAGATTTCCTCTTTGACCCACTGTTTTTCTAAGAGTGTGCTGTTTAATTTCCAAATTGTGGTGTGAAGTCTGGGCCTCCGTCCCTTGCAAATTTCCAGCTTCACTCCACTGTGGTCAGAGTTATTGTTTTGTATGATTTTGATCTTTCTGAATTCATTAAGCCTTTCTTTGTGGCCTAGCATATGGTCTATCTTGGAGAATGTTCCATGTGCGCTTGAGAAAAATGTATATCCTGCTGTGTTTGGGTGTAATGATCTATATATGTCTAGTAGATCCAGCTCTTCTAATATACTGTTCAAATGTTTTGTTTCCTTAGTGATTCTCTTTTGAGATGTTCTGTCCAGAGTTGATAGTGGTGTATTAAAATCCCCCACTATAATTGTTGATGCATCTATTTTTTCACTTAGTTTTTCCAGCGTTTTTCTCACATATTTAGAGGCACCCTTGTTAGGAGCTAAATATTTATGATCGTTCGATCTTCTTGACAGATTGTCCCTTTCACTAAAATGTAGTATCCTTTTTTGTCTCTCACAATTGCTTCACATTTAAAGTCTATTTTGTCTGATATTAATATAGCTACTCCTGCCTTTTTTTGGTTGTTGTTTGCTTGTATGATTGTTTTCCAGCCATTCACTTTCAATCTCCATGCGTCTCTGGGTCTAAGATGTGTCTCTTGTAGACGGCATATAGATGGGTCATATTTCCTTATCCAGTGTCCCAGTCTGAATCTTTTGATAGGTGAGTTTAATCCATTGACATTCAGTGTTATTATGTTCAGAGAATTATTTGTGGTAGCCATATTTTGGTTGGATTTGTGTTTGTTATATTTTGTTTGTATTATTATATTTTCCCCTTCTATTTTTGTCTTTTTTGTTGCTCTTACACTCTTCTCCATCTCTGACTGTCCTGTTTTTTCCTTTCTTCCTGCAGAACTTAAGAATTTCTTGCAGGGGAGGTTTCTTGTTGATATATTCTTTCAGTTTCTGTTTATCTGTGAATATTTTGAACTCTCCATCATTTTTGAATGCTAGTTTAGCTGGATAGAGTATTCTTGGTTGGAAATTTTTTTTCCTTTAGTACCTTGACTATATCATACCACTGCCTTCTTGCCTCCATGGTTTCAGATGAGAAATCAGCACTTAATCTTATGGAGCTTCCCTTGTATGTGATGGTTTTCTTTTCTCTTGCTGCTTTTAGAATTTTCTCTTTGTCTTGAGCATTGGATAATTTGACAAGTATATGTCTTGTGGTGGGCCTGTTGGGGTTTATGACCAGTGGAGTGTGCTGTGCTTCTTGGATATGTACATCTGTCTCTTTCAGTAGATTTGGGAAGTTTTCAATCATTATTTCCTGCAACACTCCTTCTGACCCCTTTCCCTTCTCTTCTCCTCTGGAATGCCTATAATACATATGTTTGAGCATTTTGCATTATCATTCAGGTCCCTTAGTCCTATCTGGATTTTTTCTACCTTTTTATTGACCACTTCTACTATCCGTTTGATTTCCAATGCACTGTCTTCCACATCACTAATTCTCTGCTCTGCCTCTTCTAGTCTGCTGATATTTGCTGAAAGTGTATTTTTGATTTCTTGAATTGTGGTGTTCATTTCCATCATATCTGTTATTTTTTTGCGCATGTCTGCAATTTCCCCTCCAAGTGTTGTCTTCATGTTGTTAACCTGTTTCATTGCTTCATCAAATTTGTCGGTGATAAATGTTTTGAGATCTTTCATTGCTTGTGCGAAGTTCTGCTCCCCTTCCTGATTTTTAGTTTGTTGATTGGATTCAGTCATGTTTTCCTGATTACTGGTTTGGTTTGTAGATTTTTGTTGCTGTCTTGTCATCATTTTTCCTTGACGGGTTTAATCAGATCCGTAGCTTCTTTGTCTAGTCTTGGAGATTAATTAGCTGTTTTTTTTTACGTAAGTGTTATATCTTCTCTTTGTCACTTTGTTCTTCCTATTTGAATTTCTGATTGCTGGTTAAGTTCACTTTAAAGGAAAGTATTAGTGCTGGGGAAAGGCAATTGTGTAAGGAAGGAAAAAGTGTAAAGTAGTATTGGTGATATATGTTACCAAAGCATCAATATGAGTTCTGGGAGGATGGAGGTTAGATCATGTAATTTGTGTAGAGTTATAGTAGTAGGAAAGTACCTATAATAAGGTAGACGACTGAATATGGGAGGAATATGGTAAGTACTAAGAAGCTATTGTTTTCATGAGAGAGGGAAAGACAAAAGAAAGGTCATCATTTCAAGGACAGATACCAGATGGAAAACTAAACAAAGGTATTCGAAATTAAGAGTTAGACGCTTTGTGGATCAAAGAAAGGGAGGTGGAATGTAGGAGAGATAGCAGATGGTGGAGGATATCAAGTTGTAGGGGAAAAGGGTTAGTGTAGATAGCCTAAATCTATTCACAGAGAAATGAGGCAGTGGAGGATGAGGAAACCCAGTAAATGTGAGGTGTTTCCTGCAGGACCTATTGTATTGTTAAGATAAAATAGAATAAGAAGAAGATCGGGGACAAGAAAGAGAGGATTAAAAAAAAAAGAAGGAAAAAGAGACTTTGGGGGATACGCTGGGAGAAAATACTAGGGGATAATGCAATGCCAGGAATCAGAACATTAAAAAACTGGAATAAAAAAATAGAAATAGAATAAAAATAAAAGCAAAACAAAATAAAATAAAGAAGAAAAAATGCAAACTTTGAGGGCTAGGATATTCAAGGGCCTCAGATGAACCTCAGGGCGTGGTGGATTCAGGGATGGACAGTCTGAGGTATTAAGGCCTCAAGAGGTGTGAGTCTCTGGCGTGTGGGCCGCCAGAGTCCAGAGAACTCAGACCTGGCAACCTCAAGTCCAGTTAACGGGAATCCTGGGAGCACCACAGTGCATCACAGCCTTCAGGGATCCCTGCAGCTGAGTGCCAGCCCTATGGGTGAGGTCTCATCCACAAGCTCTATCCTGTGTTCTGTGTCCTACAATTCACTCACTTACTAGGGTCTATTGTGTGGATATATCACCAACTGACTTCAGTAACCCTCCCACCCTGTGGTCCCCAGGAACGTCCACCTGGGGCTCCTCTAGGCTGCAGCCAATTTAATGACTCAGATCAAATATCCAGGTCCGGGGGAGGGGCTCCAGCCAGAAACACTAATAGCAGAGTCCAAACCCAAAATTCCCACGCTTCGCAAAATATTCCCCTAATCAGGTTCTAAATGTCTGCCACCCCGTGAGACCCTGGTAGCGTCTCTTTGTTGCTATCACTTTGAGACTGCTGTAGGTCAGCAGCAGGGGTGGGGGGGGTGGGGGCTTGGCTCTAGGTGGAAACGCTATTGTTTGTGTCCGCAATCACAACTTCCTCCCGCTTTGCCCTAAAACCCCCATCTGTCTGCCCAAATAGTTCTGCAAGCACCTCCCTTCCCACAAACACCCAATAGGCCGCCCAGGGCCCATGAACTCCCCAGTACTGCAGAGGCTCCTAAAAAAAAAACAACAAAAAACAAAGAACAGAAACCCTGCTGCAGCTCCGGCTCCACCCGCCGCTGCCCGCCGCCGCAGCCCCGGCCCAGCTCCGGCATCCACTGCCCGCCGCCGCGGCCTGGACCGGCTCCGCCCGGCTCCGTACACCGCCGCTGCGGCCCAGCCCGGCTCCGCTATAGTGGCCCGGCCCGACTCTGGCGTCCGCCGCTGCGGCCCAGCCTGGCTCAGCCCCACCACGCGGCGCTAGATGCCTCGGCTCCGCCTACCCAAGGAGGGAATCCTCCACATGTAGCTGGGATCTCCGTGTATATTTCACAGACGGATCCTCTCTGTTACCTTCCCTCCAAATCGATGTCCAGACACCTCTGGACCAGCAAAAATCCCGAAACAATCCGGTCCCAAAGAGTCTCCAACGCCGCCCAGCCGATTCCCTGCAGAAGACCCTAACAGGGAAGTTCACTCAGCCACCATCTTGCCTATATCTCCCCTCTTTACTTTTATTAGTTGGTGGAGTCCCACAAAATGAGTGGGTATTTGTTGGACTCCCATCCTGGGGAGTCCTGCTATGTTCTCAAGGAAAGGTGCAGGTGTTTCTTGAGAGCATAGGCAATGCTCTAATAAGGAAGGACAGGCAAGTATGTCAAGACCTCAATGTTGTTGCAAGTAACTAGAGATCTTGTTCTTTAAGGAATGAATTTTTATGGTTTCTGTGAGTTCCAAGGGAAGGGAGAGAGAGAACAGATGGAACATGGGACATTTTGGGGGCTGTGGAAGTATTCAGCATGATCTTCCAATGATGGATAGGGGCCATGTTAAATTTCATCAAAATTTTTTAAAGTGTATAGTCCAAAATGTAAGCCATAATGTAAATCATTGACCATGGTTAATAGTAATGTTTCAATATTTATACATCAATTGTAAAAATGTGCCATCCACATGTAAAATGTTATTAATAGGGGAAAGGGAAATGGGGGGGGGGAATTTGGGTGTATGGGAATCCCCTATATTCTGCATGGGACTTTTCTGTAACTTAAACCTTCTTTGAAGACAAAATGAAAAATATAAGACACTTGAGGAATAAAGAGAAGAAAATGTCACTTCATATAGAAGATAACAGATCTTACAGTGATAAGGTAATGTCAAAAATTTTAATTTTATATTCTTTAATTATTTTCTTATTAATCCATTTTTTTAAAAAAAGATTTGTGTTTTATTTGTTATTTTAAAAACTACCATTATTTCATTTTCTTATTAATTGTATTTGGTTATTTTTCTCAGCTTCATTTTTGAAGGAGTTTTGGATAACAGATGGGTTAAAACCATGGGAGGAGAGGATCATTAGCATGGGGTTCAGTGATGGGGGATGAAAGGTAGAAAGTTCAACTGGGGCATTTTTATAATGCATATAAATGTGTTCAAGTGTTCATGAGACATTGTCACAGTGGTGGAGATTCATGCAATAACTGAAAGAATATCTAATTCCTATCTGGAGAGCTCTGATACATTCTCTAATGGGACAGCAATTATTCCCCAAGTAAAGAGGCATGACTAGTGAATGAGGATGGACAATTGATGGATCCATGATATTGATGACTGTACTTATGAACCTTTACTTTTGAAATTTAAACTTAGCCTAGTGTTTTAGGGTCCTTAAGATTTATCTCCTGAGAACCTCCATATTGTTCAAATCTGGCATCTCTCTAAGCAAAACTCAGCGTATAAACACATTACCTTCCCCCCAACGTGGAACTTGACTCCTGGGGATTAGCTTCCCTGGCACTGAGGGATTACTAACAAGCATGAACTCACAATGCAACTTGAAAATGACATTGACCAAAAGGGATAAAGGATACAGACAAATGATTTTATATGACTAAGAAACTTCAAAGTGAGTCAGGAGGTCATTCCAGATGTTACGCTTATGCAAATCTCAACAGGATCTCATTGATTGCCAAAGTAAACATTGCCCCAAATAACAGAGACCTTGATACACTCTAGGCAGGGCAGACAACTCAGAAGTTTGGTACTTTATCAGTGGGCCCAACTTGGGAATTTATGCTCCCCAATATTACAGAGTTGGACTCAGTTGTAGGTTCCCTAAGCATGCATCCTCTGGCCCTTCTATTTGAACTTAGAGTTGGTGCTTGAGTTGATTGGGGTATGTCCAAGAAACAAATCTTTTGGGCTGTACCTGTGACAGCTGTGCCCTGAATCTCAACAGAGATGCAACACCTACCTCTAGTTCATTGGAATCACTCAGGGAAAACAACAAGGAGATAAAGATGGACAACAGTTATCAAGGAACAGAGATAATCTGCAACTGCAAGCAAGGGAGTCCCAATTATGTGCCCTATGAGATCTATGCTCCCTGTCAATTAGATGTGGAGTGGGCATCACAGTCCCAGAATCCTCAGTATTGGGAAATGAATAATGGACTAGAGTAGACTTACTGGTATTCTAGTATAGACTTATTGTTATTCTAGCAATGCAAGAACTTGTATCACTGACATGGAGACAGTTGCCATTGGAGGTTCTGAGGGAAGGGAGAGGGAAAAACAGGGGTTATATGGGAAATTTTCTGGGCTTAGGTATTGTCCTGAATGTCATTGCCATGGCAGAAACATGTCTTTATAAATCTTGTCATAAATTACAAAATTGTTTGGGACAGAGTGAAAATTACAATGTAAACTATTATTCATGTTTAATCACAATGCTCCACAATGATCATCAATTGTAACAAATGTACCACACTAATGAAGAGTGTTGTTAATGTGGGAAAATGCCAGGGAGGAACATCCCTGGGAGTCATGTCCCATGATGGGGTAAGGAAATGCATTTACATGCTGATTTTGGCTTAGAGAGTGGCCACATTTAAGCAACATGGAGGTTCTCAGGAGGTAACTCTTAGGCAACCTGCAGCTCTAGGCTTAGTTCATATTTCAGGAACACAGGCTCATAAGCATAGTCATCAATATCAAGGGCTCATTGATGGACCATCCTTCTTCATTGATCTTTCCCATTGCACTTGGGGGATTGTTACTATTCCACTGGGTAACGTGATAGAGCTCCTCTGGGTAGGAACTCAGCATACCCTCAATTGTCATTTGTAACTGTAACTACTATGAAAATACCCAACATGTATCTGAACATTTTTATGTACCCTATTACAAGCCCTAGAGAACTCCCTCCCAATCATGTGCCCACCATCAATAACATGCTAGGGTTGGTGGGTACTCAGAAGACTTGAATCTATGGAATATCCATGTGCCAGCTGAGCCCTGAACCTCAACAGAGTTGCAACATCTACCCTCTAGTTTGTTGGGCTTACCCAAGACAGCTAACAGGGAGGTGAAGATGGTCAACCACCACACTAGGGAACCAAGAGTGCCTACAACTACAAGCAGGAGAATTGCATCCATCACCCATGTGGAATATAAGCCCCCTCTTGATATAGAGGTGGAGTGGATATCAACATCTCAGGGTCCACAGGACAGAGGAATAAAATATAGATTAGAGTGGACTTACTGATATTCTACTATGGAAATATTGTGACTAGTAATGGAAAAAATTGTAGCGTTGAGGTGGAGAAAGTGGCCTTGGTAGTTGCCCAGGGTAGGGAGAGGGAAGAAGAGATATGATGTGGGGGCATTTTTGGCACTTGGAGTTGTCCTAAATAGTATTGCAGGGACAGATGCTGGACATTATATATCCTGCCATAACCCACTGAATGTACTGGGGGAGAGTGTAAACTGCAATGCAAACTATTGTCCATGTGGTGCAGCATGTTCCAAAATGTATTAACCAAATGCAATGAATGTGCCACAATGATTAAAGAGGTTGTTGATGTGGGAAGAGTGGGGTGAAAGGTGGTTCATTTTTGTTGGAGTATAGTTTTTCAAAGTATCCTCTTATGATAGTCTTTATTTCTGCAGGTTCAGTGGTGATATCTCCTTTCTTATTTCTTATTTTGTGTATTTGCATCTTCTCTCTTTTTTGTTTATTTAGTCTAGTGAAGGATTTGTCGATTTTATTGATCTCAAAGAACCAGCTTGTGGTTTTGTTTATCTTTTCAAGTGCTTTCTTATTTTCTATTTCTTTTACTTCTGCTCCTATCTTTGTTATTTCTTTCTTTCTTCTTCCTTTGGGGTTACTTTGTTGTTATTTTTACTAATGTTGTGTTATCATTTTCATTAGTTTCAAGGTAGTTATTAATTTCTTTTGAGATTTCCTCCTTGACCCACTGTTTTTCTAAATGTGTGTTGTTTAATTTCCATGTTGGTGTTAAATCTGGGCCTTTGGCCCTTGCAGATTTCCAGCTTCACTCCATTGTGGTCAGAAAAATTATTTTTTATGATTTCAATCTTTCTGAATTCATTGGCACTTTCTTTGTGGCCCAGCATATGGTCTATCTTGGAGAATGGTCCGTGTGCACTTGAGAAAACTGTAAATCTTGCTGTATTCAGGTGTAATGTTCTGTATATGTCTATTAGGTCCAGCTCCTCTAATATACTGGTCAAAGTCTTCGTTTATTTATTGATTCCTTCTGGGATGTTCTGTCCAAAGTTGATAGTGGTGTATTAAAATTCCCCACTATAATTGTAGAGGCATCTTTTCTTTCAGTTAGTTTTTCCAGTGTTTGCTTCCCATATTTTGTGGTGCACTTGTTAAGAGCATCAATGTTTATGATTGTTCATTCTTTTTGAAAGATTATCCTTTTAACTTATATGTAGTGTCCATCTTTGTCACTCACAATTGTTTCACATTTAAAGTCTATTTTGTCTTATATTAATATAGCTACTCCTGCCCTTTTTTGGTTATTCTTTGCTTGTAAGATTGTTTTCCACCCATTCATTTTCAACCTCTTTGAGTCCCTGGGTCTAAGATATGTTTCTTGTAGACAGCATATAGATGGGTCATATTTCCTTATCCAATCTTCCAATCTGAGTCTTTTGACAGGGTGTGTTTAATCCATTGACATTCAGTGTTATTACTTTCAAGGAATTATTCATGTTAGGCATATTTTGTTTGGACTTGTGTTTGTCATATTTTGTTTGCTTTTTTCTTCTCTTTTTGTCTTTTTAGTTGCTGTTACACTCTCCTTCCACTATGCCTCTCTTGTTTTTTTCTTTCTTCCTGCAGAACTCCCTTTAATATTTCTTGAAAAGCAGGGTTCTTGTTGGTATACTTGTTGGTTTCTGTTTATCTGTGAGTATTTTGAACTCTCCATCATTTTTCAATGCCACCTTAGCTGGATAGAGTATTCTTGGTTGGAAACTTTATTTTTTAGTACATTTGCTATATCATATCCCTGCCTTCTTGCCTCTATAGTTTCAGATGAGAAATCAGCACTTAATCATATGGTGCCTCCTTTGTATGAGATGGTTCTCTTTTTTCTTTCTGCTTTTAGAATTTTCTCTTTGTCACGAGCATTGGATAATTTGACAAGTATATGTCTTGGGGTAGGTCTGTTTGGATTTATGCTGTTTGGGCTGTGTCATTCTACATGGACATGTATATCTATGTCTCTCAGTAGATTTGGGAAGTTTTCAGCCATTATTTCCTCCAACACTCCTTCTGTCCCC
Organism: Dasypus novemcinctus; assembly: GCF_030445035.2. Taxonomy (NCBI): domain Eukaryota; kingdom Metazoa; phylum Chordata; class Mammalia; order Cingulata; family Dasypodidae; genus Dasypus; species Dasypus novemcinctus. The sequence goes on from NC_080697.1 coordinate 63,241,677, forward strand.
TTTCCCTTCTCTTCTCCTTCTGAGATACCTATAATGCATATGTTTGCAAGTTTTCAATTGTCATTCAGGTCTCTAAGTCCCAGCTAATTTCTTTCTATATTTTTATTGATCAGTTCTACTGTTTGACTTCAGATATACTGTCTTCTGCATCACTAATTCTCTCCTCTGCCTCTTCGAGCCTGATGTTATTTTTTCTGAGTGTATTTTTGATTTCTTGAATTGTGCTTTTCATCACCATCATATACATTATCTTTTTGTGTATGATTGCAATTTCTTTTGTATTCTCCCCAAGTGTTTTCTTCATTTTTTAATCTCTTCCTTTACTTCATTAAATCGGTCACTACTGTATGTTTTGAGAGCTTTAATTACTTGTTCAATGTGATGCTCCTCTTCCTGGGTTTTAGTTTGTTCATTGGATTGGGCCATGTTTTCCTGATTATTGCTTTGTTTTGTAGTTTTTTGTTGCTGTCTGGTCATCATTTTATCCTGATAGGTTTAATCAGTTGTTACCGTCTTTGTGTAGTCTTGGGATTTAATTAGTTGTTGTTTTTGCATAAGTCTTATGTCTTCTCTTGTCACTTTGATCTTCTTATTCTATTTTCTTGTTGCTTGCTAAGTTCACTTTGAAGGAATAAATTAGGGCCAGGGAAATCAAAATGAGTAAGAAAAGAAAATGTATAAAGTAGTATCAATAATAAATGTTAATAGAGGAGCCATGTGAGATCTAGGAGAACAGATATTAGACTCATGTAAGCTACATATTGTTATAACAGTAAGTAGAGTACTTATAATGAGACAGTCAACTGAATATGGGGAGGAATATAGTATGAGTTAAAATGCCAGTATTTCCATGAGAGAGAGAGAGAAAAGAAAGACAATAGTATAAAGCATGAATAAAATATAGTAAACAGAAAAAAGGTATTAGAAATAAAAATCAGACAATTTGGGGGCCAAACAAAGGGAGGTGGAATGTAAGAGAAAGAATAGATGATGGAGGATAGAATGATGTAGAGGAAAGGGGATAGTGTAGGTGGCCAAAATCGATACACACAGAAAAGAGGAAATGGAGAATGAGGAAACACAGCAGATGTGAAGCACTCCCTGCAACACCTATTAGATATATTTAAAAAAATAAAATATAAAAGAAGAGAAAGGAAGAAAAAGAGAAAAAAGGGGTGGGACAAAAAGGGAGAGGAAGCAAATAAGAAAAATAAGAAGAGAAAAAAACTAAAGAAAGGAAAAAGGGCCTTGGGGGGATAAAGAGGAAGAAAAAACCAGGAGACAATGCTGCAATAACTACAACAACAAAAAAAACCAAAGTTTCAAGCTAGGAATCCTCTTTGCAGTTAAATAAAATGCTTAGGGATCTGACATTACCCCTTTCTCTCTTCCTCACTTCCCTGTCTCCCAGAGCAGCAGGAAAGCTGCATGAGGGGTTCAGTAGGAGATTCAAGTGGGTCCTTGGAGAACCAACTCAACACAGAAGACAATGACTCTTTATTTCCTGCAAGAGAGCACCTACACCTCACCAGAAACCCCAAATATGTTGTTGGAAGTTTGGAAAGCACGTCCTACAGTCCCTCCCCCTTAGGTGTGCTAGGGAAGGGCTAATTGATTTTCTGACTCCACCTTCTCCTAGACCAAGTCTCCTATCCCAGGGCATTTAGGTAAATTGGGCTTTCTCAGCAGATTTGCCTCTCCTTCCCAGGCTCCCCCCCAAGCCAGTTGGTATGCTCCTCCAACTCAAAAAATAAAAAAAAAGCAGAGGACTAGGATAATCACGACCTCAGACAGACCTCAGGGTGTGCTGGTTTTGGGAATGGGAAGTCTGGGATATTGCAGACTCAAGGTATGTAAGTCTGTGGAACATGGGCTATGGGGGTTTAGGGGATATGGACCTAGGAACCATGCATCCAGGAAATATGGAGCTTGGGAATGTCACAGCACAACCAACAGTTTTCAGGGATCACCACGGCCTCCAGCCATAGGGGGAAGGTTCCCACCCACAACTTCAGACCTCTGTGTTAGAAACCCAAAATTCTACCTCTTGCAAGCACCTCTTCTGTCACTGTCTCACCAAATCAATGTCCAGACACCTCCTTCTTGGCAAGCCCCTGAAACAGCCCACTCCAGCAGGACTCCGGCCCTACTCAGATGCTTCTTTGTAGGAGAGCTTATGAAGTGCACTCACTCAGATGCCATTCTGCCCTGCCTCTCTTCCAATGTACTTTTAATTCCCAAGTTCTCTAAAACTTAAAGAACTTTATCCAGAGCAGTGGCAGACATGTGAGATTCCTTATGCTCAGGCCTTCTCTCATCTTTGTATCCTGTTCTTCTTTTACACCAAAACCTCTTCAAATGCTTTCTTCTTCTTCCTTTCTGACCCCCAAATTCCCCCCAAACCTCAACTTTGATCCAGCTGATCAGACTCGCCCTGTACCTCCTCCATATATTCCTTGGACATCACATCCAGCCCCACCCTCCTCATTCTCTGACTCCCCTTCTTCCCCCTCTGGTCCTCACTGCCTTCACCCCAACTTTTTCCCCTCCCCATAAGGTCCCAGAGCTGAAACTCACCTCCCATCCTCACCCATCCTTGTCTTCCATACACAGAAAACCCTTCTTCCAACTCAGATCTCTCTGACCACATCCCTCCTCCACTGCTGTATGCCTCATCAGCACCCCCAACTTACTCCATCCTTCTCCAGTTCCCCCACATCTCCCTGTGAAACTGCTCCCTTCTCCCCATCCACCATCCATTTTCCAGCCCAGCTCCATACTCTCCAGGCTCCTTCCCCAGCTCCCGTCCTCTGTCTCCAGGAAGTGGCTGAGACAGAAAGCACATTCCCTTCCCTCTCAAATCAAATACCTTCTCAGATCCTATTCATATATTCCTCACATCTTACCAGTAACCAGCTGTCCCTAATAACCTTCCTTAACTTAGAATTGTTCACCTCTTACAGGTAAGCTTTCAGCTCACTCCTCAATTTAAGTATATTCTTAAAAGGTAATAATCCAAATTATATGTGTTAGATATCTGTCTCTCTAAACTGTTAAAGTTTAGCTGCACTTATCTTGCTCAAATATTCCTAACTGTTGCTGATTACTAGTAAAAAGTGTTTCCAAAAACAAACTTGCATATTACAAACAACACTGATTCCAAAAAACGTAAAGGCAGTAAAATAACCATACCAAAGGAGTAAGAACTATGAGTTAAAGTAATGAACTTCATGTTTCTGTTCATGTGCTGTAAATTTTTTGTGTTTGTTCAGTGCCAACATATATTTTAATACCTCCAGATAGTAATATTAATTCCTACAAGAGCTCTATTCAAATGGCCAAAAAATTAAATAATCACTGATATTAATAGGTATGAGTTATAAAAATTGTAAGTCTTGCCTGATAAAATTGCTACAATTCTCTTCCTAAAAGATGGTTCTTACCTAAATTAAAATGAAGTTTATTTTTCTTCATAGAGTGATATATAAGGTATTAAAAAAGTAAAAAGTTTGTAGGAGTACTGACTGAAATTTAATAAGTTTTGTTCAAGAAAGTGTGTTTTGTCCTAAAATAAGATGGATGATTTTCATAAAATCAGAATGGAAGTATGTAAAACAAAACTCAAATGCATATGGCAATTTGTAGAAGGTATTGTGGTAGCATTAAGTAAGGGAATGTGTTCTGTGAAGGTAGAATTTGTCTTGAAATAAAATAACTATACTTTATGTGGTTATAAATACTTATAAAAAGTTTGTAAATCATTGCTTAAACTGAAATATTCAAATGGCTAATTATAAAGTCATTATTAAACAGAAACTGAATTGATTATTAAAAGCCACCTCAATCTGCATATTGCAGTAGTAATAGGAAAAAATCATTTTAATTCCATTGGAAATCTTAAATTTTCATAAAATAATGTAAAAAGTAGTTTTTCCTGCACTGCTAAAATAAAATACCTGCTAAAAATGTAATGATAATTGTATGTTCTAAAAAATTTGCTTTAAAATAGTTTCCAAAATCATTTTAGTAACTTATGTATGTAGGGTGTATAAAATGTGTTTTATTGTTAAGAAAAAAATAATAATTTTGTCATAAAATAAAACAACAGGTTTATCTTAAAAGCTTGAAATAGGTAAACAATTAGACCAAGCTACAAAGTCCTGACTGTCTATTGCTTTCTTAAATGGTGTTTAGTTAAGTAAAACAAAAAAACTGTGCACTCTGTTGTAAATGATAAAGTATGTTTTCTCATATTATTAAAATACTGAAAACCCTTCATTCTTCATTGAACTCAAATATTAAAACCATAATATGTGTCAATCAGAAAAAGTTATGCATAGAAATGAGAGCCCCCCAGCACACTGCTTTTAAATCAATAACACAGGCTCAAGCTGTAAGGGGGTGAATCTTAACTTATCCTGTAAATTGGATGTAGCCAGTACCAATCTTGGTTTTGGGTGGGGTTTGTGGCAAAGACAACTTTCTAAACAAATACCACTTAAGTTTTAGTCACAATTGCAAGAAGAAACCAAAGTGACAAACAAGGACAATGAACTGTTATCAGCTGCCCTCTATGGAAAAGAGAAATCTGTGGAAGAACATCTGGAATGCCTGCCAGCAGTGACAGGTAGCTGTCTATCATGTCCCTGCCCCCTCCTTAACATCATTTGAGACTCTTAAGACAGATGCCTTCACGAAGATCCAGAGTCATACCTTTAAAACCCAAAAAGAAGCAGAATGGCTCCACTGAAAAGGCAAACATCATGGATACCAGACCTTGTAGTGCCTAGGCCAACAATTCCAACTTCCTGTCCCTCACCAGCAGCACATGAACATCACCCATCCATCGTGCTCACTCCAATGACTGTGACAATTACCTCACTGGATAAAATATACTGGCTGAGCACAGACTCCAGTAGCTTGATGGCAAGTGAATTACATTGGTCCCCTCTCCCTCTCTTAGAATGGGCAAGGTATGCTTTCAGTGCTGCAGACACTGCCACGGGACCCTTGTAACCTTGTAACTGAATCCTTACAACAATGGACTAAATCTAAATTACAAATTAAAGTGCTGGCTGTTCCAAGCCCCAAAAAGGAAGTAATAATAATTTGTTCTTGCCTATGCTTCAAACTATATAAACTGGGAAAAATGTGGTCATTTTGATCACTGTACTGCTCTATGAAGTGCTGCTGGTTGAAAACCTTAAATCCATAAAAAAATCACTCAAAAACACTTATAAAACCACAGTTAATAATCTAAAGTCTCCTAGCTAAAACTCTATGTGTATAAGCCCATCAAATCATGTAATTTCACTATCAACCATTAATGCCATTGTTTAATGCTGAATGTATAATCTTCTTATTCCTTCTCCTCAGACTCCTGGAGGTGATAACCTCACAGCCAACCTTAAATTTCCTTATTAATTCCTATCCTTACCACAATTATAACTCTCATTCTCCTCCTATCAGCAGGTCCACACATCTTCCATGCAATAGCAGTTTATTCAGACAGCCATCCAAGAAGTCACCAATGATCATGTATATGATCTGCTGCAAAAATATAGTGTCAGCCACTGACCCAGAAGACCAAACATCTCAGCACGAAAAGAAAAGCAGTAACTAAATCCCATAATACCTTTCTGCTCTCCCTCTCCACCCAACCATATAAAAAAGAGTTGGGAATTTCAGGCTTCCCCTGCCCCAATGACAGATAACAAATAACCCCAAACCCCCACCCCTGTCCCTAATCCAACTAGGCACTTGTGCAATCATAAATGAAACTTGTTGTTTTTATATTAACAGAACTGGTCAGATAAAAAAATCTTAAAGTCTTAAAAATATATATAGTAATCATTCAGAATATCCAAAATAATAATTATGGAAATTAGCCATGGTTATCCTCATTCCTTTTTTATTTTTCTTCACCCATAAAATCAATCCATTATCCATTATAACATCATTATTAACAGTATTGCTGCTTCTTTTTGGTCCTTGTCTCTTACAGCTTCTTGTCTGATTCATACACTGAATCGTACAGTCAATAACCCAGGAATATGTAAATATATATATATATATATAAACAAAGAGTTAGAAATGTTAGAGACTTGCAATAATTAACAAGCTGTAACTCAGTTTCCTCTGGTGTGCAATGGGAAAAAGGTAAACCCCCACCCCTGTGTCTGAGGGCACTACATTTTCCCACAGGTTAAGCAAAGGAAGCCAGTAGAGACAGAAATAAAGGGAAATAGAGATATTCACCATCTGCATATCAGAGGGAGATAGAGATCTTTACTGGCTCTACCTGCATATCAGAGGGAAACAGAAACCTTCATATTTACATATTGGAGGGAATAATGAAACCATTTAAAACTCTACTATGAGCCTATGAACCTGTGTGCCTGAAATATGAACTAGGCCTCAAGCTGCAGGGTGCCTAAGAATTACTTCTTGAGAGCCTCCATGTTGCTCAAATGTGGCCACTCTTGAAGCCAAACTCAGCATGTAAATGCATTATCTTCCCCCCAGCATGGGACATGACTCCCGGGGATGAGCCTCCCTGGTGCCGAGGGATTACTACCAAGCACCAGTTGATGATGTAACTAGAAAAAGACCTTGAATAAAAGGTTCAACCTAGACCAGCAGAATATCTCAGCCTACATGTAATATCAGGTGTTAAAAACTGCTATTTGACTTTGGATAAAAGGGGGAAATGGAAAGGACAAATGAGTTTATATGGTTAAGGGACTCCAAAAAAGAGTTGGGATGTTATCAGAGAGGTAATGCTTATGCACACCTCAGCAGGGTCCCAGAGACAGACAAAGTAGATAGAAACCCAGGTACTGGTTCTCCTGAGGGCTACAGAGACCCACAAATTCTGTGGTCATGGTAGATGGCTCTAGAGTTCAAGACCATGTCAGTTGGCCCTACTTTGGAATTTGCATTCTTGAGTGTGATGGAGTTGGACTCAGATATGAACTTTCTACACATGCCTCTTCCGTTACTTTTCCCAGACCTGTTGTGGGTGTTTGGGTTGGTGTATACTCAGAAGACCTGAATCTCTGGACTGTCCATGTGACAGCCAAGCCCTGAGCCTCAGCAACCTTGCAACTCCTACCCTGTGGTTTATTGGACTTATCCTGGCCAGCTAACAGGGAGGAGAAGAAGATCAACCACCACACCAGGGAACTAAGAGTGTCTACAACTGCAAGCAGGAGAATTGCATCCATCATCCATATGGAATCTAAGCCCCCTCTTGATATAAAGGGGGACTGGACATAATCATTCCAGGGTCCACAGGATGGAGGAATAGAGTATGGATTATAATGGACTTACTGGTGTTCTGCTGGGGAACTATTGTGATTAGTAAGGGAATAAAATATAATGTTGATGTGGAGAAAGTGATCATGGTAGCTGCTGATGGTAGAGAGAGGGAAGAAGAGATATGATGTGGGGACATTTTCCAGATTTGGAGTTGTCCTGGGTGGTGCTTCAGGGACAGATGCTGGACATTGTGTGTCCTGCCATGGACCACTGTGTGGAATGGGGGAAAGTGTAGACTACAATATAGACCACTGTCCATGTGCTGCAGCAGTGCTCCAAAATGTCTTCACAAGATAATCTCTCCTGCAAAGAAGCATCTGAGTAGGGTTGGAGTCCTGCTGGACTGGGCTGTTTCAGGTGTTTGCAGGGCAGGAGGTGTCTGTACATCAATTTGGTGGGACGGTGACAGAGGAGATTCTTGTAAGAGGTAGAATTTTGGCTCTCACTCACGGAAGTCAGGGTTGGGCATGGGACCCTTCCCCCTGGGGCTGGCAGCCCAGCAGTGGTGGTTCCTAGATGCTTTGCTGTGCTGGGGAGTTCCCAAGCTCTGAGCAGTCTGTTTCAGGGGCCTTCAGGGTGGGAGGTGTCTGGAAGTCGATTTGGTGAAACAGTGATGGAGAAGATTCTTGCGATAGGTGGAATTTTGGGTTTCTGACTCGGAGGTCAGAAGTTCTATCTGGAGCCCCTCCCCCTAGGGCTGGCACCTGGCCACGGTGATCCCTGGGATCTTTTTCATGTGTGGGGGGGTCCCCAAACCCTGAGCGGCCTGTTTCAGGGGCTTGCAGGGCAGGAGGAGTCTGGATGTCGATTTGGTGAGACAGTGACAGAAGAGATTCTTGCAAGAGATGAAACTTTCATTTTCTGACACGGAGGTCAGAAGTCTTAGGAAGAACCCTTCCACCTAGGGCTGGAAGCCTGTCTGTGGTGGTCCCTGAACTATATGTAGTGCAGCAGCACCCCCAACAGGCTGTTTCGGGGGCTTGCAGGCAGGAGGTGTCTGGATGTCGAGTTGGTGAGACAGTGACAGAAGAGATTTTTATGAGAGGTGGAATTTTGGGTTTCTGACATGGAAGTCAGAGTTTGCAGGCAGGACCCCTCCCCTTAGGTCTGGCACCCAGCTGTGGGGATCCCTGATGGCTGTGTTGTATTACAGTGCTCCCAGGTCCACTGTTAACCAGATGCATGGTTCCCAGGTCTGTGTCTCCTAAACCCAGGTGGCCCATGCTCCAGAGACTCACACAACTTGAGTCTGCAGTGTCACAGACTTCCCATCTCTGAATCCACCATGCCGTGAGGTCCATCTGAGGTCCTTGATTATCCTAGCCCTCGGGGTTTGTGTTTTTTTCTTGTTTTTCTTTGTCTTGGTTGCCAATATTGCATTATCTCCTGGTCTTTTCTCCCATTTTATCCCCCAAGGTCCTTTTTCATTTATTTAGTTTTTTTTTTCCTTTTCTTTATCTTGCTTGTTTCCCTGCTTTTTCTTTGCACACCTCCCCTTTTTTCTTCTCTCTATTGTTTCTTTTCTCTCTTTTTCTTCTTATTTTATTTTATTTTCTTTATATAATGGGTACTGTAGATAACGTTTCACATTTGCTGTGTTTCCTCATCCTTCATTTCCTCTTTTCTGTGTGAATTGATTTTGGCCACCTACACTATCCTGTTTCCCCTACATCTTACTATCCTCCATCATCCACTGTCTCTCTTACATTCCACCTCCCTTTCTCTGGCCCCCAAACTGTCTTTTAATTTTTAATATCTTTGTTCTGTTTTCTATCTTTTATCCACTCTTGATATTATTGTCTTTCTTTTCTCTTTCCCTCTCTCATGGAAACACTGGCTTTCTAATTCAGACTATATTCCTCCCCATATGCAGTTTACTGTCTCATTATAGGTACTCTACTTACTGCTATAACTCTACACAACTTACATGAATCTAATATCCATTCTCCCAGATCTCACATTGTTGCTCTGTTAACATTTATTACTACTACTACTTTACACATTTTCTTTTCTTACTCATTTTGCTTTCCCTGGCCCTAATATTTTCCTTCAACGTGTACGTAGCCAGCAACAAGAAAATAGAGAAAGAAGAACAAAGTGACAACAGAAGACATAACGCTTACACAAGAACAGCAACTAATTAATCCCCAAGACTAGACAAAGAAGCTAAGGAACTGATTAAACCCATCAAGATAAAATGATGACCAGACAGCAACAAAAAACTACAAAAAACAAAACAAAACAAAACAAAAACCAATAATCAGGAGAACATGGCTGAATCAAATGAACAAACAAAAAACCAGGAAGGGGATCAGAACATCTGAAAAGTAATTAAAGATCTCAAAACATATATTAGACACCAACTTAATGAAGTAAAGGAAGAGATTAAAAATATGAAGAAAACACTTGGAGAGGAAATTGCAGACATATGCAAAAAGATAACAGATATTATAGGGATGATTCAAGAAATCAAAAATAAACTCTCAGCAAATAGTAGCAGATTAGAAGAGGCAGAGGAGAGAATTAGTGATGTGGAAGACTACATCTGAAATCAAACAGATAGTAGAACTGATTGATAAAAAGATAGAAAAAATCCAGCTAGGACTTAGGGACCTGAATGACTATGCAAAATGCACAAATGTACATGTTATAGGCATCCCAGAAGGAGAAAAGAAGGGAAAGGGGACAGAACGGGTGTTGGAGGAAATAATGGCTGAAAACTTCCTGAATCTACTGAGAGAGATGGATATACATGTCCAGGAAGAACAATGCACCCCAAACACCATAAATACCAACAGGCCCACCCAAGATATATATTTGTCAAATTATCCAATGCTCAAGACAAAGAGAAAATCCTAAAAGCAGCAAGAGAAAAGAAAACCATCACATAAAAGGGATGCTCCATAAGATTAAGTGCTGATTTCTCATGTGAAACCATGGAGGCAAGAAGGCAGTGGTGTGATATAGTCAAGGTACTAAACGAAAAACATTTCGAACCAAGAATACTCTGCCCAGCTAAACTAACACTCAAAAATGATGGAGAGTTCAAAATATTCACAGATAAACAGAAACGGAAAGAGTATACCAACAAGAACCCTGCCCTTAAAGAAATACTAAAGGGAGTTCTGCAGGAAGAAAGGAAAAAACAGGAAGGGCAGAGTTGGAGGAGAGTGTAAGAGCAACAAAAAAAGACAAAAGGAGAAGGAAAAAACAAACAAATACAACAAACACAAGTCCAATCAAAATATGGCTAACATAAATAATTCCTTGAAAGTAATAACAATGAATGTCAATGGATTAAACACACCTATCAAAAGATTCAGACTGGGAAATTGGATAAGGATATATGTCTCATCTATATGCTGTCTACAAGAAACATATCTTAGACTCAGGGATTCATGGAGGTTGAAAGTGAATGGTTGGAAAACAATCTTAAAAGCAAACGATAACCAAAAAAAGGCAGGAGTAGCTATATTAATATCATACAAAATAGACTTTAAATGCAAAACAATTGTGAGAGACAAGGAAGGATACTACATATTAGTGAAAGGGACAATCTCTCAAGAAGAATGAACAATCATAAATATTTATGCTCCTAACAAGTGTGCCTCCAAATACGTAAGGCAAACACTGGAAAAACTACGTGAAAGAATAGATGCCTCTACAATTATAGTGGGAGATTTTAATATACCACTATCAACTTTGGACAGAACATCTCAAACAAGAATCAATAAAGAAACAAAAACATTGAACAGTATATTAGAGGAGCTGGATATAATAGAAATATACAGATCACTACACCCTAATGCAGCTGGATATACATTTTTCTCAAGTGCACATGGATCATTGTCCAAGACAGACCATATGCTAGGCCACAAAGAAAGGCTCAATGAATTCAGAAAGATCAAAATCATACTAACTAATATCTCTGACCACAGTGGAGTGAAGCTCAAAATCTGCAAGGACCAGAGGCCCAGATTTCACACCAAGATATGGAAATTAAACAGGAAGCTCTTGGAAAAACAGTGGGTCAAAGAGGAAATCTCAAAAGAAATTAATAACTACCTTGAAACTAATCAAAATGATAACACAACATACCAAAATTTATGTGATGCAGCAAAAGCACTACTGAGAGGGAAATTTATAGCCATAAATTCATACATCAAAAAAGAAGAAAGAGAAAAAATTGAAGAACTAACTGCACATTTGGAGGAATTAGAAAAAAAATAACAAAATAACTCCACAGGAAGAAGAAAGAAAGAAAGAACAAAGATAAGAGCAGAACTAAATGAAATAGAAAATAAGAAAGCACTTGAGGGGGTGGGGCAAGATGGTGGCTGAGTGAGTGCACCTGATAATCTCTCCTGCAAAGGAGTGGCAGGGCAGCATTGGAAATTCTTTGGGACCAGGCTGTTTCAGGATTTTGCAGGGCAGGAGGTGTCTGGACATCGATTTGGTGGGAAGATAACAGAGAAAATTCGTGTATAAGATAAAATTGAGGCTCTCTTACATGGAGGTGGGGGCTGTGTGCGGGATGCTCCCTCCTGGGGGGGATGGAGCCAGGGCACTGGCACTGTGGCAGTGATTTCTGTAGGCTATGCGGTACTGGGGAATTCATAAGCCCTGAGTGGGCTATTGGGGGGCTACCAGGGCAGGAAGCCTTCGAAGACCGATTTGGGGAGACAGACGGGAGTTTTATTGTGAGGTGGGGAATTTTTGATTGCGGACACAAATAATAGTGCTTCTGGCTAGAGCCCCGCCCCCAAGGCCAGTTGCCAATCTGCAGAGGCCTTAAACTGCTCACAATAAAGAGACGTCACCAGGAGGCTGTTTCAGGGACTGGCAGGGTGGGAGATGTCTGGAAGCCGATTAGGGGAATATTTTGTGAAGCGTGGGAATTTCAGTTTTGGACTCTGATATTGGTGTTTCTGACTGGAGCCCTGCCCCCTGGGCCTGGCTACTGATCTGCAGTGTCATTAAATTGGCTGCAGTGTAGAGGCACCCCCAGGTGGCCGTTTAGGGGGCATGCAGGGCGGCAGGTGTCCTGAAGTCAAATTGGTGGTACACCCACAGAAGAGACCCAAGTGAGAGGGTGAATTGCAGGGTTCTGACACATGTCAGAGTTTGAAGATGTGACCTCCACCATAGGGCTGGCACCCAGCTGCGGGTACCCTGAAGGCTGTGTTGCACTGCGGTGCTCCCAGGCTCCCTGTTAACCATATTTGAGGTTGCCAGGTATGAGTCCCCTAAACCCTGGTGGCCCACACCCCAGAGACTCACACCTCTTTTGTCTGCAATATCACAGACTTTCCATCCCTGAATCCATCACGCCCTGAGGTCCATCTGAGGACCTTGAATGTCCCAGCCCTCAACGTTTGCGTTTTTTCTTTTTTGTTAGTTTTGTTTTTTTATTTTTATTTTATTTTTTATCTTTTTTTGTCCTGATTGCTAACATTGCATTATCTCCTAGTTTTTTCTCCCATCGTATCTCCCAAAGTCTTTTTTTGTTTGTTTTTTTCAGTTATTTAGGTTTTTTTTTTTGTTGCTGTTGTAGTTGTTCTATATCTTTTTTTCTTTTCCTTACTTGTTTCCGTCCCTTTACCCACCCACTTTTTCTTTCTTTCTTTCTTCTCTTTTTTTCTCTCTCCCTCATTGTCATCTTATTTTATTTTATCTTAATTATACAATAGGTGCTGCAGGGAACACCGCACATTTGCTGGGTTTTCTCATCCTCCACTGCCTCATTTCTGTGTGAATTGATTATGGCTATCTACACTATCCCCTTTCCCCTACATCTTGATATCCTCCATCATCTACTGTCTCTCCTATATTCCACCTCCCTTTCTTTGATCCCCAAATTGTCTAACTCTTAATTTCTAGTACCTTTGTTTTGTTTTCTGTCTTTTTTTCACTCTTGAAACTATTGCCTTTCTTTTCTCTTTCCCTCTCTCATGAAAACACCAGCTTTTAAATTCATACCATATTCCTCCCATATTCAGTCAACTGTCTCATTATAGGTGCTCTACCTACTGCTATAACTCTACACAACTTACATGAATCTAATATCCATCCTTCCAGCTCTCATATTGTTGCTCTGTTAACATTTATTACCAATACTACTTTACACATTTTCCTTTCTTACACAATTGCCTTTCCCTAGCACTAATACTTTCCTTCAAAGTGAACTCAGCCAGCAATAAGAAATTAGAATAAGAAGAACAAAGTGACAAAGAGAAGATATAACACTTATGCAAAAACAACAGCTAATTAATCTCAAGAGTAGACAAAGAAGCTAAGGAACTGATTAAACCCATCAAGATAAAATGATGACCAGACATCAACAAAAACCTGTAAACCAAACCAGTAATCAGGAAGACATGGCTGAATCCAATGAACTAAAAACCAAGAAGGGGAGCAGAACTTCCCACAAGTAATTAAAGATCTCAGAACATATATCACAGACAAATTTAATGAAGTAAAGGAAGAGGTTAACAATATGAAGACAACACTTGGAGGGAAATTGCAGACATATGCAAAAAGATAACAGATATGATGGAAACGAACACCACAGTTCAAGAAATCAAAAATACACTCGCAGCAAGTAACAGCAGATTAGAAGAGGCAGAGCAGAGAATTAATGATGTGTAAGACAGTACATCAGAAGTCAAACAGATAGTACAAGGGGTCAATAAAAAGATAGAAAAAATTCAGCTAGGACTTAGGGACCTGAATGAGAATGCAAAATGCACAAACATACATATTATAGACATCTCAAAAGGAGAAGAGAAGGGAAAGGTGTCAGAAGGAGTGTTGCAGGAAATAATGGCTGAAAACTTCCCAAATCTACTGAAAGAGACAGATGTACATATCCAAGAAGCACAACGCATCACAAACATCATAAATCCCAACAGGCCCAACCCAAGATATATACTTGTCAAATTATCCAATACTCAAGACAAAGAGAAAAATCTAAAAGCAGCAAGAGAAAAGACAACCATCACATACAAGGGAAGCTCCATAAGATTAAGTGCTGATTTCTCATCTGAAACCACGGAGGCAAGAAGGCAGTGGTATGATATAGTCAAGGTACTAAAAGAAAAAAATTCGAACCAAGAATACTCTACCCAGCTAAACTAGCATTCAAAATTGATGGCAAGTTCAAAATATTCACAGATAAACAGAAACAGAAAGAGTATGCCAACAAGAAAACTCTTGAAATTCTAAAGGGAGTCCTGCAGGAAGAAGGGAAAAAACAGGACAGGCAGAGTTGGAGGAAAGTGTAAGAGCAACAAAAAAGACAAAAAGAGAAGAAACAAACAAACAAAATATGGCAAACACAAGTCCAATCAAAATATCACTAACATAAATAATTCCTTGAAAGTAATAACACTGAATGTCAATGGATTAAGCATACATATCAAAAGATTCAGACTGGGACATTGGATAAGGAAATATGACCCATCTATATGCTGTCTACAAGAGACCCATCTTAGACCGAGAGACTCATGGAGACTGAAAGTGAATGGTTGGAAAACAATCATACAAGCAAACAATAACCAAAAAAAAGGCAGGAGTAGCTATATTAATATCAGACAAAGTAGACTTTTAATGTGAAAAAATTGTGAGAGACAAAGATGGATACTACATATTAGTAAAAAGGACAAGCTGTCAAGAAGAATGAACAATCATAAATATTTATGCTCCTAACAAGGGCAGCTCTAAATATGTGAGGCAAACATTGGAAAAACTAAGTAAAAGATAGATGCATCTACAATTATAGTGGGGGATTTTAATACACAACTATCATCTCTGCACAGAACATCTCAAAAAAGAATCAATAAGAAAAAAATATCTGAACAGTATATATTAGAGGAGCTGGATCTAATAGACATATACAGATCATTACACCCAAACACAGCAGGATATACATTTTTCTCAAGTGCAGATGGATCATTCTCCAAGATAGAGCATATGGTAGGCCACAAAGAAATGCTTAATGAATTCAGAAAGATCAAAATCATACAAAATAATATCTCTGACCATAGTGGAGTGAAGCTGAAAATCTGCAAGGGCCAGAGGCCAAGATTTCACACCAAGATTTGGAAATTAAACAGCACACTCTTAGAAAAACAGTGGGTCAAAGAGGAAATCTCAAAAGAAATCAATGACTACCTTGAAACAAATGATAATGTTAACACAACATACCCAAATTTATTGGATGCAGCAAAGACAGTACTGAGAGGGAAATTTATAGCCGTAAGTTCATACATCAAAAAAGAAGAAAGAGAAAAAATTGAAGAACTAACTGCACATTTGGAGGAATTAGAAAACAAACAACAAAGTAATCCAACAGGAAGAAGAAGGAAGGAAATAAAGATAAGAGCAGAACTAAATGAAATAGAAAATAAGAAAGCACTTGAAAAGATAAACAAGACCAAGAGCTGGTTTTTTGAGAAGATCAATAAAACTGACAAACCTTCAGCAAGACTAACAAAGAAAAAAAGAGAGAAGATGCAAATACACAAAATAAAAATGAGAAAGGAGATATCACCACTGACCCCACAGAAATAAAGACTATCATAAGAGGACACTTTGAAAAACTATATTCCAACAAAAATGACAATTCAGAGGAAATGGACAAATTCCTAGATACACATAAGCAGCCTATATTGATGAAAGAAGAAATTGATGATCTCAACAAACCAATCACAAGTAAAGAGATAGAATCAGTCATTAAAACCTCCCAACTAAGAAGATCCCAGGGCCAGACACCTTCACAGGTGAATTCTACAAAACATTTCGGGAAGAACTAACACCAATCCTGCTGAAACTCTTCCAAAAAATCGAAACAGAAGGAACATTGCCTAACTCCTTCTTGATGCCAACATTACCCTAGTACCAAAGCCAAACAAAGACACCCCAAGAAAGGAAAATTACAGACCAATTTCTCTAATGATCTTAGATGCAAAATTACTTATCAAAATACTTGCTACTCATATTCAACAACACCTTAAAGGAATTATACCCCACGACCAAGTGGGATTCATTCTGTTATGCAAGGATGGTTCAACATAAGAAAATCAATCAATATAATACACCATATAAACAGATTGAAGGAAAAAAATCACATGATTATATCTACAGGTGCAGAAAAAGCATTTGACAAAATAAAGCACCCTTCTTGATAAAAACACTCCAAAAGATTGGAATACAAGGAAATTTTTTGAACATGATAAAGAGGTATATATGGAAAACTTAAAGCCAACATCGTTTACAATGGAGAAATCCTAAAATTCTTCCCTCTAAAGTCAGGAACAATCCAAGGATGCCCACTTTCTCCCCTTCTATTTAACATTGTCTTAGTAGCACTTGCTCGAAACTGAGTCAAGGACCAGATATAAAAGGCATTCAAATTGGAAAGGAAGAAGTCAAAATTTCATTATTTGCAGATGACATGATCCTATACATAGAAAACCCTGAGAGGTCTACAACAAAGCTTCTAGAACTCATAACTGAGTTTAGTAAAGTCACTGGTTATAAGATCAGTGCACAAAAATCAGTAGCATTTCTGTATACCAATAATGAGCAAGAGCAGGAGGAATTCAAGAAAAAAATACCATTCACAATAGTAAATTAAAAATTCAAATATTTAGGAATAAATTTAACTAAAGATGTAAAAAACTTATACACTGAGAACTATAGACTCTGTTAAAGGAAATCAAAGAAGACCTAAATAAATGGAAGAATATTCCCTGGTCATGGATAGGAGAACTAAATATTATTAAGATGTCTATCCTACCAAAACTGATCTACACATTCAATGCAATCCCCCCAAAAAAATCAACACAGCCTTCTTCAAGGAACAAGAAAAACTAACTATGAAATTTATTTGGAAAGGAAAGAGGCCCCTAATACCCAAAGACATATTGTAAAAGAAAAACGAAATTGGAGGAATCACACTACCTGACTTCAAACATACTACAAAGCTACAGTAGTGAAAACAGCATGGTATTGGCATAAGGAGAAACACACAGACCAATGGAATTGAATTGAAAGTTCTGATATAGAACCTCATATATATAGCCATATAATATTTGATAAAGCCACAAAACCCTCTCAACTGGGAGAGAATGACCTATTCAACAAATGGTGCCTGGAGAATTGGATATCCATATGTAGAAAAATGAAAGAGGATTACCATCTCACACCTTATACAAAGATCAACTCAAAATGGATCAAAGACCTAAATATAAGAGCCAAGACCATAAAGACCTTGGAAAGCAGTGTAGGGAAACATCTACAAGACATTGTAATATGAAATGGCTTCATGAACATCACACCAAAAGCATGAGCAGCAAAAATTAAATAGATAAATGGAACTTCCTCAAAATTAAAGCCTTCTGTACCTCAAAGGTTTTTGTCAAGAAAGTAAAAAGGGAGCCTACACAATGGGAGAAAATATTTGGCAACCATATATCTGATAAGAGACTTATAACTTGCTTATATAAAGAACTCCTATATCTTGAAAATAAAAAGATAAACAACCCATTTAAAAAATGGGAAAAAGATTTAAACAGACACTTCTCCAAAGAAATACAAATGGCTAAAAAGCACATGAAAAAATGCTCCAAATCTTTAGCTATCAGGGAAATGCATATCAGAACTACAATGAGATACCATCATCTTACTCCCATAAGATTGGCAGCTATGAAAAAAACAGAAGAATACAAATGCTGGAGAGGATATGAAGAAATGGGAACATTCATCCACTGCTGGTGGGAATGCAGAAGGATCCAACCATTCTGGAGGACGGTTTGGCGGTTTTTCAAAAAACTAACCATAGATTTGCCATATGACCCAGCAATTCAACTGCTGGGTATATACCCAGCAGTAGTGAAAACAAGTACACAAACCATTATATGCGCACCAATGTTCATGGCAGCATTGTTCACTATCGCCAAAAGTTGGAATCAATCCAAATGCCCATCAACAGATGAGTGGATTAATAAAATGTGGTATATACACACACTGGAATACTACTCGGCTGTAAGAACAAATACACTACAAACACACATGATAACCTGGATGAATCTTGAGAACCTTATGTTGAGTGAAGCAACCCAGGCATTGAAGGACAAATACTACATGACCTCAATGATATGAAATAAGCAAGCTGCCTCAGAGAGCTAGAGACTGGAAGATAAGCTTACAGGAAATCGGGGGCTGGAGGAAGGATGTGAGCTGACATCTGCAGGGGTGGAATCTATGATGAGCTGGTGGTAAGTATGTGTATAAGGAAGGGATAAAATGGGGACATAGGATTACTTTTGGGTGGGGCTTTGGGGGTTGGATGGGGACTAGGGATGGGCGGATGGGTAATATTGCCCAAGAAATTGGGGGGAGGGTGGGGCAACATACGAACATAGGAGATTGTCAGGTGTTTGTTGAGAATATAATGCTGAGAAAACCTTTTGAAAATATATTTAGGAACGTTACCTGTTTAAGATTCTCAAAGGGGATAATCTGACACAGGACAGACTCCTAGGGAATATGTGAATGCTCATTTTGCCAGAGTGGGTTATACCATTGGGTAGAGACCCATATAATGAGAGTGAAGGTAGAACCACAACCTGGGGAAGACTAATGCCATCAAATAGAAGGAACTGTATCTCTCAAGAGAAAGGGTGGCTCCCAGGGCATTAGGGCAGTTGAGCAAGTCAAACCCTCAACACTGTTGCAAGTATCTCTGAACATGGCTCCTCAAGAAATGTAGATTGACTGTCACTGTGGGCCCCAAGGAGGGGGGAAATAGATATTGAATAGGTGGAACCAAAGTAACTGTGAGGGCAAAAGAAGTGTTTCATAAGAGTACACAAGGATGGATATAAAACATGTAATATTACACCAAAAACATATAGGGGATAACAGACTAATAATGTAAACCATAATGTAAAAGATAGGATAACCAAAAAATTTAGAAAACTGTATAGCCTAAAGTATAAACCAATATGTAAACACAAATGTTATCTTGTTTGAAAGGTATTGTCTCAATATCTGTACATCAGTTTCAGTAAATATGATATGAACAAGTTAAAAGATTATCGCTGTGGAAGGGAAAAGATTTCATATGAATATGTGGGAGTACTGTATATTGTATATATGAATTATTGTGATCTATGGCTCTTGTGAAGAGAAGGTCAATAATTAGGGAAAAAGAAAAGAAAAAGATAGGATGTAGAATTTTTCCAAATCAATAGGTATTCTATATCTAACCTTTAAACTCATTGCTATATTCCATTTTACTATTAAGGGAATGTGGCATTATATTGGACGTCACTTTTCAGGAAGTTTTGGATTACAGAGTGGTTCAATAATGGCAGCAGAGGAATACTGGTATGGGACGTTATTGACAGGGGACATATGGTTGACAGGGAGTTATACAGGGAATGTGTCCAGGGTGCATGGAAATGTTTGGATATACTCATAGTGGAAACAATTACAAACAACAGCTGGGGGGATACTGGGATCCTGGCCAGGGGGGTTTCTGTCGTGGTCCCTAGGGGAGCAGTGGCAGTCCCCTGGGTGCAATGGCAAGGACCAGGAAGGAATGAGGGTCCAACAGTGAGCCACTGATACTAATGACCATGCTTGTGAGCTTATACACCAGAAATAAGAAAAAGGCCTAGAGCAGCACTGTGCCTAGAAGTTCCCTCCTGACAGCCTCCGTATTACTCAAATCTGGCCAGTCTTGAAGCCAAATTCAGCATGTAAATGCAATGCCTTACCCCCAGCATGGGACATGACACCCAGGGATGAGCCTCCCTGGCACCGAGGGATCACTGCCAAGTACCAGCTGATGATGTAACCAGAAAATGACCTTGAATTAAAGGTTCAACACGCACCAGCAGAATATCCCTGTCTACATATAAGAACAGGAGTTAAAAATGCTGTTTGACCTAAAGTAAGGGGGAAATGGAAAGGACAAATGAGTTTATATGGCTATGAGTCTCTAAAAAAGAGTCTGGAGGTTGTCAGAAGGATTGCCCTTATGTACTCCTGAGCAGAGTCTCAGAGACAGATAAAGTAGATACAACCCCAGGTATTGGTTCTTTTGAGGGCTAAAGAGACCCACAAGTTCTATGGTCATGGCAGATGGGGTTCACTGCCATGTCAGTTGGCCCTTCTTTGGAGCTGGTTTTTCTGCATGATGGAGGTGGACTCAGATGTGGTCTCTTTTCACAAGCCTTTCATACTACTTTACTGGAATTGTAGTTGGTGCTGGAGTTTAAGATATATCTAGGGGATTTGAATCTCTGGCCTGACTATATGATAGCCAGGCCCTGAGCCTCAACAGACTCAGCTCCTACACTCTGATTTATTTTACTTACCCCACTCAGCTAACATGGAGTTGAAGAATGTCAACCACCACACCATGGAGCCTAGAGTGCCTGCAACTGAAAGCAGGAGGATTGCATCCAGTATCCATGTGGTATCTAAGCCCCCTCTTGACAGAGATGTCAAGAATGGACACAACCAAACCAAGGTCCACAGGAAGGAGGAATACAGTAAGGATTAGAGTGGACTTAATGATATTTTATTCATGAACTATTGTGGTTAATAATTGAGAAAATGTGGCATTGGTGTGGGAAGGGTGGCCATGGTGGCTGCTGAATGTGGGGAATGGGAGGAAGAAATGAGATGGGGAGGCATTTTTGGGACTTGGAGTTGTCCTGGGTGGTGCTTCACGGACAACTACGGGACATTGTAGATCCCCCCAGGGCCCACTGGATGGAACGTGGGAGAGTGTGGACTATGATGTGGATCATTGACTATGGGGTGCAGCGATGCCCAAAGATGTACTTACCAGGTGCAATGGATGTGTCATGATGACGGGAGAGAGTGTTGCTGTGGAGGGATTGGTGGGGTGGGGGCAGTGAGGGTGAATGAGGACCTCATATTTTTTTAATGTAATATTTTTTAAAAAATGAATAAAAAAAAGATAGCAATTGAAAATATAAACAAAACTGAGAGCTGGTTCTTTGAGAAGATCAATCAAATTGACAAACCCTTAGCTAGACAAACAAAGAAAAAAAGAGAGAGATGCAAATACACATAATAAGAAATGAGAAAGGAGATATTACCACTGACGAAACAGAAGTAAAGATTATCATAACAGGATACTTTGAAAAACTATATTCCAAAAAAAATGACAATTCAGTGAAAATGGACAATTCCTAGAAAAACATAAGCAGCATATATTGAAGAAAGAAGAACTTGATGATTTCAACAAAGAAATCACAAGTAAAGAGATAGATTCAGTCATTAAAAACCTCCCTACTAAGAAGAGCCCAGGGCCAGACGGCTTCACAGGTGAATTCTACAAAACATTCTGGAAAGAACTAACACCAATCCTGCTGAAACTCTTCCAAAAATTGAAACAGAAAGAACATTATCTAACTCATTCTATGAGGCCAGCACTACCCTAGTACCAAAGCCAAACAGAGCAACCACAAGAAAGGAAAATTACAGATGAATTTCTTTAATGAACCTAGACGCAAAAATCCTCAACAAAATACTTGTTAACCATATTCAACAACACATGAAATGAATTATACACATGATCAAGTGGGATTCATTCCGGGTATGCAAGAATGGTTCAACATAAGAAAATCAATCAATGTAATACACCATATAAACAGATTGAAGGAAAAAAATTACATGATTATATCTATAGATGTAGAAAAAGCATTTGACAAAATACAACACCCTGTCTTGATAAAAACACTATAAAAGATTGGAATACAAGGAAATTTTTTGAACATGATAAAAGGTATATATGAAAACCCACAGCCAATATTGTTACAATGGTGAAATCCTAAAATCCTTCACTCTAAGATCAGGAACAAGACAAGGATGCCCACTCTCACCTCTTCTATTTAACATTGTCTTAGAAGTACTTTGCTCGAGCACTGAGGCAAGAACCAGATATAAAAGGCATTCAGATTGGAAAGGAAGAAGTCAAAATTTCATTATTTGCAGATGGCATGATCCTATACATAGAAAACCCTGAGAGGTCTACAACAAAGCCTCTAGAAACCATTAATGAGTTTAGTAAAGTTGCAGGTTATAAGATCAGTGCGCAAAAATCAGTAGCATTTCTGTACACCAAAAATGAGCAAGATCAGGAGGAAATCAAGAAACAAATACCATTTACAATAGTAAGTTAAAAAATCAAATATATAGGAATAAATTTAACTAAAATGTAAAAAACTTATACACAGAGAACTACACAATATTGTTCAAGGAAATCAAAGAAGACCTAAATAAATGGAAGAATATTCCCTGGTCATGGATAGGAGAACTAAATATTATTAAGATGTCTATCCTTTCAAAACTGATCTACACATTCAATGCAGTCCCCATAAAAATCAATACAGTATTCTTTAAGGAACTAGAAAAACTCACTCTGAAATTTATTTGGAAAGAAAAGATGCACCGAATAGCCAAAGACATACTGAAAAAGAAAAACGAAATTGGAGGAATCATACTACCTGACTTCAAAACCTACTAAAAAGCTACAGTAGTGAAAACAGCATGGTATTGGCACAAGGAGAGACACACTGACCAATGGATCTGAATTGAGAATTCTGATATTGATCCTCATATATATTTTCATTTAATATACATTATATAATATATATCATATAATATTTGATAAAGCCATCAAACCCTCTCAACTGTGAGAGAATGGCATATTCAACAAATGGTGCCTGGAGAACTGGATATCTATATGTAAAAGAATGAAAGAGGATTATCAACTCATGCCTTATACAAAAATAAACTCAAGATGGATCAAAGACCTAATATAAGACCCAAGACTCTAAAGACTTTGGAAAGCAGTGAAGGGAAGCATCTACAGACCTTGTAATAGGAAATGGCTTCATGAACTTCACACCAAAAGCACGAGCAGCAAAAGAACAAATAGATAAGTGGGACTTCCTCAGAATTAAAGCCTTCTGTACCTCAAAGGAGTTTGTCAAGAAACTGAAAGGAGAGCCTACACAATGGGAGAAAATATTTGGTAACCATATATCAGATAGGAAACTTAAAATGTGCGTACACAAAGAACTCCTATATCTTGAATATAAAAAGATGAACAATCTATTTAAAATATGGGAAAAAGATTTAAACAGACACTTCCCCAAAGAAGAAATACAAATGGCTAAAAAACACATGAAAAAATGCTCCAAATCTCTAGCTATCGGGGAAATGCAAATCAAAACTACAATGAGATGCCATCTTACTCCCATAAGATGGGCAGCTATGAAAAAAAGAGAAGACTACAAATGCTGGAGAGGATGTGGAGGAATGGGGACACTCATACACTGCTGGTGGGAATGCAGAAATATCCAGCTTTGCCATATGACCCAGTATTCCACTGCTGGGTATATACCCAGTAGAACTGAAAACAAGGACACAAACCGATATATGCACACCAATGTTCATAGCAGCATTGTTCACTATTGCCAGAAGTTGGAATCAACCCAAATGCCCATCAACAAATGAATGGATAAATAAAATGTGATATATACATACAATGGAATACTACTCAGCTTTAAGAATGAGTACAATACAAACACATGTGATAACATGGATGAATCTTGAGAAGCTTATGTTGAGTGAAGCAACCCAGGCATTGAAGGACAAATACGACATGACCTCTATGATATGAAATAAATAAATCAAGCTGCCTCAGAGAGCTAGAGACTTGATGATAGACTTAAAGGAAATTGAGGGGTAGAGGAAGGATGCAAACTGACACCTACATGGGTGAAATCTATGATAAGCTGGAGGTAAGTATTTGTACAAGGAAGGGATAAAATGGGGGCATAGGGTTAATTTTGGGTGGGACTTTGTAGGTTTGAGGGGGGCTACAAATGGGAGGCTGAGTAATATTACCCAAGAAATTGGGGGGAGGGCGGGGGAACATACGAACATAGGAGATTGTCAGGTATTTTGTTGAGAGTATAATGCTGAGAAAACTTTTTCAAAAATATAATAAGGAAGGTTACCTGTTTAAGACACTTAAAGGGAATAATCTGATGCAGGAAAGGCTTCTTGGGAGCGTGTGGGTGCTCCTTTTGCCATAGTGAATTATATCATTGGACAGAGACCCGTATAATGAGAGTGAAGGTATACCCACATCCTGGGGTGGACTGATGTTCTCAAATAAAGGGAATTGTATCTCTCAAGAGAAATGGTGGCCCCCAATGCATTAGGGTAGTTGAGCATGTCAAGCCCTCAACACTGTTGCAAGTATCTCTGAACATGGCCCTTCAAGCAGTGAAGATTGACTGTCACTGTGGGCCCTGAGGGGAGAGGGAAAGATGTATTGAATAGATGGAATCAGTGTAACTGTGTGGTCAATAGAAGTGTTCCACAAGATTACACAAGGATGGATATAAGACATGTTAAATTACACCAAAAATGTATAGGGGCTGATAGGCCAAAATGTAAATCATAATGGAAAACATTGGATAACTAAAACTTTAGAAAATTGTATAGTCTAAAATATAAACCACAATGTAAACCGAAATGTTACCTTGTTTGAAAGCTATTGTCTCAATATCTGTACATCAGTTTCAGTAAATTAGTATGAACATTTAAAAAGATTATTGCTTTGGAAGGGAAAAGGAAGAAGTTGCCTTGCCAATTTGCATACAGGGCAACACTTATTGCAGTGATGGGAGGCAAAACATCAAAAACAAAGATTTTGCATTAAAAAATTTTTTAATACTGAAATTTATTTTTATCTTAATTTTTCAATATTAATATGTATTCTGTATCTAACCTTTAAACTCATCACTCTATTCCATTTTACTATTAATGGAACCTGGCAATATATTGTGCTTCACTTTTCAGGAAGTTTTGGATCACAGAGAGGTTCAACAATGGCAGTGGAGGAATACTGGTGTGGGATGTTATTGACAGGGGACACACGGTTGGCAGGGAGTTCTCCAGGGCATATATTCAGGGCACATAAAAATGTTTGGATATTTTCATAGTGGTTACAATTAAAAACAACAACTGAGTGCTGAGTTCCTAGCTAGGGGAGCTCTATCACAGTCCCTAAAGGAACAGTAACAGTCCCCCAAGCACTACGGCAAAGACCAAGAAAGAAGGATGGTCCAACAATGAGCCCTTGATACTAAAGATTATGCTTGTGATCCTGTGCACCTGAAATAAGAACAAGGCCTAGGGCTGCAGGGTGCCTAAGAGTTACCTCCTGTGAGCCTCCATGTTCCTCGAATGTGGCCCGTCTTGAAGCCAAACTCAGCATGTAAATGTGCTGCCTTCCCCCCAGCATGGGACATGACTCCCAGGGATGAGCCTCCCTGGAGCCGAGGGATTACTACCAAGTCCCAGCTGATGATGTAACTAGAAAATGACTTTGAATAAAAGGGTTAACTCGATCCAGCAGGATATCTCAGTCTACATATAATACCAGGAGTTAAAAATGCTTTTTGACCTGAATAAAAATGGGAAATGGAAAGGACAAATGAGTTATATGGCTATGAGTCTCCAAAAAGAGCCAGGAAGTTATCAGAGGTGTTGCCCTTATGCACACCTGAGCAGAATCCCAGAGACAGATAAAAGTACATGCCTAGAAAATCAGTTTTGGGGTTCACCTGTTACAAATTGGATAACAGTGAAAGGTAACATAAAAATGAGTCTTTAAATGTCAATACTGTCTTGCTAGTTGATTTAATGTATGAAGTACAAGCAGAATTGACTCAACTGCTAGAAAAGCAGAAAAAACTTCTCAGAGTTATTACTAATAAAATTCTTGTGGCTTAGCTTATAAAGGTACCCAATTTGCCATAAAGTAAAAACTTATTAGAAAATGTAACTAAGAATTAAAATATTAATGGCAAAAAGTAACTTCATAGCAGTGAAACCTATCTGGAGGCCACCTCAATGTGCATATTCAAGTGGTTGTAATGAAAAGTTTCCTTGATTCCATTGGGAGTCTTCAGTTTTCATTAAAAAAAATGGAAGAAGTAGTTTTTCCTCTACTGCTAAAGTAAAATACCTGCTAATTAATGTCTTCATGGTAAAAGTGTAAAAGTAAGAAGAAAAGTACTAAAAGGTTCATTTGATATGTTACACATTGCATTGGAAGTATTTAAAGAATGTTTGCAAATCAAGAGATAAACGTCAGCATTGTCAAACTCTCTTGTGCATTCACACCAGGCCTTCAATACACTGTAGGTTGCTTCTCCATTTGAGTTATTGGCTAGGTTGGTTGCTGACCCCTAAAACAATAAATGTATCTACTACATCTCTGGTTGTGCTACTGAAGTTGATGGAGACTACATTGTGTTTCAAACTTCTGCAGCAGCAAACAATGGCTTATTATAGCCAAATGTGTAATGGATATCACTTACAGAGTGGCACTGTTTCATAGTGCTGAAAGGATGCTATGCACCAGGCTGGTGGAATACTTTTCTAGGTACTTTTCTAGCTTCTGTCTAGGGTCAACAGTGATGCAGCTTGCTGGCTGTGCGAAGGACATACCAAGTGGAGCAGTGATCACCCAAGTACTGTGAGTAAAACATAAACACAATTGGCTTTCTGGCCTGCTCCTATGGAGAGATAATGTGTAAGGTATTGCAAACCTGGAACTTAAATCTATTGCAGTTCCAAGAGAGACTTATGCATTGGGTAGTATATTAATTAGTGTTAAGTACTGTACCTATATCCTATTCTAGATATATGCCTGATGATTATGTTGATATTTCTATTTTAGATCATATGCAGAGAAACATTGAACATGTTAAAAGTTCTGATAAACTTCACTTTCTAAGTATTTAATGAATGTACATATAAGATAAAGGAATGGCCACCTTGTCTGAGAACAGTGGGGGCAACAACCCTTTTAATTTAAAAAGCCACAAAATTAACTTGGGGATGACCTCTCCATCTTCATCCCACACAAGGTAGAAGATATGCTTAACCCATGTGTCCCTCCTAGCTCTTATCCCAGAACCTGTCCCACTCATACCCTGGGGAGGACTGGCTGATCCATATGCCATCCTACAGGGCTGGGTGTTTTCCTAACAGAAGGGGAATGGCAAATGAGGTGGCTAAGACCCGCTTCAGCTTAGTTACTTTGAGATGGTCCATGGAAAGTATTTCCTTGCCCAGGACCTAGAAACCAGGTTCTGATCAAAACTTGGCAAGGAAACAAGCCTCATTCTCAATTAGAGCTGAAATATGGGGAACTTTACTCTCTAGTTCTGATCACTCCCACAGCTATTAAAGTTAAAAGAATTTCCTACTTGGTGCACTAATCCTGAGTGAAGCAAGCTGCCCAAGAAATGCCAGTTCATCAGAAGCACCTGACAGAATGTATTAATGCCATTCATTGGATGACCTGAAATGCCTCATCAAGAGACAAAGATAAGTATTGTCTGGGTCTTTAACACATCACCCTTAAAAACCCTTGTCTGTTTGTATTTGAAAAAGGCAATATTTCTTCTCATCCCCCTCTTGGCTGCTCTAGGCATAACCACCATCATTATAAACTGGGGTTGGCAATTTATACCAATCCCCATTATCTATTGCAGTCACTCCCTAGAGCTAATTAACAGCATAAATGAAACCATCCATGCCTTAGAAACTCTAAAACATCAAGCAGAAGCTCTTGCTGCTGTGGTCATGCAAAATTGCAGGCCATTGACATGCTAACTGCAGCACAGGGAGGAGTATGTCCTATCCTTAAGGAATAATGCCATATTTATGCAAATTACTGTGAAATGGTCCTAAACCATATTCAAAACCTGAAAAATGAAACCCACCAATGTCAGGGAGGTGCAGCCTTTATAAGCACCTGGAATTTTCTACTTTTAGTGGTTCAGTATCCTCTTAGTGGAACCATAAATGTTCAAAATTCTAATCAAGTCTATTTCTTCCAGAACCAACATCTCATTAGCCATATGGGGACTTCATCCAAATTCATGCAGCATGTCAGATCCATTTTCCTCCAACTGAGATAGAATAAAAGGAGGGTTTTTCACCTTTTTAGGTAGCTCCTACTGCCTCAAAACAGCAGGAAGAAACTACAGAAGAATGATCATCATTCTTCAGCACCCCTTTAAGAATAAAGGAGTAAGCTCTCTGAGGGAAGAATGAAGCCAGTTAGTAAGATAAGAAATAAATAAATGGGTCTGGAACCTGACAGAGAGTCCATGTGGACATCAATAGCCCCAAGGTGGCTTCTGGAAGACCCCAACCCCAAGATTCTGCCATTTAGAACAACATTTCCTCCAGAAGCCAGAAGCCCTGGATATTCCCCAAGTACTTTATCATTGGACCCTCCCAGGGGATTGGTGGGTGGGTAATCAAACAGCTAAGAGCTGGGACCCCTCTTATGCCATTAGCAAAGGGGTGGAATAATTAACAGTTCAAAAGGAGGCAAAAAGCTTGAATGCTCTCTGGCCTTTGTATCCCCATTCTTGTCTTTGCCTTGTCCTGGTGCCTGTCCTGGTGCCAGTCTTTGTGGCTGTTCCTGCTCTCTGTGCCCTGTTCTCACTGTTTTTCCCTGCCATGCTGACCCCACAAGTAAAACCTGGGCATTTATAATTTATAATGGGGAATTGTGATTTGTAAATAAGCCTGCTTTATCAATTTTCAACCCCTTCCTCTCTACCTGGGATCCGTGATCTATTATTTCCTCCCATTTCTCTTACTTTTCTACCTTAACAAATTACTGGCCTAACTCACCTGATGTGCTTTTGAAATTCATTTCTGCAGCATAGTCAAGAACCTAGACAAAACCTGATAACATATTCTAAACTGAAGCATTTAAATGGCTTAATTCCAGGAAGCCATTTATAAAAACCTAAATTAATATTAATAACAAATTGTAACTTCATAACAAGGAAACCTGTCAAAGGCCACCTCAATCTCCATCCATTGGTAATCTTTAGTTTTCATAAAGTGATAGAAAATATAATTTTTCCCGTTCTGCTAAAATAAAATACGTGTTAATTAATATCATCATGGTAATGGTGTAAAAGTAAAAGGCAAAGTACTAAAATAGTTAAGTTCATTTGATATGTCATAAGCTGCATTAGAAGTGTTTAGAAAGTACGTAAAAATCAAAAGAGATAGACTTCAGCATTGTCAGACTCTCTTGTACATTCAAACCAGGTCTTCAATACACTACAGGTTGCCTCTTCATTTGAGTTTTTGGCTAAGTGGTTCACTAAAACAATAAAGGTATCTACTACTTCTCTGGTTGTACTCCTGAAGTGTATGGAAACTACATTGCTATTTCAAACTCCTGCATCAGTCAACAATGGCTCAACATGACCAGAAGTATAATGAACATTGCCTCCAGACTGGCAGTGTCATAGTGCCAAAGGTTGCTATGTACCAGGTCAGTGAGACAATGGAGACCTACTTTCCTAACTTCATTCAAGGGTCAACAGTGCTGCAGCATGCTGGTTGTGTGAAGGACATAATAAGTGGAGCAATGCTTACCAGAGTGATGTAAGCAGAACTTAAACAGAACTGGTATTATAACCTGCCCCCATGGAGAGATAACATGTATGATATCACAAACCTGGGGCTTAAATCTATTTAACCACAGGTCAAAGTGAAACTTATGCATTGGGTAGTGCATTGATTAGTATTGAAATAGAAAGGGAGAAGAAGGTTGTGGACTAATGTCCACATAGGTGAAACCTATGATAAGGCAGAAATGAGTAGTTGGGCAGTAAAGGGATATGACAGGGGTGTGTGATACTATTGGATTGGGTGGCGCAAATTTGACAATGGAGTAGGTTGGGCAGGGTGGGTTGGATGGTCCTTGGAACTGGGGTAGGGTTGGGGAAGGGAGCAGTGGAACACCAGGGATTGCAGGTATGTGGTGGAAACTACAATGTTGGGTAAGCTCTTGGCATTATAACAAGGAAGAGCTACTGGTTTAGGATTTTGGATGGGGGGGTAATCAGGACAGGGTGCACCTGGTGCAGTCTTCTAGAGAATGTGTGAGTGAACATTTTGTCATATTGTATCAGTGGGTGGAGACCCACATAATGAGCAGAAAGGATTTGGACTCCCACTCTGGGAAGGTCCAATATATTCTCAAACAGGAGTGGTTGTCTCTCAAAATCATGCGCAGTTCCTAATAATGGAGGAGAGAACAGTGTGTCAAGTCCTCAGTATTGTTGCAAATAACTATGAATCTTGTCCTTAAAGGTCACCATGCAGCCCAAGAGGAGGGGAGGAGGCACAAAGTAGATGGAAGAGGGGGTATTTAGGGGCAATGGAAGTGTTCTGCATGATTTTGCAATGATGGATACATGCCATGCTGAATTTCATAAAAAATTTATAAAAGTTATGGTCTAGATTATAGACTATAATACAAATCACTGACCATAGTCAGTGGCTATGTTTCAATATCTGTATATCAGTTGTAACAAATGTACCATCCTCATATAAGAATGTTATTGATACAAAAGGGGGGAAAGGAGGAAGGATATTGTGTAAATGGGGGTCCCTGTGTTCTGTATGTGATTTTACTGTAACCTAAAACTTCTTTGAAGACAAACTGAAATAAAGTAAGACACTGGGGAAGAAGTGGAAGAAAATGTCACTGTACATTCAGGACAACAGATATTAAATGATGAAAGGCAAAACGTCAACATATTTTTAAAAAATATTTTTCATTATTTTTTAATATCCTAATTTTAAAATTTTATTTTAGTTTTATTTTTCTAAATTATTATTTTATTATGTTTAAACCTATCATTATTATTTAATTTTCTTTCTAATTGTATTTGTCAATATTCTTGCCTTCATTTTTGAAGTTTTGAATCACAGATGGATTACAACTGTGGCAGGGGAGGATCATTGGCGTAGGGTGTCACTAATTGGGGATAAATGAGAGGAAGTTCACCTGAGCATACATATAAGACATATAAATGTGTTCAAATGTTCATGGGACATTGTCATGGTGGGTGGAGATTCACCCAGTGACTGAAGGAGAGTTGAATTACCACCTTAGGGAGCTCTACCAAATTCTCTAATAGAACAGCAACAATACCCCAAGTACAGAGCTAATGACTAGTGAAGAAGGATGGTCCATTGATGAGCTCTTGATTTTGACAATTATGTTTGTGAGACTTTGCTCTTGAAATTGCAATTTAACCTAGTTTTGCAGGGTGCCTCAGAGTTACCTCCTGAAACCTCCATGTTGCTCAAATGTGGCCTTTCTCTAAGCCACACCCAGCATATAAATGCATTACCTTCCCCCCAGCATGGGACATGACTCCTGGGGATAAGCCTCCCTGACATTGATGGATTAATACCAAAAACCAACCGGCAATGCAACTGGAAAAAGACCTTGAATAAAAGTGGGGATAGGTAAAGACAAATGAATTTATATGGCTAAGAGACTTCAAAGTGAGTCAGAAGGTCATCCCAGAGGGAATGCATATCTTACACATGTCTCAACAGGATCTCATAGACTGCCAAAGTAGATACTACCCCAAATAGTGGGCTCTTGATGGCTCTGGAGACACCCAGGTCCTACGGTCATGTAAGATAGCTCTGGAGTTTGGTGCCTCCCCAGCAGGCCCTAATTTGGAGTTTTTGCTCCTGAATGTGACAAAGTTGGATTCAGATGTGACTTCTCTACATATGCCTCTTCTGTCCCTTCTATTTGAACTTACAGTTGGTGCTGGCTTTGGTAGGTATAATTTCAAGATAATTGAATCTTTGGGCTGTCCATGTGCCAGCTAGGCCCTGAGTCTCTGTGGAGTAGCAACACCCTGTGGAGTAGCAACACCCTCTCCAGTTCATTGGACTCACCCAGGATATCTAATAAGGAGGTGAGGATGGACAACCACCATGCCAAGGAACCAAGATAGTCTACAACTGCAAGCAAGAGAGTCCCATCCATCAGCCATATGGGATTGAGGCACCCTCTCGATTAAAGGTGGAGTGGGCATTACCATCACAGATTCCTCAGGATTGGGGAATAAAATATGGACTAGAGTGGATTTACTGGTATTCTACTATAGACTTATTGTGGTTCTAGCAATGGAAGAAATTATATCATTGATGTGGAAACAGTGGCCACTTGAGGTGCTGAAGTCAGAGAGAGGGAAAAAGAAGTGTAATATGGGGGCATTTTCAAGACTTGGAATGGTCCTGAATGACATCGAAATGACAGATACAGGCCATTATATATCCTCCCATAACCTACAAAATGGAGTGGGAGAGAGTGTAAACTACAATGTAAACTATAATCCATGCTTAGTTGTAATGCCCCAAATGTGTTCACCAATTGCAATGAATGTTCTACACCAATGAAAGAAGTTGTTAATGTAGGGGAGGGTGGGAATTATGAGGAGTGGAGCATATGAGAATCTCATATTTTTTTGTGTAACATTTTGTGTAATCTAAGTATCATTTAAAAACATAAAAAAATGTTTAAAATGTTCTCTACTTATATCTCTCTTATTCTAGATATATGCCTGATAATTATGCTGCTATCTTTTATTTTCTAGATAATATACAGAGGGATATTGGACATGTTAAAAGCCTGGGTAAACTTATTTTCTAATTATTTTATAAACATGCCTGTAAGGTAAAGAAATAGCCACCTTTCCTGAGAGCAGTAGGGGTAACAGATCTTTTAATTAAAAAGACCACCAAATTAACTTGAGGGTGACCTCTCACAGTCTTAACCCCATACCAAGTGAAAGGTGTCCTTAATCCAGATCTCCCTCCTAGTCCTTATTCTAAAACCAGTTCCATTCATACCCTGGGGAGAACCAGCAAACCCACATGCCATCCTGCCAGGGGTAAGCATTTCTCACCAGAAGGGAAATGGCAAATGAGGTGCCAAGGACCCACTTAAGCTTAGCTCCTTCAAAGTGGTCTATGGGTAACCATTCCAATAAAGGACCAGGAAACCAGGTTCTGATCAAAACCTAGCAGAAGAGGCCTCACTCTGAAGTAGAACCAAATAGAAGAGACCTTACCCTACTCTGTAGTTTTGATCGCTTCCACAGCTATTAAAGTTAAAAGAATTGCCAGCTAGGTGCATTTATCCTGAATGAAGCCAGCTGCCCAAGGAAATGCCAGCTCACCTGAAGCACCTGATGGGAGATATGAGTGCCAATCATTGGTGGCCTGAAATACTCCTTCAAGCAACAAAGCTGCTAAATAGTGTCTGTCAAAGCCAGCTGTTCCCTCTAATTCTGGTCCAAATGCCTACTGCAAGGAGGAGGGCAAGGCAGACATTCCTTAATAAATCTCATCTCTTTTCATTTCCTGTAGTTTCTCCCTATACAATAACTAAAAGGGTGGTACCTTTTTTCATTCGCCTCTTAGCTGACTTCAATATAACCACCATGGAAAACTGAGAATGGCAATTTACACCAAACCCCATTATCTATTACAATCCCTCCCTAGAATTAATAGCATAAAAGAAACTAGCCATGCTTTAGAAGCTTTTAGACAGCAAATGGACTTGCTGCTGTGGTACCACAAAATCACAAAAGCCCTGAACATGCTAACAGCAGCATGGGGGAGGGGGTAGGGCATGACTATTTTTCAAGAAAAAATGCTTTTTTAATATAAACCACTCCGTAATGATCCTAAACAGTATCCAAAACCTGCAAGATGAAGCCCATCAAATTCATGGGGATGCAGCTTCTTAAGACACCTGGCCATTCTCATTCTCTTGGTCAAGAATGTCATAGTCATAGCTGGTTCCTATTTTAGGCCCACTTACCACCATCTTTATCCTTTTAATGGGACCATGTATCTTCAAAATTCTAGCTAAATTTATTTCCTCCAGAATCAAAGCCTTCCCAAACAAGATGTTATTCATGAGGGGATTTCAGCCAGTTCCAACCAATGGATACATCTTCCCTCAACCTTGATAGAATAGTCAGAGGTTTGGACCCTGTCAAGCAGGGACTACTGCCCTAACCAGCAGGAAGTAACTACTGAAGAATGATCATCACCCCTGCACTCCCTTAAGAATAAGGGTGTTAACTCTCTGAGGGGAGAGTTGAGGCAGGTTAGTACAGAGTAATGGAGGAGATGAGTCACAACTTGGCCAGCAGAAAACATGGTGAGCAGACAACATGGCCAGCAGACAACATGGTTGCAAGACATTCCTGGGAACTTGAGTATAAATTTGAGGTTCCAGTTTCTGTTTCTGGGACTTCCCCTTAGCCCTGGATATTCCAAACATGCCTCACCATTGGCCCCCACCTTAGGTAGGGTATCAAATAACCACTGGGACCTATCCCCTTATCATTAGGAAAGGGAAGGAATAATTTACATTTTAAAAGGTAATCATATGAAGCAGAGTTCACTATTTCTAGAGGGATCTGAACCAAATCTTGGTGTGTATTTCCATCTTTCTCCCCCATTTCTCAGCAAGCTCTGTTCTTTCCCCCATTTTCCAAATAATTTTTTTTACTGGCTTAAAAAAATATAAAAGACCAATATGCCAAGCTTTCAATTTTATTGGAAGTAACTATGAATCTTATGTTTCAAAAATGGAACTTTTAAAAGTTACCATAGGTTCCAAGGGAAGGAGTATGAAAGAATAGAATAGATGCAACATAGTGCATTTTTAGGGCATGAGAATTTTTCTGTATAACTTACAATAATGAATGTGGGCCATTTTATATTTCATCAAAACCCATATAAGGGTACATCACAAAATGTAAACCATAATGTAAACCATTGAGCATGGTTAGTAAAAAAAAGTTACCAACAATCTGTGGGGGGAAATGGCTTTTAGAGATGATGTCTTTTCTATATAGAGAAAATAATGTTGAATCATTATCACACAACATGTATACGAGTTGATTTTAGATATACTTAAATTATAAAAATTAAGAACAGAAATATTTTATGAATGTCTTTTTTAAACTTGGACTTGGGAAAAGTGCTTTCAATAGCATATTAAAGGGTAAAAAAATGTTATGTATAGCCCAAGTAAATATCAACATTTATTTTGATAAAAATTACTACAAAGTTTCCAAATAGGTTCCAGACTGAGAATAAATATTTGCAGTATCTAAACATATTGACACTACAGGAATACCTGAAAATGAACAAGAAGTAGGAAATTCTGTTCAAAATAGCAGTGTTTATGAGTTTATGTTGACACTACAGAAATACCTGAAAATGAACAAGAAATAGGAATTCTGTTCAAAATAGCAGTGTTTATGAGATGAACATTTCATAGTAGGGGAACAAATGGCTCAAATATCATATGGAGATAACTCAATGATATTTGTAATATAATAAATGCAAATTAAAATGAGTTACAAATTTACCCCATCTTGTTTGCATAATTGTGTAACACTGATAACACGTATGAAAGGATATAAGAAACCTGAAATCCTTAGGAACTCCCAAAGATGGTGTAAACAAGTACAGACACTATGCTGTACAATCTGCCAATAATTTATATAACAAAGTCTGAATTCATCTTATTCTTGGTTTGAATCCAAAAAATAGAAAACACACACACACATATTTTCAAAAAGAGGTCTTAGAAGAAGATATTTACAATATCTTTATTTGTGGTAATAGAGATTTGGGGGTAAATAGTTTTTTATCTCTCAGCATATATTTGTCAAATATGTAGATATCAGTGCTCTGAAATGTTGTAGAATATTATATGCAGTTAAAAGCAATGTATTAGTGGCATATGCAAGAATATATATCATTTTAAAACAGCTTTGAGTAAAAGAGAACAAACAAATTGAGTCCTATAACACAATGATATTTGGGGAAAGGAAAAACAATAAACAATTCCAAAATATTTGTTTAAGAATAGGTATATCTATAAGGATGTAACACATTCTAGTAGATCTTACTGGAGGAACAGAGTGAAAGTGGTGGTCAGAGAAAATTGAGGAGAAAAAAGGGAAAGAAGCCACGTACAAACTGATAAAACTTGTTGGACATCATCTGAATAATATTAATAGTTTCTTAAAAAAGAAGAAATTGCAATGAAAATAAGAAAGTACTTAAAACCAAATGATAATGAAATTGTTATTCTCTAAACATTTCTAAGGTTACTGAAAATGAAAAATAATGAGAAGAAATATAGGATACATGCACACATATATATGCAATATTCACATTTGGAAAAATTATTTTAATAGTTTCACTACAATTATTTCAGACACAAACAGTAAAGCTATAATATGATGAGTACATAATGTAAATTTAGCAATTTGAAACTTGAAACATTCTGTCATATACTTTAAATTTTCTTATTTTTTTTTCCTACTGAAATGCATATCCACAATCTTACCTCTTTGGACATACCTACAATAGATATTTTGAGTAGCAATTGCTGAATTTTAGGGTGTGCATATCTTCACCTTTATTAAATCCTGTGAAGTTATTTGCCAAAGTGGTTGGGCAAAGGGACAGTGCCCCTTAACTTGCGATAGAGATTGAAATAGTTTCCCTTCATAAAGTTAAGTCCTGAGATGAAAGACCATAACTTGGATATCAGGATATGCAAGTGTACTTTTTAAGGATTTGTTGTATATATTTGTAATAACAGAATAGCAATGATTGGATTTAACCAGAATATGTCAAAATAATTGTAATAATAAATAAGATGTTAAAATTGTATTCAATGTATACCTCTGGCATATGCCTGAGATCATGTCCATTCCAACAAATGATTGGCAAAATGTAAGAGCATGAATTCTCTTCCTTTCAAACATGGTATTGTATTTCTGTTCTGACAACAATACATCTGATTGGATGGATTATGATGTAACTGAAATTTGAGGGCAGCACTTCTGTTGAGAGGAACAATGTAGATAAGTGCCTCTTGCACCTTTGCAAAATTTTCTTATCCCTTTACTCACAGCCCCCACCACTTCTTTGTTCCTCAGACTGTAGATGATGGGGTTGAGCATGGGGGTCACCATGGTGCCAAGCACAGCTCCTATCTGTTCTTGCTCAGGTGTGTGGTAAGAGTTGGGTGCCATGTAGATGAAGATGGCCTGACCAAAGTAGAGACTCACCACAGTCAAGTGGGAGGAGCAGGTGGCCAGGGCTTTTTTCCTCCCCGTGTGGGAGTTCATCCTGACAACGGTCAGGAAGATGAGGGTGTAGGAAGCCAGGATAAGAATAAAGGGAACCAGGAGAAAAATAATAGTTGTCACAAATTTCACCATCTCATAAGCTGATGTGTCCACACAAGACAGTCTCATGATGGCAGGCATTTCACAAAAGTAATGTTTAATCTCCCTGGAACCACAGACAGGGAAATGCATTAGGTAGATGGTATGCACAAGAGCAGCAAGTGCCCCCCCAATCCAGGCTGCAGCAGCCATCTGGAGACATACCATTGGGCTCATGAGGACTGTGTATCTCAGAGGGTTACAGATAGCCACATAGCGATCATAAGCCATGAGGGTTAGCAGGACATTCTCAGCAATTCCAACTGTAAGAAAGAAAAACAGCTGAGCTGCACATGCAAAATAGGAAATGCTCTTTTCTCCTGTGAAGTAATTAGTTACTGTCTTGGGAACTGTACTGGAGATGTAAACCAGGTCAATGAGGGAGAGCTGACTGAGCAGAAAGTACATGGGTGTGTGGAGGTGGGAGTCCAGCCAGATGAGAAGAATCAAGAGAGAGTTTCCAGTTAAGGCAGTGGAGTAGATGAGAAGGACAGTGAGGATAAGGAGATGGGGATGTCTGAACCCAGGAAAGAGCCCCAGGAGAATGAAGTCAGTTGAGGTTTCATTCTTTTGGTCCATGTTTTCATTCAAAATGTTCTATTTGAACTGAAAATCTGTAGAGGGGAAATAACATTACAAAGGATGTTGTGCTTTGTTAAAATAATTGTATCTCTTGCTCAATATTCTTACTCTTCGAACATTTATTAGCAGAAATTTAAAATATATATTCCTGCAAAATAAGAATTTGAAAAATGCCCCACTGAATCAAATTATAACTTTGACCAACAACTGGGCTGATTTGATCAAAGTATATTTAATACTTTAGTCCTTTACAGATGACAATCTTGATCACCTGGATCTTCATACAAACTTACAGTTTGTTTTCACTTCTGACTGTTGGCATACTTATTTTTGCATATACCTGTTCTATGGAAAATGCTAAATTGTCCTTCCTCAACATAGGATCAACTTTGGAAACTCTTGAAGTGCTTTCCAGCTAGACTCCAGAGGCTTTCAAAATGAGACAAAAGAGGAAGGTGTTTATTTTCATCATACTGGAATCTATAATTCACACATTATTCTGCTTCTCTCTTCTTTTTTCACTTCTGCTACCCTAGGCCCTAGGTTAATTTATCTTGAAAAAAATTCAATAACCTCTTTGCAGATCTCTTTTCTATCAAAGTTCTGGATTATTCTCTATTTCCTAGAGAGTAAAACCAAAATGTGAGTGAGTGATTTTAAGGTTTTGTACACTCACCTCCAAACATTAAGATAAGTGTCTGCCAAGGAAAGTATAACTTCTTTTTTCTGAATTGTGAGATCATATCACCATAAATACTCATTCTTCAAACACACAAAGAGGTAATTGGTTTTATATAAGCTGATATTCTTTTCTTCAATGATCAGGAATATTTTTGTGCTTATATTACTACAAATAAAATAAATGCTTTTGTTCATCTATGTGGAATATGTAATGTTATTCAGAACTTTACATCCTCATGCATTTATTTATTGGAAGTAATAGTAATTAAAACATAACATAAAGTCTGACCATTGGTGAAAAGACATTAAAGTCCTCATTTTGACTGATACCAGCATGGTGGCCCTAAGGTGTTATGCTTTTTGTTAGATTTCCAATGATTCTTTCAGTGATATCTTCTGCTTTTTGAGAGCCCCCTAATTTTGATGCTTTTCAGACTCCCACACATTGATATGCATATTCTTCTCTTTAAAGTTACTTTTATTTCTCCTTGAAGAAATAGTTTCTCCTCAAGAAATAGTTATAAATAAATATATTTTGTTACTTTCTTCTTATGGAAGGCAAAATTGGCCTTTAAAACTCTATAGCTTGTTTGTTTGCTTTTTGTTTATATTATTTTTATTACTGGAATAATGAAAATGTTCTATAAATAACTGGTGTGATGAAAGCACAACTATGTGATTATACAGAAGACCATTGATTGTGTACTTTGGATGGATTTATTAATACGTATCAATACAAGTGATTTGTTAAAAAAACACATTTCACCTATAGAACTTAGCTCTATAGGTGTGCCTTACTCCCAATGTGTGTGTTTAAACTTGAGTGCTCAAAAATTTAAAGAAGCACTGTGAAACATTTTGATTTCTAATCAGCCCCTATTGAAAGTGTATG
Organism: Dasypus novemcinctus; assembly: GCF_030445035.2. Classification (NCBI taxonomy): domain Eukaryota; kingdom Metazoa; phylum Chordata; class Mammalia; order Cingulata; family Dasypodidae; genus Dasypus; species Dasypus novemcinctus. The sequence goes on from NC_080697.1 coordinate 63,281,412, forward strand.
GGCAAATTGCTTCAACCCATAACTCTCATTACACCTCTAAATTCTCTTAAACTATTTTATTGAAAATGATGGCCAAGGAGAGGAGCGCAGTCTTGCTATGCAAGTCACATTATGTGGCTGATGGTAGACATCCCAATAACTGTCCTGTTAGAGAACATAACATCCGTCCTATAGAGGTGTAGTAGAACTATATCTCCTATAGAGGTATGAGAGAACAGCTTTACCAATCTTTTAAAATTCTGCCATTTAAGATTTATGTAAAGGGCCTGGATGGAAGTTTTATCTATCTCCTCCTCCATATGTTAGTAGAATCCATTCCATAGCATTATTTTTTATTTTTTAATGATATTTAGATTACATAAATATTACATTAAAAATATAGGGGATTCCCAGATACTCCACTCCCTCTCCCTCCCCCCACATTCCCACTTTAACAATATCCTTCATTAGTTTGGTATGTTTGCTAGAATTGATGAACACAAATTGGTGCATTGACACTGAGCATGGATTATTATTTACATTATTGTTTAGCATTCTTACTTACTGTGAGAAGTCTTCATATTCAAGTACCTCATACTTGCTATGTGGTTTTTGCTTCACCCTGTGGTTTGAGATTTGCTAACTTTCAGCAAGTAAATCAATTGTTATAGTAATAGGAATGGGTAAAGTAATGGTGCCATCTGTCCCCAGTTACTGTTGTCTGCTGAACTTCCAGTCACTGTAGCCATGCATTTTGTATTCCATGGCTCATTGGAATTAAGTTAGTTAAGTGATTTGTAGAAGCTGATCTCTGATATCTCAGGACTCTGAAAATAGACTAATTCCCTACAATGAGCTCAGATATTAGACAGTACATGAAGGAGGAATACCATATTCTATTCCAGACTAAGCCTCCTTTTAACTTCTACTGATGTGTTTTCCTTGGAACTGTTCAGGGTCATCTCAAGGGAATCTGTCCCTGGAGCTTAATTAACCAGGAAACCAGAATTACGCAGTGCTCTCAGAAACCTTTTTGGAAAACAGTAATCTACACTGTTTGTTTGAAAAATTAAAATAATAACTTTATTTTTATTAGATCTCTAAGGAAAATGGGAAGATTACTTAAGACACATTTCAAAATTCTTTTTTAAAAAACTCATCATTTTGGGAATATTGAGACCTCAAACATTCTCACTTTAGCACATTCATAGGATGGATATTCAATGCTGGTATAAGTAAGTTAAGAAAAATAGAAGCTACTACCCCTCACCCAGAAGTTTTCACATGAGCAAGAAGTCACTCTGAGAGAATCTGGTCTGCCCTCACTCCCAGCTCTGGAACAGTGCTGCAGACATTTTTTCCCAGAGGGAGAGAAAGACGATAACAACAGAGGGCGCAGAAGCTCTGCCCAAGGGAAGTTATTTTATTTGGAACAGAGTTTGGGAAGCTGAAGTCGAAGAGCTCTCTTGAAAATATTGGAGATTTTGATGCTTATGCATTTAAAAAGAATCTGCTGTTCTCTCAGAACAACAAACTAAACCATAGGACAATGAGTACACTAAAGTAACTAGAGAAAGAAATACCTAAGAAAAGAACCCCATCTTCAGGACAAACTTTAAATACTGCTCTCAGAAACCACCTGTGAATGTGCCCAAATTGAATTGGATCAAACTATAGAAGAATTTATGTTCCAAGTCATTTCCAAAAAATAAAAATAAATAAAGCAATCGGGTAGGGTGTAGCACAACCTAACAGCTGGGTAAAACCAATAGAGGCAGAAAGCTTAACAGAGATATTAAAGAGACAGTCAAAGAAAGCCCTGATAAAGCCACAGTCATCTTAGGATTACTGTGTGCGTGTCCAAGGCTGCACATTCTGTAGAGTGACCTGAGAGACTGCACACTATGGAGGAAATAGACATCATTACTATAGTGCAGTTAAGCCACATAATAAATAAACAATCAAGCAACAACTATAAGAAACCCTCAGGTAGGATTGGATCAGTGTACAAAGATGCTACATTATATAATTTAAAATCTCCAGTTCTCAAAAAAGTGTAAGAAATGCAAAGAAAGTAAAAATCATCCATACTCAGAGAAAAACAAGAAGAAAAGCCATCTAAAAATAAAACAAGCAAAGGGAGGAGAGGATAATGACATCAGATTAAGCAGACAAGCCTCATCTTTCTCACAGAAACAACAAAGAGCCAAAAGTTGCCCAAGGGACCTGCTTAGAGACATGTTACATTAGAGGCACATTAGAGCAAATTTGAACTGCTCAAAGATAGAATTAGTTATTGTGAAGACAGAACATCTGAACTGAAATGACAGGAGAAAAAAAAACAGAAGGGAATGGGGAAAAAAAAGGAACAGGGTCTCAGGGAATTGAATGACAATGTGAAACAAAAACATTCACATTATTGGTGTCCCAGAGGGAGAAGAAAATGGAAAAAGAGCCGAAAGAATATTTGAAGAAATAATGAGTGAAAATTTCCCTAACTTTATAAAAGACATAAATATCAATATCAAAGAGGGACAACACACCCCAAACAGCATTAATCCAGAGACCTATTATGAGAAATCTATTATTTAGAAAGAAAATATCAGAGATAAAGAAAAGATTTTGAAAGCAGCAAGAGAAAAGCAAATCATCACATACAAGGAAAACACAGTAAGATTATATGTTAACTTCTCAGAAACCACCCAGGAGAGAAGAAAATATTATGATGTATTTAAGGTATTAAGAAAGAAGAACAGCCTGCCAAGAATTCTGTATCTGACAAAGCTGTCTTCCAAAAATGAAAGGGAGGGAAGCGGCTGTGGCTCAATAAGTTGGTCTCCCTTCTACCATATGTGAGGCCCTGGGTTCACGTCCCAGGGCCCCCTGTGAAGGCAGGCTCGTCTGCACGCTGTGGAGAGTCACCAGCCCACAAGCACCACTGAGTGCTGCCCAGCCTGCAAGTGCTACGGAGTGCTACCTGTTCCTCAGGTGCTGTGGAGTGCCACCAGGCCTGGAAGCACCATGCAGTGCTGCTGGACTGCAAGTGCCATGGAGAGTCAACTCAGCAAAGTGATGCAGCAAAAAGGGAGACAAGCAAAAAACATAGACGAGCACAGCAAACTGATACAGAGAGCAGACAGCAAACAACTCACAAGGTGGAAAGAGGAAATAAATGAATAAATAAATGAATAAATACAGACACAGAAGAATGCACAGCAAATGGACACAGCAGACAGCACACAAGAAGCTGCAAGGGGGATAAAAAATTGAAAAGGTGTTCAACATATTCATGGGCAAAGGACAACTAAAAGAATATGTTACCAAAATACCAGTATCACAGGAGATAAAAAAAAAAAGGGAGTGCTGCAAGCTTAAAAGAAAAACAAGGACATGAGACTTGGAGAAGAGTGAAGAACTGAAGATTATTTAAAAGTGTAAATTAAAGGGTAAAAAAATAAACTATTAAATATTAGTACAATATAACAACAGAAAGTCAAAGGTCAAAATGGATGAATTAAGTAATGCTTTTACAGTAATAACATGGAATGTTAGTGGTTTGAATTCCCCAATCAAAGGCATAGACTGATAGAAGGGATTTTAAAAAAGGAATCATATATATGATGTCTACAAGAAACCCACATCAAAGATAGGGACAGAACCAGTATTAAAACAAAAAGATGGAAAAAGGTATTCCACGTAAATAGTAACCAAAAAGTGCTGGAGTAGAGATTCTAATATTGGACAAAATAAATTTCAAATGCAAAACTGTTATAAGGAATGACAAAAGTCATTATATATTAATGAAAGGGGCAATTTACCAAGAAGAAATAATTAAACTAAATATTTATGCACCTAACCTGATTCCCACAAGATAAAACAGGCACACACTGGCAATCCTGAAGGGAGAAATATTAATAGCTGTCTCTAAAATAATAGATGGAGAGTTCAATACACCACTCTCAGTATTGGATAGAACATTTGGACAAAGCATAACTAAAGAAACAGAGAGCTGGAATAATATGATAAAGGACGTAGACCTAAGACATCTATAGAGTATTGCACCCCAAAACAGCAGGTTAGACTTCCTTTTCAAGTGCTCAGTGATCCTTCTCTAAAATACACAATCTGTGGGGTCAAAAGACAAGTCTCAAAAAATTTTAAAAAATTGAGATAATACAGAACACTTTCTCTGATTATATTGGACAGAAGCTAGAAATAAATAGTAGATGGAAAATGGGAAAATTCATAAATACATGGAGAATAAGCAATACACTCAAATAATCAGAGCGTCAAGGAAGAAATTGCAACAAAATTCAGCAAATATCTGAAGATGAGTGAAATGAGAACAAAACATATCAAAACCCATGGGACAGTGCTGAAAGGGAAATTTATAGTCCTCAATGGTTACATTAAAAAAGATGAAAAACCTAAAATTGAAGATCTAACTGCACACCTGGAATAACTAGAAAAATAACAGCACTATTCCCAAACCAATCTAAAGAAAGAAATAGTGACATAACAGCAGAAATTAAATTGAGTAAACCAAAAGTGAAAAACAATAGAGGGGCTTAACAAAACAAAAACTTGGTTCTTTGAGAAGTTCAACAAAATTGACAAACCCTTAGTCTGACAAAGAAAAAATGAGATAAGACACAAATAAATGAAATCCCGAAATAAGAAGTGGGACATTACTATTGATCCTGTAGAAATAATAGAACGATAAGAGGATATTACGAACAACTATATGCTGAAAACTAGAAAATATAGATGAGATAGTCAAATTCCTAGAAACACATGAACCACATACACTGACCTTAGAAGAAATAGAAGACCTCAATAAATTAATCATAAGCAAAGAGATCGAATCTGCCACCAACTTCTCCCAAAGATTAAAACCCCGGACCATATAGCGTCACAGAAAAATTCTACCAAACGTTTTGAGAATTAACACCAGTCCTTTTTAAACTCTTCCAAAACATTGAAGAGGAGGGAAAATTACCAAACACCTTTTATGAAGCCAACAGCACCCTAATACCAATGTCAGATAGATACTACAAGAAAGAAAATTAGAGACCAATCTCTCTAATGAATATAGATGCAAAAATTCTCAACAAAATACTTGTGATTTGAATCCAACAGCATATCAAAAGACTTACACATCACAACCAAATGGGATTTTTTCCTGGTATTCAAGGCTAGCTCAACATAAGAAAATCAATCATTGTAATATGCCACATTAACACATTGAAGGAAAAAGAAAACACATGATAATCTCATACGATGCATAAAAGGCATTCAACTAAATCCAGCATTTTCTTTTGATAAAAACAAGTCAAAAGATAGGAATAGAATAAAATTTCCTCAATATGATAAAGGGCATATATGAAAAAAGGCCACAGCCAACATCATACTCAATGGAGAAAGTTTGAAAGTTTCCCCTCTAAGATCCAGAACAAGACAAGGATGACCATTCTCACAATTGGTATTCAATATTGTACTAAAAGTACTAGCTAGGGCAATTAAACAAGAAAAAAAAAAAGACATGCAAACAGGAAAAGTGAAAGCAAAATTCTCATTGTTTGCAGATGATATGACCCTGTACTTAGAAAATTCTAATGTATCCATGACAAAGTTACTTGAGCGAATTAAGGAGTTCAACAAAGTGGCAGGATACAAGATCAACAGGCAAAAATCAGTAATATTTTTGTACACTAGTACTGAACAATCTGAGGAGAAAATCAGGGGAAAATCCTATTTTCAACCAGCAACAAAAAGACTTAAACATATAGGAATTAATTTAACCAAAGAAATGCAGGAAATATAGGTAGAAAACTGCAAAGCAATGTTAAAAGAAATTTTAAGAGAATAAACAAATTGAAAGACATTTCATGGTCATGGATTGGAAGACTAAATATTGTGAAGATGTCAATATCCAAACTGATTTATAGATTCAATGCAATACCAGTCAAAACCCGACAACTTACTTTTCAGCTTTAGAGAAGGCAATTACAAATTTGTTTTGAAGGAAAAGTGCAACTGAATAGCCAAAAGCATTCAAAGAAAGAAAAATGACATAGGAAGATTTTCACTACCTGACCTTGAAACATTACATAGTTACAGTGGTCAAAAGAGCATAGTACTGGCATAAAGATAGACATATCAATCAGTGGAATAGAATTGAGAATCCAGACACAAACCATCACCTTTAGAGTCAACTGGCTTTGGAAAAGCCTATCAAGATTATTTTCATATGAGAAAACAGTCTCTTCAACAGAAGGTGCTGGGAGAACTGGATAGTCATATCAAAAAGAAAGAGAGGGAAGTGACTGTGGCTCAATAAGATGAGCTCCTGTCTACCATATGAAAGGCCCTCAGTTTGCATCGTGGGGCCTCCTTGTGAAGGCTTGCCTGCAAATGCTGCAGAGCACCACCTGACCCACAGATGCTGCAGAGAACCATCCAGCCCACAGATGTCGTGGAGCACCACCCAGCCAGCAGATGCTGTGGAGCACCAAATCAGCAAGGTGATGCAATTAAAAAAAAAGAAAGGAGACAAGCAAGAACACAGAAGAGTCCACAATGAATGGACACAGAGAGCAGACAGACAGCAAGCCACAAGAGGGGAGGGGAAGTAAAATAAATACAGTCACAGAAGAATGTACAGTGAATGAACACAGAGAGCAGACAGCACACAAAAAGCCACAAGGGGGGAGATTAAAAAAAAGAAAGAGTATCCTTATCTCATATAAAAACTAACTCAAAATGGATCAAGGCCTTAAATATAAAAACAATAACCAGAAAATGCCGAGAAGAAAATGTAGGAAAACATCCTCAGGTTCTTGTGGTAGGAAGTACTTTCTTAAACTGTAAGAAAGACTGAGCAAAAAAAGAGATAAATGGAACCTCCTTAAGATTAAACACTTTTGTACCTCACAGGACTTTATCAAAAGGGAGAAAAAGGAGCCAACTCAATGGGAGAGAATATTTGGAAATCACATATCCAATTAGAGAATAATATCTGGAACATACAAAGATATGTTACAACTCAACAATTACAAGACAAATGAGCACAACTACCTGGGTTTGTATCTACTTTGGCTTTCTCTGAGATCCTACAGAGATGTGCATAAGCATGAACCCTTTGGTGACCTCCTGATTCATTTTGAAGTCTCTTAGCCATATAAACTTATTTGTCTTTACCATTTCCTCCTTTTATTAAAGGTCTTTTTCTACTTGCATCATCAGCTGGTGCTTGGTAGCAATCCCTCAGCATCAGGAAAGCTCATCCCTGGGAGTCATGTCCCACACTGGGGGGAAGGTAATGCATTTACATGCTGGGTTTGGCTTAGAGAGTGGCCACATTTGAGCAACATGAAAGCTCTCAGGAGGTAACTCTTAGGCTGCCTACAGTTCTAGACCTAGTTGAAATTTCAAACACACAGGCTCATAAACATAGTCATCAGTATCAAGGGCCCATCACTGGACAATCCTTCAGTGGTCTTTGCCCTTGCACTGAGGGAATTGCTGCTGTTCCATTGGGGAATGCAACAAAGCTCCCCTGGATAGGGAGTCAGCACTCCCTCCATTGTCATGTGTAACTCTACCTACTATGACAATACCCAATGAATACCCAAACATTTTTATATACCCTATATACAGGCCCTGGGGACCTCCCTCCCTACCATGTGTACCCCACCAGTAACACCCCATATCAGTGTTCCTCCCCTGCCATAGTTGAACCTCTCTGTGGTCCAAAACTTCTTAAAAAATGAAGCCTTAGATATCGTAAAATTCAAATAGCAGGAAAATGAAATCGTAATGATAGGTTTACCTATGGAGACACGCAGGTACTACAGTCATGACAGATGGCTCTGGAGTTCAGTGCTTTGCCAGTAACTCTACCTTTGAATTTGTTCTCCTGAGTGTGATGGAGTTGGACTCAGATGTGACCTTTCAATATATGCCTCTTCTCTCACTTTTACTGAACCTGTGGTTTTTACTGGGGTTGGTGCATACTCAGAAGATTTGAATCTCTGGACTCTTCATATGCCATCTGGGCCCTGAGCCTCAGCAGAGTTGCAACACCTACTCTCTGATTCATTCGCCTTACCCAGGTCAGCTAACAGGGAGGTTAGGATGGTCAACCACCACACCAGGGAACCAAGAAAGTCTACTGTTGCAAACAGGAAAATTCCATCCATCAGCCATGTGGGATCTAAGCCCCCTCTTGATTTAGAAGTGGAGTGGATATTGCCATCCCAGGGTCTGTCTGCAGGATGGAGAAATAAAATATGGATTATAGTGGACTTACTGGTATATTACTATAGAACTATTGTGATTCAAGCAATTGAAGAAATTATATCATTGATGTGGAGACAGTGGCCACAGGAGTTGCTGAGTGCAAAGAGAGGGAAGAAGAGTTTTGATATCAGGGCATTTTTGGTGCTTGGAGTTGTCCTGAAATGATATTGCAGGGACAGATGCAAGACATTATATATCCTGCCATAACTCACTGAATGGAATGAGGGAGAGTGTAAACTATAATGTAAACTATAATCCATGCGATGTAGCAGTGCTCCAAAATGGATTCATTAAATGCAATGATTGTGTCACACTGATGAAAGAGATTGTTAATTTGGGAGTAGTGGGAATGGTGGGGAGTGGGGTATAGGGAAACCTCTTATATTTTTAAATATAACATTTTGTGTGATGTATCTATCTATAAAAAAATACAATAAAAAAGAGAAATGACCCAATTTTTAAAAGGGCCAAAGAATTAATAGACATTTGTCTTAAGAAGAAATACAAATGGCAAAAAATTTTTTTTAAATGCTCACCATCACAAATGATTAGGGAAATGCAAAACAAAACTAAAATGAGGTATCATTTCACACCTACCAGAATGGCCACTATTAAAAAGACAGAGAACTACAAGTGTTGGAGAGGATGTGAAGAGATAGAAACACTTATTCACTGTTGGTGGGAATGCAGAATGGTAAATCCACTGTGGAGGACTGTTTGAGATTCCTAAAGGTGAATATAGCCTTACCATGTGACCCTAAAAACTGTTTCTAGTATAGGCCCAGAAAAACTGAAATCAGTGACATGAGCAAACATCTGCATACTGATGTTCATAGCAGCATTAATCATGGTTGCCAAAGGTTGCAAACAGCCCAGGTGTCTATCAACAGATGAATGGATAAATAAACTGTGGTGTATTTACATGATGGAATATTATGCATCTGTAAGAGGAAATGACATCATAAAGCATATGACAACATGGATGAACCTGGGGGATATTTTGTTGAGTGAAGAAAACTAGACACAAAAAGACAAATACTGTATGATCGCGTTACTATGACCAAATACATTGTGTAACATATTATATATTGTATGACTTTAAAAAATCATGTATCCATTACATTTAATTGGGAAATATATGTTTTTATACAACTGTGTTTTCTTTTTAGTTTTTAATTGTTTAATTTTCAGTTATTAAATGCACAAAATAAAATCTAAAAAAAGATTCACACACACAAAACTTTAATTAGATATCATTTCACATCTATAGACTGGCCTCTTAAAAGTAGGAAAGCTGTAACTTTTGGAGAGGATGTGGAGAGATAAGAATGCTCCTTCACTGTGGGTGGTTATATAGAATGGTACAGCCACAGTAGTACCATTGTTTGCTAGTTCCTAAAGAAGTTGAATACAGACTTGCCATGAGACCCAGCATTACCATTGTTAGGTATAATGCCCAGAAAAACTGAGAGCAGTGACACAAATAGACATCTGCACACCAGTGTTCACCACAGCATTATTCATGATAGCCAAAAGTTGGAAATAATGCAGGTGTCCATCTACTGATGAATGGGTAAACAAATTATGGAAAATACACATGATGGAATATTATGCAACAGTAAGAAGAAATGAAGTCATGAAACATAAGACAACATGGATGAACCAGGAGGACATTATGCTGTGTGATGCAAACCAGACACAAAAGGTCAAATACCACATGATTGCCTATTATGAATGAAATATTTTTCATGAGATATAAGTGTGGGTAGAATTGCATACCTAAGAGCATTTTATTGAAGCTGAGGAAATGTTAGTTCATGCTACAAAATGTTCATATTAGAGAAGAAAAAAATGCTATGTGAAGGAGACCAGACGTAGTACTACATACTCTATGATTCCATTTATATCAAATGTAAATATAAATAAATATATAAAGATGCAAATAGATTAATGGTTATATAGGTATGAGGAAGGAATGTTGAAAGTTGTATAGTCTTTCTTTTTGGAGTAATGAAATTTTTCAAAAATATTTGAGATGATAAACGTATAACATTGTGATTATATAAAAAGCTACTGATTACACCCTTTGATTAGATCATATAGTATGCCAGTATATCTCAATAAAATTGCTTGATACATAAATAAATAATTTTGCAAGACATTGCCAGAAAAAGGAGCTATGTACAGCAGAGAAAACAGAGAGTTTGAGAGGTGAGGAACTTTACTGTTGGTCTTCTTTTATTATTACTGCAATACTAAAAATACTTTTATAATGATTGAAATGATGAATGCACAAATTTGTGATTATACCAAATACCACTGATTAAACTTTGAATGACTTGTATACTTAAAAATATGTATCAGTAAAATTAATTTGTTAAAGAAGGATTTTTAAGCTGCTTTTGAGGGGGGCATAGAATTTGGGTATAACAGACAAAGATTTCAATGCAGCTGTTATAAGTATTTAAACAATATAAGCAAGTAAATACATGATAGACTTATTTATCCTTTGATGAATTTTCTTTAGAATACGGATAAAGAGTTTGAATTTATAAAAACAACTAAAGTAAAAGTAAAATAACAAATGGAAAATTCACTACAGGGGCTCAATAGAAGATTTTAACAGGTAGAAGAAAATAGCAGCAAGCTTGAAGTTAGATTAATAGAGATTATGCAGTAAGAAGAATAGAGAGAAAAAGAATGAAGAAAAATGAATAGCCTCGGAGATATGTGGAACACCATTAAGAACACCAGTATATGCATCACTAGAGTATAAGGACAGGAGACATAGAATTAAGAAGGAAAAATATTTTTTTTTAAATAACTGAAAACTTACAACATGGTATGAAAAATTTTAATCTACATTCCAATAAGTCCAATGAACTCCATGTAGGATTAATGCAAAGAGATTCACCCTTAATAAAAATGTAGCAAGACAATGACAAAATTCCTCCTCATGTACAAAAGAACCACAATAAAATTAAGTTTGCTTCTCATTAGAACTGTGGAGGTACTTATCAAGTTGGATGACATATTCAAAGTGCTAAAAGGGAAAAATTAACCTGCCAACAAATAATTTAATATCCAGGAAAACTATCTTTTAAAAATGAAAGTGAGCCTACAACATTTCACTAGTGAATTGTACCTAGCATTTAAGGAAGAAATGTCACCAATTCGTGATTTTACCAGAAAAGAGAAACAAGAGGGAAAATTTCTTCCTCATCCTATAAATCCAGTATTATACTAGGGAAAATAGCACACCAGTATCTCTTATGAAAAAAGATGCAAAAATCCTCAAGAAAATATTGCAGATCAAATTCAACAATGTATAAAAAGAATTATACACATGACCACGGGAGATTTATTCCTGGTATTCAAGATTGATTCAATATTTTAAAAATCATTCAGAGTAATCCATCATATTGACAGGCTAAAGAAAAATCATGCAATTATATCAATTAATACAGAAAAAATTTGAAAAAATCCAACACCAATTCATGATTAAAAACTCTCGACAAACTAGGAGTAAAGGGGAACTTCATCAACTTGATAAGTAACATCTGCAGACTACAACTATCATCATACTTAAATATAAATAACTGGACACTTTCTCCCTGAAACTGGGAACAGGACAATTACCTCTTCTGTTCATTTAAATGCACTTAAAGTCCTAGCTAGTTCAATAATGTAAGAAAAGGAAATAAAAGGTGCACAGATTGTTAATTAAGAAGTAAAATTGTCTTTGTTTGCTGGGGTTTGAGGGGAATTTGTAGTGACACTTTAAAGGATGCAGGGTTTCTATCTGGGAATATGAAATCAGATAGTAGTAAAAGTTTCACAGCATTGTTACTGTAGTAAAAACCACTGAATTGTACCCTTTAAAATGGTTGAAATTATTTTATGTTTTATGATTTTTTCATAAAATACAGTTTTTAAAATGTCAATTTCTTTCCCTTATGCCAGCAATGAACAACTAGAATTTGAAAATAAGAAAAAAACATATTTATAATTGCATCCAAAAATAAAATACTTAGCTAAAAATGTAGCACAAAAAGTACAAGATCTGTATACAGAAAACTTCCAAATTCTGATGAAAGTGATCAAAGATGATGTAAATAAACAGAGATGCATTTGTATTCATGGACTAGAAAATCAATATTATTAAGATGACAACTCTTTCCAACTTGACCTACACATTTAATGCAAATGCAATCAAAGCCCAAGTAAAATATTTATAGATATTGAAAGACAGATTTTAATGTTTATATGGAAATGCAAAAGACCTAGTTAACACAACACTATTTTGATGAAATACAGCAAAGGTGGAGTATTCACATTAACAGATTTAAAGACATACTGTAAACTATATTAAACATCAAAGTACTGGTGAAAGAATATAAACGTAAATTGAAAAGAAAAAGAGCACAGAAATAGAACCATAGAAATATACTCAACCAATTTTAACAAAAGGGAAAAGTCAATTTTTTTCCTTTATTTTCTTTTAAATGTCACAGTCAAAAGATTGAGGTCCCTATATATCCCCCACCCCACCCACCCTACCCCTCCCATATCAACAACCTCTTCCATCATCATGGCACATCCACTGCACCTGGCGAATACACTCTGGAGCACTGCTGCACCACATGGACAGTGGTCCGCATTGTAGTCCACACTCTCCTCCAGTCCACCTAGTGGGCCATGGCAGGACAGACATCGTTCAACATCCATTCCTGCAGCACCACCCAGGACAATTCCAAATCTTGAAAATTCCCCCACACCATATCTCTTCTTCCATCTCCTGAACATCAGCAGCCACCGTGGCCACCTCTCCACATCACTATTACAATTTCTTCCCTTACTAATCACAATAGATCCCTAGCAGAACATCAGTAAGTCCACTCTAATCCATATTCTATTCCTCCATCCTGTGGACGCTGGGATGGTTATGTCCAGTCCCCCTCTACATCAATAGGGGGCTTAGATTCCACATGGATGATGGATGCAATTCTCCTGCTTGTAGCTGTAGGCACCCTTGGCTCCCTGGTGTGGTGGTTGACCCTCTTCACCTCCCTGTCAGCTGTCCAGGGTAAGTCCAATAAACTGGAGGGTAGGAGCCACAAGTCTGCTGAGGCCCAGGGCTTGGCTGTCACATGGACAGTCGTGAGATTCAAGTCTCCTGAGTATACATCAACTCAAATGCCATCCACAGGTCCATTAAAAGTAACAGAAGAGGCATGTGTAGAAAGGTCATATCTGAGTACAACTCCATAACTCAGGAACACAAACTCCAAAGTAGGGCCAACTGACATGGCCCTGAACTCCAGAGCTGTCTACCATGACCATAGAACCTGTGGATCTCGGCAGCCCTCAGGAGAACCAGCACCTGGGTTTCCATCTACCTTGGTTGTCTCTGGTACCCTGCTGAGGCATGATAAGTATCACCCCTCTGATGACCGCCCAACTCTTTTTTGGAGACACATAGCCATATAAACTAATTTGTCCTTTCCATTTCCCCCTTTTATCCAAAGTCAAAAAGCAGTTTTTAACACCTGATATTACATGTAGGCTGAGATATTCTGCTCGTCTGAGTTGACTCCTTTATTCAAGGTCTTTTTCTAGTTACATCAGCAGCTGGTGCATGGTAGTAACCCTTTGGTGTCAGGGACACTCATGCCCAGAGTCATGTCCCATGCTGGGGGGAAGGCAATGTATCTACATGCTGAGTTTGGCTTCAAGAGTGGTCACATTTGAGCAACATGGAGGCTGTCAGGAGGTAACTCTTACACACCCTGCAGCTCTAGGCCTTGTTCTTATTTCAGGCACCAGAGGCTCATAATCAAAGCCATCAGTATCAAGGGCTCATCACTAGACCATCCATCTTTGTTGGTCTTTGCCATTGCAATTGGAGGATTGTTGCTTTTCCATTGGGGAATGTGATAGAGCACCCTTGGCCAGGAACTTAGCACTCTCTCAGCTGTAGTTTCCAACTGAAACCACTATAAAAATATCCAAACTTTTTATGTATCCTGTATACATGCCCTGGAGAACTCCCTCCTAACCATGTGCCCCCCAACCAATAACACCAAACACAAGTGTCTGTCCCCTGCCATAGTTGAAACTCTCAGTAGCCCAAAACTTCTTGAAAAACAAAGTCTAATACATTGCTAGATTCCATTAATAGTAAAATGGAATATAGTGATGGGTTTAAAGGTTAGATATAGAATACATAGTAATTTAAAAAATTAAATAAAGGAAAAGTAAATTGGGGTATCAAAAAAAGAAAAAATGGAAAAGCTTTCTTTTTGACATTTTGTCTTTCAACACTGCTGTAGGTGTTTTCCTGTATGTAGAGTGGCAAGGCAATTTCTTCCTCAGTTTCTACTTCCTTTCTTATTTTTCTAATTATTAAGTTTGCCTTCACTTAAGTTTTAGATCACAGTAATTTACATATACAATATATGGTACTTCCACATATACAACATCAAACACTTTGTCCCTTCCCCAGCAATGATCTTTTTACATGTTCATATTAAATTTGCTGCAGCTGATGTACAATATTGAAACAATAGCTTTCAAACATAGTTCCATTTGAGTTTACATTATGGTTTATATTTTAGACTATACAATTTTCTAAAATTTTTAGTTATCTTATATTTTACATTATGGTTTACATTTTAGCCTATACACCTTTACACATTTCTGGTGAAATTTAACATGTCCTATATGCATCATTGCATGATCTTGTGAAACATTTCCATTGCCCCACACTTACACTGATTCCATGTATTCAACACTTCTTTCTCCCTCCCCTCAGGGCCCACCATGACTATCAATCTTCATTACTTGAAGGACCATATTCAGAGATACTTGCAACAATGTTAAGGGCTTCACATACTTGACTGCTCTAACCCACTGGGAGCCACCAATTCTCTCAAGATATACAATTTCCTCTGTTTGAGAACATCAGTCCTGCCCAGGATGTCAGTGTACCTTCACTCTCATTGTATGGGTCTCCATCCAATGATATAACCCACTATGACAAAATGAGCACTCACGCACTCCCTAGAAGCTTGCCCTGTGTCAGATGCACCCCCTTAAGCATCTTAAACAGGTAACCTTCCATATTATATTTTCTAAAATATTATCTGGCTTTGATATTAGAGTGCTGCTGACTGCATAAAATGAGTTAAGAGTATGCTCTCCTATTTATCTTTTTTGGAATAATCTAAGCAAAATTTGTGTTAATTTTTCTTGGAATGACTGGTAGAATTCACCTGTGAAGTCATCTCATCCTGGCCTTTTCTTTGTTTTGACATTTTTGATAATGTATTCAAACTCCTTACTTATAATTTGTCTGTTGAAGTCTTTTACTTTTTCCTAATGTCAGTGTAGATTGTTTCTGTGTTTCTCAGAGTTTGTCCATTTCATCTAGGTTGTCTAATTTGTTGGCATACAGCAGTTCACAGTACACTTTTCAAAGAAGCTACTTTTGGTTTTGCTGATTCTATTTTTTTAAATTCTCAACTTCCTATATTTCTGTTCTTGTTTTTTTAGTAAATCAATTTTATTGATACATATGAATGAACCATAAAATTCATAAAAATACAATAAATGGTATTTGGTTTAATCACATAGCTGTGATTCATCACTTCAATATTAGAGCATTTACTTTACTTCAATAATAATAAACAGACAAACAAGCAAACAAGAAATTTCCTCACTCTCAATCTCTATTGCCCTACTCTACATAGGAGCTGTTTCTGGCTATTCTTACACAATCATTTATTTGTTTATTAAGCAATTTTATTGAGATATAGTCTCAAAATATATAATCTATCTGGTGTATAATCAATGACTTCTAGTATAATTACAGTATTGCACATTAATCATCTCAAAAATTTTAGAAATACTTTATTACTCCAAAAAGAAATACTCTTCCTTTAGCATTTCATTTTCAGACCTACATAACCACTAATGTAATTTCATCTCTATGAATTGATTTATACTTTCATTTTATATAAATGAAATTATACAATATGTAGTATGCTGAGTCAGGTCTTCTTCACTTAGTATAATTTTTTTTTTGCCTGATATTAACATTTTCTAGCATTAGCTTACAGTTTTTCAGCTTCAAAGGAAAATGGTCTTATATTCAATTCTACACATACTCATATTTCACATATGTTTATATTTCACATAATATATCTAGTTCGTAACAGGGAAATCACACTGTATTTTTCCTTTCATGCCTGCTTTGTTTCACTACATTATGTCCTTCAGGTTGATCCACATTGTCATATGTTTCACAACTTCATTTCTTCTTACCACTTCATAATATTTCATTACATGCACACCCCACAATTTGTTTTTCCACCCATCAGTTTATGTACACATGAGTGTTGTTTGCATCTTTTGACTATTGTGAATAATTCTGCTATGAGCATCATATATACCTAGCAATAGTAATGTTGGATCCCATGGCAAGTCTATATTCAACTTCCTTAGGAACTTCCAAACAATCCTCCAGAGTGGCTGTGCCATTCTACATTCCCACCAACAGTGAAATCACATTCCTATCTCTCCACATCCTCTCCAGCATTTACAGTTTCCAACTTTTTAATAGCAGCCATTCTAATAGGTGTGAAAGGATATCTCACTGCAGTTATGATTTGTCTTTCCTTAATCACTAGTGATGCTAAACCTTTTTCTTGTGTTTCTTTCCCACTTGTAATTCTTCTTTAGACTGTTGTTTTTTCTAGGATTTGCCCATTTTTGAATGAGGTATTTTGTCTTTTTATTTTTGAGTTGTATGATCTCCTTACATATCATGGATATAGAACCCTTATTAGATATGTGGTTGCCAGAGACTTTCTCCTATTGATTTGGCTGCCTTTTCACCATTTTGACAAAGTCCTCTGAGGTGCAAAAGTTTTGAATTTGAGGAGGTCCTATTTATTTTTTATTTTGTTGCTTGAAATTCAGGTGTAAGGTTTAAGAAACTACTGCCCTCCACAAGATCTTGAAGGTGTTTTCCTACTTTTTTTCTAGGATTTTTATGGTTGTTGTTTTAAATTTATGTTCTTTATCCATTTTGAGTTAATTTTTGTATAAGTTGTGAGGTATGGTGTCTCTTTCTTTTGGATATGGCTATCCAGTACTCCCACCACCATTTATGGAATATACTGTTCTTACTTAGCTGGATGGGCTTATCAACCTTGTCAAAAATACCTTCACTGTGAAGGTCAATTTCTGAGTCCTTGATTCAGTTACATTGGTCAATCTGTCTGTCCTTATGCCAGTACCATCCTGTGTTTACCACTGTAGCTAAGTAATATGCTTTAAAGTCAAGAAGTTAGAGGCCTCAAACTTTGCTCTTCCTTTTTAAAATGTTTTTGGCTCTTCCAAGTCCCTTACTGTTCAAAATAAATTTGATTTTTGGGTTTTCAATTTCTGCATAAAAGGCTGTTGCTACTTTTATTGAGATTTCATAGTATCTGTAAATCATGTACAGAATTAACATCTTAATGACATTTAGTCCTCCAGCAAGCAGTGCCTTTAGTGATAATCAGAGATGGCATGAAGAAAACTTCAACATGAGTGTTAGGCAAACTCACATTTATTATGTCTGCAAAGATAAGGAGCCAAGGTCAGTCCAAAGTGATTCAGATCAGACTCCCTGTGTTGTGTTTTTTCTCTTGCTTAAATACCTAAGTTTATTCATATCAGAGAGGTTATGTAGTATTTCTTCTTCAATGGTGACTTGCTTCACTCAACATAAGGTCTTCAAGATTCATCCATGTTATCCCATGTGTTAGTACTACAGTTGGCTTTGTGGAGAGAGCAGAGCAGCTGATCCCAGAGAGAAATGAACCCCAGGAGAGAGATAAGGCTTATCCCAGCCTACATCTGATATTGGAAGAAGCTGGGACCAGAGTCTTAAGAGAAAGAAGAAGCTTGAACCCTTGCAGATGTCAGTAGTCATCTTGCTGCAACACATGGCAACAGACTTTTGTGAGAGAAGTAATTTATGCTATATGGTCTGGTAACTGTAAGATTCTACCCCAAATATATACCCTTTATAACCCCCCCCAAATACCTAAGTTACTACTTAGCATTTGCTTTGATTATGCATTAACTTTTATGCATATAGATTAACATAAATAGTTATATAATTGCATGATTAGTATGTTCTGGAAATCATAATTGCACACACTGCATGATAAAAAAAGGCAGATAACCACACTTGGTTGGGAAATTTACTATATTACTTAAGCAAGTTAAAGTGAGGACAGCAAGTATCTTCTTCTGTGCAGGTCTGGACAACTGGATGAAGCTGATTTTCATACTCCATTGCTTCAAATGGATGTTCTTGACCACCAAAAGCAGAATTTGGCACTGAGAGGTTTTCATCTCATTACCTTCTAATTTACATAAAATTCATTCTTTTGTATCTTAGCAACAGGAAGAGATAACAATTATTTTCAAGTATTTGGTCATCCTATATTCATCAATTCCCCGCTTCTAGGTTTGGTGATATTGTTATCACAGGGGAAAGGGATGAAGTTCATATCTTCTGTAAGTACTTTCTGCTGACATTGTGGGTGTTGATCTCTTAGGAAACTGTTGTAAGAGGGTGGTCTGAGGAGGAAAAGTCAATTCGTTAAAGTTAGCAATTGTTTTTGAATAAAACATTGTATGCATTACATGACTTCAGGTGCAACTGCTAAAAGAATTAAGATAATAATTAATAGTCCTGTGAAGGAAAGCAGACACTTGATAAAGGTAGATAGGTTCCAAAAGAAATGATTTTTTTTGTCTGTGTCATGAGGTCTTTAGCTTTGTTCTTTAGTTTCTCAATGCTCTCAAGGATTTTGCCTGATTTATTTACATGGTAGCAGCATGTTTCTTTGAGGAAGAAGCATGTTCCTCCTTGTGTGGTTGTTAGAAAATCAAGTGCTCAGTGGTGGTTTTGCAGCACTACTGAAGTTAAGGAGCTTGTTTTTGCACTGTTAAGATAATGTCTGCTATCTGAGCTATATCTACTCCCACTTAGAATGAATGAATGTGCCTCACTAATGAAGATATTGTTAATGTGGGAAAATGTAGGAGGTGTGGGAAGTGGGTGTTATGGGAATACCTTATATTTTTTATGTGACATTTGTATAATCTATGAATCTTTCAAAAATAAAATAAAAATAAAAAATAAATGGTATGAATGCACAGATAATTTCAAGGAACTATCCTCACTTTTTTCATCTTTTCACATTTCTCTATTATTAAAAAAAACAAAACAAAACAGAAATCCAAGACATAGTTGTCCACACTCTTAGCACTTAATAAAAATGAATATTTTACTTGCAAAAAAAAAAAAAAAAAGCATGTCCATTATTTGACTGCATTGTTTGGGGGCAGTTTAAACCTCAGTATGATTTCCCAGGGGAGAACCTAGTTACAGTGAAATGCTGTTCTGTGCCATAGAGAAAGGCTTCCATCTACCTTGAAAAGGTGTTTACAAATATCAAAAGATATTTAAAATTTTCATGGCTTTTGCCATTACTGTGAAGCTTACTTGCCAATTTTTAGGTGGGGCAAGACCTCCATTTTGTGTTCCAAAAGAAGTCCACAATGTTCCCTTTGGGTTGGGAGACCTACCCTGGCCACAAACAACTCCACTCCAAGTATGGGAGGGAGACAAAAGGAAAGACCCCTGTGGGAAGGAGAGGGGGCCTGATACCTCTAAGAGAAGTATGTGCTTTTGCAGTGGCCCTGGTGGGGGAGGAGGCAGAAGTCGTCCAGAATACTGAGGTGGTGGGGTATTAAGTCTAGGAGTTCATCAGAGTTTTCTAAAAGAGGGGATCCCAGGACCTCAATAGATTTTGTAACCATGGATGAAGGGGACCCACACATTAACACACAACTCTTTCTACTTTCCTTATCCTTCCACAACTCAAAGAGGGCTTGAACATATGGAACTTCTGCCCATTTCTCTTGCCATTTACAAAATAAGTCCAATTGCAATATAGCATTAAAATTCAAAGACCCATTTTTCTGACCAAATTTCTCTGTCATCTAATCTACATCTAGGCCAAGGTTCATTACAAAAAATAATTTACTTTTCTGTAATCCAGATCTCCCATATGTAGACCAATTTTCACCTCATTCCCCATAGCAACTAAAATAGAGAGAGAGAAAGAAGACAGCTAAAACAAAGACATAAAAGGAAGTGGGATTCCCCTTTAAGGGAACAAAGGAGTGGGAAACAAACCCAGGAAACCTCTCCCACTACCACCACATCTTTGCTACCTTAGCAAAGGTAAACTAAATGCTAACTCATAGTTAGCCAAAACCAAACAGCAGGTTTCCCCTTTAAAAGAATGAGGGAGTGGGACTCTAACCCACAAAAACCTCTCACTTTAACCAAACCTCCACTGGGGTAGTGAAGGAAAACCAAATGCTAACTCATCATCAGCTAGAAGAGAAAAGAAGTAATGAATAAAGGAATGAACTCATCAACTTGGGGAAAGAGACAACCCAGTCCTCTGTCCTAACTTAATGATCCTTGTTTCTTTTGGTGGCTGGAAAGGGGATTTGCCCCTGGTAAACCCTGAGTCCTCCAGAAAATCCTGAGAGTCAGGGATGCCCCAGTGCAGACAACTCCTCTGCAGTTCACCTTGGTAACATCCTTTGGTTACCATTTTTTATTTATTTTAGTCCCAGTGGAATCACCAAAGTTTTAGTCCTCAAAGCAAGGCCTTTAGTGATAACCAGAGATGGCATGAAAAACAATTAATCATGAGAGTTAGGCAGACTCACAATTTTTATGTCTGCACAAGTAGAGTCAGCTTCAGTCCAAAGTAACTCAAACCAAACTCCCAATGCTGCAGTTTTACTCTTGCTTAAATACCTGTTATTACTTAGGATTTGCTTTGATTATGCATTAGCTTTTATGCATATAGATAAGCATGCACAGCTAGTTATACAATTGTATGATTAGTATGTTCAATAAATCATGCTTGCACATACGTCACATGATCAAAAAAAGGGCAGATAACTCCACCTCTGGATGGGGAATTTACTATATTAATTTAGGAAGTTAAAGAGAGAACTGCATTGCTTCAACACGATGTTCTAGACCACCAAAAATGTAATTTAGCACCAAGAAAGGGTTTCATCTCATTACCTTTGAATTTACATACAATTTATTCCTTTGTATTTTAACAACAGGGAGAAAAACAAGTTACTTTCAGGTATTAGGTCATCCTACATCCATCACATGTAATGTCTTTCCATGTATTTAAGTCCTCTTCTGTTTCTTTTCTGTCTTAGTCTTTGTTATGTCTTTCCTTCTGCTTGCTTTGGGATTACTTTGCAGTTCTTTGTCTAGCTCCTCCAGGTGCTCAGTTGGGTTTTGGATTTTATCTCTTTCATCTTTATAAAGGTAGGTATTTAGGGTCATAAATTTCCCTTTGACTACTACTTTCACTATGTCTCATTAGTTTTATAAGTTGTCTTCTCATTTTCATTCATCTTGAGATATTTACTGGTTTCCCTTGTGCGGTCACCCCTCGGGCTGAAGTGTGGTTTGCTGGCCTGGCGGGGGAGCAGCCGCGGCAGGCCAAGCCACTGCCCCCATAATAGGGTGGCTGGTCGGACTCACCGCCACCCCTGGAGGGAGCTCGGCATGGGCGCAGAGTGCCCTCGGGTCTCCCCTTCTCGGCAGCCATGCTTCCGCGGCCGCCCCTCCTCCCGGATGGCGCCACATGATGCCTGTGGGGGGCACCCTTCTTCTTCTTTCTCCCTGTGCAGGCGCAGGGCGGAAAATTCCAGTCTGCCCTTTTCCCCTCCCCCGACAGCAGCAACAGCCAGGTGTGGGCGGAAAAATCCAGTCTGCCCTTTTCCCCTCCCCCGACAGCAGCAACAGCCAGGCGTGGGCGGGAAACTCAAGTCTGCCCTCCACCCCAGCAACAGCAGCCACCAATCCCTAAACCCTGCCCCTTCCCCCAGCAACAGCGACAGCCAATCCCTAACCACCACCCCTCCCCCGTCCAGTACCGCCCACTGACCTTTCGCCGGCAACCAATCAGAACAGGACATGGCTTCAACCAATCAGCCTTCCCCAGCCCCTATAAAACTGTTGCCTCTCCCTCAGTAAAGTGGACTTGCGTGTTTACCTTGTCTCCGCGGTAGTTCTTCTGCCGTGCGCCCTCCAGTCCTGAGAGCCCCCGACAAGGGCCTGGCCTCCCTTGTCCCCAGTTCGTCGCCTGCTTCTCCGGGTGACCCCTTCGTCGCTGGCTTCGCCGGGCGACCCCATCAGCCGAACCGCGCAACCCCTGTGAGACCGACCCCTCGTCTGCTGCTGGACCAACCCCTCGTCCCAAGCGGGACCGACCCCTCGTCCTGAGCTGGACCGACCCCTCGTCCGCAGCCACACCCCACCTCTACTGACCGAGCAAACCGCCGCACCCTTGCAATTTCTTCTTTGACCCACTGATTATTTAAAAGTGTATTATTTAACATTCATATATTTGTGAATTTTTCAGTTCACCACCTGTTATTGATTTCCATCTTCATTCCATTATGTTAAGAGAAAATGCTGTTATAATTTCAATCTTTATAAATTGATTGAGACTTGTTTTTTTCATCTAATATGTGGTCTGTCCTGGAGAATGATCCATGCAGACTTGAGAAGAATGTCTTTCTTGCTATTTTGCTATGCAATGTTCTGTATATGTCTGTTGGGACTAGTTTATTTATCATATTATTCAAGTCTTCTCTTTCCTTATTGATTCTGTGTCTAGAGGTACTATCTAGTAATAAGAGTGATGTATTGAAGTCTCCAACTAATTATTGTAAAGATGTCTGTTTCCCCCTTCAGTTTTGCCAGGATCTGCCTCATGTATTTTCAGGCACACTGGTTAGGAACATAAATATTTATGATTGTTTCTTCTTGGTGGATTACTCTTTTTATTAATATATGGTCTCCTCCTTAGTTTCTTATAACAGCTGTGTATTTAAAGTCATTTTATCTGGTATTAAGATATCTACCCTAGCTCTTTTCTGGTTATTATTTGCATGGAATATCATTTTTTAACTTTTCTCTTTCAACCATTTATGCATTTTGGTCTAATGTGAGTCTCTTGTAAACAAAATAGAGTTGGATCATGCTTTCTCATTCATTCTGCCAATCTGTGTATTTCTATTGGGGTGTTTTTCCCAACATTCAGTGTTGGGAAGCGAACTTGGTCCAATGGATAGGGCATCTGTCTACCACATGGGAAGTCTGTGGTTCAAACCCCGGGCCTTCTCGACCCATGTGGAGCTGGCCCACGCACAGCGCTAATGCACACAAGGAGTGCCATGCCATGCAGGGGTGCTCCTTGCATAGGGGTGCCCCATGAGCAAGAAGTGCTCCCCATAAGGAGAGCCACCCAGTGCAAAAGAAAGTTCAGCCTGCCCAAGAATGGTGTGCACACACAGAGAGCTGACACAGCAAGATGATGCAACAAAAAGAAACACAGATTCCCTTGCTGCTGACAACAACAGAAGCAGACAAAGAAGAACACACAGCAAATGGACACAGAGAACAGACAACTGGGGGGGGAAGGGGAGAGAAATAAATAAAAATAAATATTTAAAAAACATTCAGTGTTATTACTCTAAGACAGTATTTACTTAAGTCTTTTTATCTTTTGTTTTTATACATCATGTCTCTTTTTGGGTTTCTTTCTTTATTTTTTCTTATTTCTCCCCCCTCACTCCCCATTGTCTGCTCTATGTCCATTCACTGTGTGTTCTCCTGTATCCATTGTTTTCTCATTAGTCAGCTCCAGGAAGCCATCCCAGGACCTTCTGGAGTGGGAGGAAGGTGATCATTCTCTTGCTCCACATCAGCTCCCTAGTTTTCTCTGTTTCATATTGTCTCTTCTCTTTTTGCTGTTGCTGTTGTTGTGTCATCTTGCTACATCAGCTCTCTGTGTGTGGCACCACTCCTGGGTGGGGTACACTCCTGAATGGGACTGCACTGCTTGCACAGAGGAAACTCCTTTTTTGGGGAGCACCCCTTTGCAGGGAAACACTCTTGCATGTTGCAGCACTCCACATGGGCCAGCTCACCACCCAGGCCAGGAGGCCCTGGGTTTCAAACCCTGGACTTCCTATATGGTAGGCAGAACCTCTATCAGTTGAGCCACATCCACTTCCCAGTCTCTTCACTTTTTATTCTTTAATTTACTGTTACTGATAATTTTCATTTCTTCACATTACTCCAAGACACTATCTCCTGTCTTTCCCTGTATAGCTCTCTTAATACTTATTATAGGTCAGGCCTTTTGTTGATGAACTGGCTCAGTTTCCATTTTTCTGTGAATATTTTAAACTCTTCCTCATTTTGAAGGATAGTTTTGCTGGATAAAATTTTTTTGGCTAGATGCTTTTTCTCTTTCAGTACTTTAAACATACCATAGCATTGCCTTCTCACCTCCATGGTTTCTGATGAGAAATTGGCACTTAATCTTATTGCAGTTCCCTTGATGAGACAAATCACTTTTCTCTTGCTTATTTCAGAATTTTCTCTTTATCTTTGGCATATGAAATTCTGATTAGCATGTGTATCCATGTAGGTCTATTAGGATTTATTCCATTTGGAATACATAGCACTTCTTGGACATGTATATTTATGTCTTTCACAGGAATTGGGAAATTTTCAGTCATTATTTCCTCAAATATTCTCTGTCCTTTTTTCCTCTTTTCCTCTTCTGGGAAACCCATGACATATATATTTGCACTCTTCATGTTCTTACTCAAATCCCTGAGAAGTTGCTTGATTTTTTCTATTCTTTTCTTTACCTCTTCTGTTTGTAAGATTTTTCTTGTCCTGTTTTCTAGCTCTCTTATTCCTTCTTATGCCTTGTCAAATCTGCTGTTGCATACCTCTAGTTTATTTTTATTCCCTTCTATTGTGCATTTCATCCACATAATTTCTTGTATTTTTCTATTTATACTTTCAAATTCTTTTTTATGTTTCTATTATCATTTATCTCTTTAGTCATATGCTCCTTCTTCTCCTTGAATTTATTTAAATTTTTTGAACTTCTTTGACAAGTTATTACAAATTCTGTGCCTCTGAAATTTTAATTTGTTCCCTCGACTGGACCATATCTTCCTGTTTCATATTATGGCTCAATTTTTTGCTTCTCTCTACATATATTATCTTGATGAGTTAACTGTAAATGTCACATTCTCTTTCTTGAGTAGAGTTTTATTGTTGATTGGCTTTCTTTGGTGCTTAATCTGCCTTATCATAGAATTTAAGAAAATAGTATATTTAATTGGTCATAGTTTTCCAGCTCTTCCTTATCTGATTTTTGTCCTGAATATGCGGTACAATGTTTAAGAATGCAAATTTTGTGCAACTGTTTCATCTCCAGGGAAAAGCTTCCTTTCCTGTTCCTTCTACAAGAATCTCAATCAGTTCTGTTGTTTTTGTGCAATGTTTTCTCCCAGCTTCTTTGATTTGTTTAAACACTCTCTTTTAGTCAGTTCCCCCCTTTTCCTTGCACTTTCAGCTCTGGGAACCTCCTGTCTTATATCATTTCAAGTAAACACCTCCTGTATTTCTCTCTCCCTGAGGCCTTTCTGTTTCCAGGTTCTTCCCATTATGGTATCCCACCTTGCAGTGCCTGATACTTTGAACTCACAAAGGTGGGTCACTTCACCAGTATACATTTTGTTTTTAGGTGGTCCAGCTAGCAGAAACTGAATTGAGTGAGTGTACCACTTTCCAGCCATGGCTCCCCCCCACTGGGGGCCCTTATGTATACAGCATTCCCAAGTCGCTTGTGTTCTGCCCTGGGTCTCTGCTGACTTGGTACCCAGTACCTGGATAAATAAGTGGTTCTAACACATTGTTGCATATGGCTCTAAATTCCATGACCATGGAGAGAGTGAGGCACCCCAGTCTTTCTGTCTCTATGGAACTCCCATACTGCCTGGGACCAAGTGAGGGGAGGGAATGGGTCTGGCAATCAGAAACAGCAATTTCCTACCTGTTATATTTCTTTTTCTTTGCTTCAGCATTTGTTGGGTCTTTCTTGGTTTCCACTGTCCTCTAGTGTCTTAAGCAATTGAAATTTGTCCTTGTTTTCACTTAATCTCTAGGGAAGCTTATTCAGGAGATGTCTTATGTTTTCATATTAATGATGTCACCCTAGTTCACAGTTTTGAGGCTAAGAGAAGTTTAAAACTGAGACATCAGCAAGGCCATGCTTTATCCCCAGGCCTGGCTGCTGGCTTTTCCTTCACATAGTAATTAGCATATTGGCCTCAACTCTTTTCTTTTCTAGTTTCCATTGACTCCCCGCTTCTTACTGCTCTTTGTCACTTCCTTCTTCATTGCCCATTTTCCTTTGCTCATAAGGACTTCAGCCACATTGGTTTAAGATCCACACTCATTCAATTTTGGAATGCCTTAGCAAAATAAATCTTGAAAGATCCTTATTTCAGATGGGTTCATACACAGAGGCTAAGGATTGGGATATCATCCTCTGGACACCAAAATGACTTTGTCTTCCCATGAGCAAAATGCATTCATTTCATTACCACATATCAAAAGCCTTAAGCCATTTTAGAATAATGCTAAGTACAAAGTCTCATCAAAATCAGTTATAGATGTGGCCCCTCCTGGGGCAAAATCTGCTCCATGTGATGGACCTGTGGAATCTTGAAAACGAGTTATCTGCTTCCTGTATACAATGATGGTATTTTTACTATTCCTTGGTGGAAGAAGAACCTCACAATTTCCCAGCACTTCCATGAAGGCCATGCTTTCCCTGGGCACTAGCATCAAAATGACAGTCACGCTCTCCGTGATTGCCTGGGTACAGACCCCACCAGAATATTTGGATGGTAGCACTCTCTTTAAACAGCAGTGCATGAGACAGGCCTCCTCCAAGTGCCAAGGCAGATGGCCTGACTTCTACTAGGGGCAGATCTGCCCATCCACAGATGGGGGTGAGCCTTCTACTTTGGCCTGCTGAGATCTTTTTAGGTCTGTTAAAAACTTTTTAGACACTTCAGATTAGGTTTTTAGACTTATTACAATAATTCTGAGAGCATCAGAAAGGTGAATTCATCAGGAAGGGAATCACAGATGTAGTCCAAGGTGACCACTTTGATTTAGACATTATGTCTGTCTCTTCTTCAAAGGATGCTATCACTCTGTTTTCTGTGGTACAAAAAAGTGGAAAAGATCAGGGAGATATATTAATCTTCTGAACCAACATTAATTAGCTTACATTAAATTTAGTGTTTGAAGCAAAGAATTTTCAAGAAAATCTATCAGATGTCTTTCATTGATATTTGAGAACAATCTCCTTTTTTAGAACAATGAAAAATTTCAGGCATGCAAAATAAATGTAAAGTGGTATAAGAAAAACAGAACATTCATCACCATTTCTAAACAAATCTCTACATTCTGTTGTACCTGTTCTAAATGTTTTTTTAAAAGATGCAGCTTCTTCCTGGGCAATGGTTACCAACCCTACATTGTTTATTCCTTCTCAGTTGTATTAACTTTTCTTTTTTTATTTTCATGTTCATGCCCTTGGTATCATTCTTCCTTCAATTTGTTTCTTTTCTGTTCCTTAGGTTCTAGGCTTTAAGTGGTACTGCCCATACAAATATTGCAGAAATCTTGTCAGCTTTGTGTGCATGTTCATTAGACAATAGAACTTTCTAAGACCCTTCCTGGAAAACAGCCTTTCCAATGTTAACTTCTACTGAAATGACTGATTGTATCCATGTTCATCACACTTTCATGAGCAAAGGGTTATTCAGTTAAGCCTTCCCATGGAACCTGTGGAATATCTTCCCAAAACCTCAGGGAGGTCCCTGATAGAGCTACATCTGGCCCTAGTCACAGAGCACACTATCTGAATAGGCTTAAAAATGGCCAAGTCATCAATTGCTAGCTCCTTTGCAGTAAGAGTTTAAATCCCAACTTATTCCTTTCCACTTGCATTTTACTATGAGCTGCAAGGAGAAGGCAGGACGCAACTTCTACACTTAACTTGGAAACCTCAGTTATGTATCTATTGCTTACCTGTTCCACTTTCAAACTGACATCAGAATACAATTTTCCCAAGCTCTTTGCTGCTTTATAGTAAGGTTGACTTTTGTTCCAAATTTCCAATAACTCATCATTTCCTTCTCAGTCTTCCTCACAAGTACTTTTACTATCCATATTTTCACTGTCAGTGTCTTTAAATCAATATGTGCTTTTTCTATCAAGTGGTTCACAATTCTTCCAGCCAGCATGAATTACTTAATTCTAAAGCCATTTCCACATTTTAAAGTATTTTTCATAGAGTATCCAACCTTCATATACCAAAAACTGTTTTAGTTCTCTACCTGTGTGCCAGTTTGAGAGTATTTTTGTGAATTCCAAAAAGGGAAAGATTATGTTTACAACTAATCTCTGGGAGTGATGCCCTTTAATTGTTTTACAATCAGGTGGGGCTTCTGATTAATTTTACTTGATGAAATCAATTTAGAGCTCCTGATTCATCTATATCAATAAGGTTTAATTCAATATTGAGTCCCTGCTTCATTGATGCACCAATATAAATGTACACTCACTCAAGAAGATGTTTGAGAAGGGGAGAGAACTTTGTCATTTTTTGATCCTGTGGCCCAGGGAGAGGTGAACCATTCAATGATAGCTTACAGCTGAACTTGAGAAGAGAGCAGAGACTAATAAAGCCCAGAAAGAAACAGCTCTATGACACTTTGAAAAAGGAAGCCCTGAGAAATAAGCCCTATGCCAGCCTGAAGCTGAGATTGGGAAGAAGCTGGGGCCATGAAATCTTAAGAGGAAGAAGAAGACCAGGAAGGAAAGGCCAGACAGAGATCAATGACTATATTGCTTCAATATTTGGCCACAGACTTTAGCAAAGAAAGCAACCTTGGTTGGACTCTTTGGGCCTTGTAACTAAGCTTTTACCACAAATAAATACCCATTATAAAAGTCAACAAATTTCTGGTACTTTGCATTAGCGACCCTTTGGCAGACTAATACAATCTGGTACAAAAAATACCATGCAATGAGTTGGCTTAAAGGATAGGAAACTTTTGACTTACAGGTTTGAGCTAGGAGAATTCCAAAAATTGAAGTGTAAAGAATGTAGTGATTTCTGTTCAAAGACTGTGGCATTCCAGGACTGGCTGCTGGCAATACTTATTATTTGGCTTTCTGTGACATGGCAAGACATGTAGTGGTATCTTTGTTCTCTTCTGTGTTCTGTTGGTTTCCTACTTCTTCCTACTCCCCATAGTTTCTTCCTTCTGTGTTCAATTTTCTTTGCTCATAAGGACTTCAGTCACATTGGTTTAAGGTCCCTCTCATTCAGTTTGGGCACAATGTAGCTAATAGTATCTTTAAAGGTCCTTTATGCAAATGAAATCAACAGGACCAGGAATTGGGGCATGAATATGTCTTTAGTGGGGGACCATGTTTCAGTCCCCAACACTATTTTGCCTCCCAGAACTCTCTGTCAATTTTGGGGTTAGCTGAGTGTCCATATTTGACCCAAATATGTCCACACCCTCAGATTAAGAGTTGTTACCCATCTTTGTTAACTTGATACCAAGATTGTCACATATTTCCAATCAAGAGTCCTCTCGTAGTTACTAATGTCAAGCTATTGACTTTCATATCCTGCCCCTCCATTGTTGAATTACAACTCAACAAAGCTGAGAACAGGAAAAGGAAGCAGGTTTAGGTGAAATGCCACAGGCTTGGTGTTATTAATGGGAGTTCAGGAATTTTTATATATAAATACAACAAATCTTTTTTATCTTTGTCAGTTCCTGAGAAATTGAATGGTTGATTGTTTATGCCATTTCATTGCACATTATAATTGCTTTCATGAGGCAGTCAGACATTTGCAGATCTTTATAACCATCTGTCAGAACTCCATGCAGGCTGGTAGTGATGTGGAAATTGAGAGACATTCAATTATTTGCATATGAAAAGGCCAGGACTCATAAAATTTTTGGGAAGGAAAAAGTAATTTATTTATGGCTGGCTTGACTTGGGAACTTTATGTTCAAAACCTGAGCCCTAAACTAGATTTTTGAGTTCTCTTTACACACAAGAAGGACCAAATGTTTCTTTGTTTCAGTGCTCAATAAGCTTGAATTAACATATATCTTTTACATTCTAGGTAAGCTTTTAGTACGGGCTTCATACATTCCATGTAAGCTTTTAGCACATTTGGTTTGCATTTTCCCTAAATATTTAAAGTTTGTAGAGTTTGCATTTCTAAATTGCTTTTCCAGGACTAGAGTCATTGCCATGCTTACCAAAGGCAGGGTTGCAGCTCTTAATGTCTCATATGCACAGCTCAGGACACATACAGCTCAGGTTATCTATGAAGAGATGAACAGCCTCCCATCCATAGCCCACATCATTTCCCCCCTTTACACCAGCTTAACTTGCTAAGCTTTGGCATAATTGTTGTTGGAGTTATGAGGTGGGTGGCCATTTGTTGTTTTGACTGATTATCCCACTTATCAATTTCTCAGTGAGGACTTAAAGACAAAGTTCCTGGGCAGCATCTGGGGCTTATCCTGTTTTCAGAAGTTCTCATCCTGGACAGCAGAATGCTGGGGGTGGGGCCCCCTAGCAGTCATCCTGGGGGTTATTGGTGCTTGTGTGGAATTCTTGCAAGGCTTCAGATCCATCTATTAATTTTATTTTATCTGTAGGGCTTACACTTTTAATCTTAAAGGGATGCTGAAGGGAGATGATTGCTTTTCTGTAACTACTTTCTGCTGGCAATGGGTTGTAGTCCTTACCTAACAAGGTGTACAACTTTTTTTCTTTATTTATTTTTTTAAATATTACATTAAAAAAATATGAGGACCCCTTACACCCCCACCCTCCTCACCCCACGCCTCCCCTCAAAACAACAATCTCCTCCATCATCATGAGACATTGCATTTGGTGAATACATCTCTGAGCACTGCTGCACCTCATGGTCAATGGTCCAAATCATAGCCTGCACTCAAGGTGTAAAACTTTGTTATTTTATTTTGACTGGAGGAAGATGGATCTGGCATTCTGTGTGAAGCTGGATGAAGTTTTCATATGGCTAATAAGATGTTCATTCTGAAAGAAACAAATTCAATTAGAATTTTGGAATACCTGATTTTAAAAGAGGATATTGGATTACAAAGGTAGACAAGATTAGGTGCCTATAAAGATGACACTCTTTTTAAAAGTTGGTGGGGAAGATCAGCGGGGCAAGATGGTGGCTGAGTGAGCACACCTGATAATCTCTCCTGCAAAGAAGTGGCTGGGCAGCATTGGAGGTTCTTCAGAACGAGGCTGTTTTGGGATTTTTGCAGGGCAGGAGGTGTCTGGACATCGATTTGGTGGGAAGGTAACAGAGATAATTTGTGTATAAGATATAATTGAGAATCTATTACACAGAGGTGGGAGCTGCATGTGGGATGCTCCCTCCTGGGGTGGGTGGAGCCATGGCACTGGTGCTGCAGCGGTGATTTCTGGAGGCTCTGCAGTACTGGGGAATTCATAAGCCCTGAGTGGGCTATTGGGGGGCTAACAGAACAGGAGGCCTTCGCAGACAGATTTGGGGAGACAAACGGGAGTTTTATTGCCAAGCAGGGAATTTTTTATTGCAGACACAAATAATAGCGCTTCCGCCTAGAGCCCCGTCCCCCCCAGGCTGGCTGCCGATCTGCAGCAGCCTTAAATTGCTAGCAATAAAGAGACATCACCAGGAGACTGTTTCAGGGCCTGCAGGGTGGGAGACATCTAGAAGCTGATTAGGGGAATATTTTGCGAGGCATGGGAATTTCGGTTTTGGACTCTGTTATCGGCATTTCCGGCTGGAGCCCCACACCCGGGCCTGGCTACTGATCTGCATCATTAAATTGGCTGCAGTGTAGAGGCACCCCCAGGTGGCCATTCTGGGGGATTACAGGGTGGGAGGCGTCCTGAAGTTGAATTCGTGATACATCCACAGAAGAGACCCAAGTGAGTGAGTGAATTGCGGGGTTCAGACACATAGGATAGAGTTTGCGAATGTGACCTCTCCCATAGGGCTGGAACCCAACTGCGGGGATCCCTGAATGCTGTGTTGCACTGTGGTGCTCTCAGGCTCCCTGTTAACCGGATTTGAGGTTGCCAGGTCTGAGTCCCCTAAACCCTGGTGGTCCACAACCCAGAGACTCACACCTCTTGAGTCTTCAATATCTCAGACTTTCCATCCCTGAATCCATCACGCCCTGAGGTCCATCTGAGGTCCTTGAATGTCCTAGCCCTCAACATTTATGTTTTTTCTTTTTTGTTTTGTTTTGTTTTGGTTTTTTTATTTTTTTTATTTTTTAATGTCCTGATTGCTAACATTGCATTATCTCCTAGTCTTTTCTCCCAGCATATCCCCCAAGTCTTTTTTCTTCAGTTATTTAGGTTTTTTTTGTTGTTGTTGTTGCTGCTGTGGTTGTTCTATATCTTTTTTTCTTTTCCCTACTTGTTCCCCTCCCTTTAACCACTCCCTTTTTATTTCTTTCTTTCATCTCTTTTTTTTTTCTTTTCTATCTTGTCCCTCATTTTCTTCTTATTTTATTTTATCTTAATTATACAATAAGTGCTGCAGGGAACACCTCACATTTGCTGGGTTTCCTCATCCTCTGCTGCCTTATGTCTGTGTGAATTGATTTTGGCTACCTACACTATCCCCTTTCCCCTACATCTTGATATCCTCCATCATCTACTGTCTCTCCTATATTCCACCTCCCTTTCTGTGATCCCCAAAGTGTCTAACTCTTAATTTCTAATACCTTTGTTTTGTTTTCTGTCTTTTATCCACTCTTGAAACTATTGCCTTTCTTTTCTCTTTACCTCTCTCATGAAAACACTAGCTTTTTAATTCATACCATATTCCTCCCATATTCAGTTGACCACCTCATTATAGGTACCCTACCTATTGCTATAACTCTACACAACTTACATGAATCTAATATCCATCCTCCCAGATCTCATATTGTTGCTCTGTTAACATTTATCACCAATACTACTTTACACTTTTTCCTTGCTTACACAATTGCCTTTCCCTGGCCCTAATACTTTCCTTTAAAGTGAACTCAACAAGCAATAAATTAGAATAAGAAGAACAAAGTGACAAAGAGAAGATATAACACTTAAGCAAAAACAACAGCTAATTAATCCCCAAGACTAGACAAAGAAGCTAAGGAACTGATTAAAGCCATCAAGATAAAATGATGACCAGACAGCAACAAAAATCTACAAACCAAACCAATAATCAGGAAAACATGGCTGAATCCAATGAACAAACTAAAAACCAGGAAGGGGAGCAGAACTTTGCACAAGTAATTAAAGACCTCAGAACATATATCACAGAAAAAATTAATGAAATAAAGGAAGAGGTTAACAATATGAAGGTGACACTTGGAGGGGAAATTGCAGACATATGCAAAAAGATAACAGATATGATGAGAATGAACACCACAGCTCAAGAAATAAAAAATACACTCACAGCAAATATCAGCAGACTAGAAGAGGCAGAGGAGAGAATTAGTGATATGGAAGACAGTACATCGGAAATCAAACAGATAGTAGAATTAGTCGATAGAAAGACACAAAAAATCCAGCTAGGACTTAGGGACCTGAATGACAATGCAAAATGCACAAACATATGTATTATAGGCATCCCAGAAGGAGAAGGGAAGGGAAAGGGGTCAGAAGGAGTGTTGGAAGAAATAATGGCTGATAACTTCCCAAATCTACTGAAAGAGACAGATGTACATATCCAAGAAGCACAGCACACCCCAATCATCAAAAACCCCAACAGGCTCACCCAAAACATATACTTGTCAAACTATCCAACGCTCAAGACAAAGAGAAAATTCTAAAAGCAGCAAGAGAAAAGAAAACCATCACATACAAGGGAAGCTCCATAAGATTAAGTGCTGATTTCTCATCTGAAACTATGGAGGCAAGAAGGCAGTGGTATGATATAGTCAAGGTACTAAAAGAAAAAAATTTCCAACCAAGAATACTCTACCCAGCTAAACTAGCACTCAAAAATGATGGAGACTTCAAAATATTCACAGATAAACAGAAATTGAATGAGTATGCCAACAAGAAACCTCCTCTTCAAGAAATTCTATAGGGAGTTCTGCAGGAAAAAAGGAAAAAACAGGACAGACAGAGTTGGAGGAGAGTGTAAGAGCAACAAAAAAGACAAAAAGAGAAGGGAAAAAAACAAACAAACAAAATATGACATACACAAGTCCCATCAAAATTTGGATAACATAAATAATTCCTTCAAAGTAATAACACTGAATGTCAACAGATTAAACTCACCTATCAAAAGATTCAGATTGGGACATCGGATAAGGAAATATGACCCATCTATATGCTGTCTACAAGAAACACATCTTAGACCCAGAGACTCATGGAGGCTGAAAGTGAATTGTTGGAAAACAACCATACAAGCAAACAATAACCAAAAAAAAGCCAGGAGTAGCTATATTAATATCAGACAAAATAGACTTTAAATGCAAAACATTTGTGAGAGACAAGAAGGATACTACATATTAGTGAAAGGGACAATCTTTCAAGAAGAAAGAACAATCATAAATATTTATGCTCCTAACAAGGGCACCTCTAAATACGTGAGGCAAATGCTGGAAAAACTAAGTGAAAGAATAGATGCATCTTCAATTATAGTGGGGGATTTTAATACACCACTATCAACTATGGACAGAACATCTCAAAAGAGAATCAATAAAGAAACAAAATATCTGAACAGTATATTAGAGGACCTGGATATAATAGACATATACAGATCATTATACCCACACACAGCAGGATATACATTTTTCTCAAGTGCACATGGATCATTCTCCAAGATAGACCATATTCTAGGCCACAAAGAAAGGCTTAATGAATTAAGAAAGATCAAAATCGTACAAAATAATATCTCTGACCACAGTGGAGTGAAGCTGGAAATCTGCAAGGGCCAGGGGCCCAGATTTAACACCAAGATTTGGAAATTAAACAGCACACTCTTAGAAAAACAGTGGGTCAAAGAGGAAATCTCAAAAGAAATCAATGACTACCTTGAAACAAATGATAATGATAACACAGCATACCAAAATTTATGGGATGCAGCAAAAGCAGTACTGAGAGGGAAATTTATAGCCATAGATTCATACATCAAAAAAGAAGAAAGAGCAAACATTGAAGAACTAACTGCACATTTGGAGGAATTAGGGGAAAAAAACAACAAAGTAATCCAACAGGAAGAAGAAGGAAGGAAATAAAGATAAGAGCAGAACTAAATGAAATAGAAAATAAGAAAGCACTTGATAAGATAAACAAGACCAAGAGCTGATTTTTTGAGAAGATCAATAAAATTGACAAACCTTTAGCAAGACTAACAAAGAAAAAAAGAGAGAAGACGCAAATACACAAAATAAGAAATGAGAAAGGAGATTTCACCACTGACCCCACAGAAATAAAGACCATCATAAGAGGATACTTTGAAAAACTATATTCCAACAAAAACGACAATTCAGAGGAAACGGACAAATTCCTAGAAACACATAAGCAGCCTATATTGATAAAAGGAGAAATTGATGATCTCAACAAACCAATCACAAGAGATAGACTCAGTCATTAAAAACCACCCAACTAAGAAGAGCCCAGGGCCAGACGGCATCACAGGTGAATTCTACAAAACATTCCGGAAAGAACTAACACCAATCCTGCTGAAACTCTTCCAAAAAATCGAAACAGAAGGAACATTGCCTAACTCCTTCTGTGATGCCAACATTACCCTAGTATATAAATCCAAACAAAGACACCACAAGAAAGGAAAATTACAGACCAATTTCTCTAATGAAACTAGATGCAAAAATACTTAACAAAATTCTCGCAAATCGTATTCAACAACACATTAAATGAATTATACATGACGACCAAGTGGGATTCATTCCAGGTATGCAAGGATGGTTCAACATAAGAAAATCAATCAATGTAATACACCATATAAACAGATTGAAGGAAAAAAATCACATGATTATATTTATAGATGCAGAAAAAGTATTTGAGAAAATACAGCACCCTTTCTTAATAAAAACACTCCAAAAGATCAGAACACAAGGTAATTTTTTGAACATGATAAAGAGTATATATGAAAAACCTACAGCCAACATTGTTTACAAGGGAGAAATCCTAAAATCCTTCCTTCTAAGATCAGGAACAAGACAAGGATGCCCAATCTCTCCCCTTTTATTTAACATTGTCCTAGAAGTACTTGCTCGAGCACTGAGGCAAGAACCAGAAAAAAAGGCATTCATTGGAAAGGAAAAAGTCACAATTTCATTATTTGCAGATGACATGACCCTATACATAGAAAACCCTGAGAGGTCTACAACAAAACTTCTAGAACTCATAAATGAGTTTAGTGAAGTTGCAAGTTATAAGATCTGTGCGCAAAAATCAGTAGCATTTCTGTACACCAATAATGAGCAAGATCAAGAGGAAATAAAGAAACAAATACCATTCACAATAGTAAATAAAAAAAATAAAGTATTTAGGAATAAATTTACCTAAAGATGTAAAAAACTTATACACAGAGAACTACACAACATTGTTCAAGGAAATCAAAGAAGACCTGAATAAATGGAAGAATATTCCCTGGTCATGGAAAGGAAGACTAAATATTATTAAGATGTCTATCCTACCAACACTGATCTACACATTCAATGCAATCCCAATAAAAATCAACACAGCCTTCTTTAAGGAACTAGAAAACCTAACTATGAAATTTATTTGGAAAGGAAAGAGGCCCCGAATACACAAAGACATATTGAAAAAGAAAAATGAAATTGGAGGAATCACACTACCTGACTTCAAAACATACTACAAAGCTACAGTAGTGAAAACAGCATGGTATTGGCATAAGGAGAGACACACAGACCAATGGAATTGAATTGAAAGTTCTGAAATAGAACTTCATATATATAGCCAGATAATGTTCAAAAAAGCCATCAAACCCTCTCAACTGGGAGAGAATGGCCTATTCAACAAA
The DNA here is from genome assembly GCF_030445035.2 of Dasypus novemcinctus. NCBI lineage: Eukaryota > Metazoa > Chordata > Mammalia > Cingulata > Dasypodidae > Dasypus > Dasypus novemcinctus. Next base: position 63,318,836 of record NC_080697.1, read on the forward strand.
TGGTGCCTAGAGAACTGGATAGCCATATGTAGAAAATGAAAGAGGATTACCATCTCACACCTTATACAAAAATAAACTCAAGATGGATCAAAGAACTAAATATAAGAGCCAGGACCATAAAGACCTTGGAAAGCAGTGTAGGGAAACATCTATAAGACATTGTAATAGGAAATGGCTTCATAAATATCACACCAAAAGCACAGGCAGCAAAAGAACAAATAGATAAATGAGACTTCCTCAGAATTAAAGCCTTCTGCGCCTCAAAGGAGTTTGTCAAGAAAGTAAAAAGGGAATCCACACAATGGGAGAAAATATTTGGCAACCATATATCTGATAAGAGACTTATAAGTTGCATATATAAAGAACTCATATATCTTGAAAATAAAAAGATAACCCATTTAAAAAATGGGAAAAAGATTTAAACAGACACTTCTCCAAAGAAGAAATACAAATGGCTAAAAAGCACATGAAAAAATGCCCCAAATCTCTAGCTATCAGGGAAATGCAAATCAAAACTACAATGAGATACCATCTTACTCCCATAAGATTGGCAGCTATGAAAAAAAGAGAATACAAATGCTGGAGAGGATGTGAAGAAAGGGGAACACTCATCCACTGCTGGTGGGAATGCAGAAGGATCCAACCACTCTGGAGGACAGTTTGGTGGTTTCTCAAAAAACTAGCCATAGATTTGCAATATGACCCAGCAATACCACTGCTGGGTATATACCCAGCAGAACTGAAAACAAGGACACAAACCGATATATGCACACCAATGTTCATAGCAGCATTGTTCACTATTGCCAAAAGTTGGAATCAACCCAAATGCCCATCAACAGACGAGTGGATCAATAAAATGTGATATATACATACAATGGAAAACTATTCAGCTTTAAGAACAAATACACTACAAACACACGTGATAACATGGATCAATCTTGAGAACCTTATGTTGAGTGAAGCAACCCAGGCATTGAAGGACAAATACTACATGACCTCAATGATATGAAATAAGCAAGCTGCCTCAGAGATCTAGAGACTGGAAGATAGGCTTACAGGATATCGGGGTGTGGAGGAAGGATGTGAGCTGACATCTGCAGGGGTGGAATCTATGATGAGCTGGTGGTAAGTATGAGCACAAAGAAGAGATAAAATGGGGGAAAGGGGTTGCTTTTGCGTGGGGCTTTGTGGGTTTGAGGGGGGCTGGGGATGGGCGGATGGGTAATATTGCCCAAAAAATTGGGGGGAGGGAGGGGCAACATACGAACATAGGAGAGTGTCAGGTGTTGGTTGAGAGTAAAATGCTGAGAAAACCGTATCAAAATATAATTAGGAGGGTTAACTGTTTAGGATGTTCGGAGGGGATGATCTGACGTGGGACAGACTCCTGGGGAATGTGTGAATGCTCATTTTGCCAGGGTGGTTTGTACCATTGGGTAGAGACCCAAGTAGTGAGAGTGGGGGTGGACCCACATCCTGGGGAGGACTAATGCCATCAAATAGAGGGAACTGTATCTTTCAAGAGAAAGGGTGGCTCTCAGGGCATTAAGGCAGTTGAGCAAGTCATGCCCTGAACACTGTTGCAAGTATCTCTGGATGTGGCTCCTCAGGAAATGGAGATTGGCTCTCTCTGTGGGCCCCAAGGGGAGGGGAAAATGGATGTTGAATGGATGGAACCAAGGTAAATGTGGGGGCAAGAGAGGAGTTTCACGAGAGTACACAAGGATGGATATAAAACATGTAATATTATACCAAAAACATATAGGGGATGACAGACTAATAATGTAAACCATAATGTAAAACATAGGATAACTGAAAATTTAGAAAACTCTGTAGCCTAAAGTATGGACCACAATGTAAGCACAGATGTCACCTTGTTTGAAAGCTATTGTCTCGGAGTCTGTACATCAGTTTCAGTAAATATGATATGAATAAGTTAAAAGATTATCGCTGTGGAAGGGAAAAGGTTTTATGGTGGATGTGTGGGGGTACTGTATATTGTATATATGAATTACTGTGATCTAAGGCTCTTGTGAAGAGAAGCTCAATAATTAGGAAAAAAGAAAAGAAATAGATAGGATGTAGAATTTTTCCAAATCAATATGTATTCTATATCTAACCTTTAATCTCATCACTATATTCCATTTTACTAGTAAGGGAACCTGACATTACATTGGGCTTCACTTTTCAGGAAGTTTTGGATCACAGAGTGGTTCAACAATGACAGTGGAGGAATACTGGTATAGGATGTTATGGACAGGCGATATATGGTTGACAGGGAGCTATACCGGGCATGTATCCAGGGTGCATGGAAATGTTTGGATATACTCATAGTGGAAACAATTAAAAACAACAGCTGTGGGGGTACTGGGTTCCTGGCTGGGGGTGCTCTGTCGTGGTCCCTAGGGGAGCAGCAGCAGTCCCCCAGGTGCAACGGACCAGGAAGGAATGAGGGTCCAACAGTAAGTCCCTGATACTAATGACTATGCTTGTGAGCCTATACGCCTGAAATAAGAACAAGGCCTAGAGCAGCACTGTGCCTAGGAGTTTCCTCCTGACAGCCTCCGTGTTACTCAAATGTGGCCAGTCTCGAAGCCAAACTCAGCATGTAAATGTACTGCCTTCCCCCCAGCGTGGGACATGACACCCGGGGATGAGCCTCCCTGGCACCGAGGGATCACTACCAAGTACCAGCTGATGATGCAACTAGAAAATGACCTTGAATTAAAGGTTCAATGTGGACCAGCAGAATATCCCTGTCTAAATATAATAACAGGAGTTAAAAATGCTGTTTGACATAAAGTAAGGGGGAAATGGAAAATGCAAATGAGTACATATGGCTATGAGTTTCTAAAAAAGAGTCTGGAGGTTGTCAGAAGGATTGCCCTTATGCACACCTGAGAAGAGTCTCAGAGACAGATAAAGTAGATACAATCCCAGATATTGGTCCTTTTGAGGGCTAAAGAGACCCACAGGTTCTGTGGTCATGGGAGATGGGGTTCACTGCCATGCCAGTTGTCCCTTCTTGGGAGCTGGTGTTTCTGCGTGATGGAGCTGGACTCAGATGGGATCTCTTTTCACAAGCCTTTCATGCTACTTTACTGGAATTGTAGTTGGTGCTGGGGCTTAAGATATATCTAGGGGATTTGAATCTCTGGACTGACAATATGATAGCCAGGCCCTGAGCCTCAACAGACTTCAGCTCCTACACTCTGATTTATTGGACTTACCCACTCAGCTAACATGGAGTTGAAGAATGCCAACCACCACACCATGGAGCCTAGAGTGCCTACAACTGAAAGCAGGAGGATTGCATCCAATATCCATGTGGAATCTAAACCCCCTCTTGACATAGATGTGGAATGGACACAACCAAGCCAAGGTCCACAGAAAGCAGGAATACAGTAAGGATCAGAGTGGCCTTAATGATATTCTATTCATGAACTATTGTGGTTAATAATCGAGAAAATATGGCATTGATGTGGAAAAAGTGGCCATGGTGGCTGCTGGCTGTGGGGAATGGGAGGAAGAGAAGAGATGTGGAGGCATTCTCGGGACTTGGAGTTGTCCTGGGTGGTGCCCCAGGGACAATTGCCGGATGTTGTATGTCCTCCCATGGCCCACTGGATGGAACATGGGAAAGTGTGGGCTATGGTGTGGAACACGGGACATGGGGTGCAGCAATGCCCAGAGATGTACTCACCAGACGCAATGGATGTGACATGATGATGGGGGAGAGTGTTACTGTGGGGGGAGTGGTGGGGTGGGGGCAGTAAGGGCGAATGGGGACCTCATATTTTTTTAATGTAATACATTTTAAAAAAATGAATAAACTAAGTAAAAACAAAGTTGGTAGGGAAGAGTATATATATACAAATGTATTTATATATATATTTAAGTTATTTATTTTCAGAGAGAAATTGTAATAGATAACAGTATTAGATACTTAGCGTTGTTTGGAAGATGCACTTCAGGCTGTTTAATGATTGGCACTCTTGTGCCCTGTCAGGTGCTTCTGGTGAATTGGCACCTTTTGGGCAGTTGGTTTCATTCAGGATTAGTGCACCAAGTTGGAAATTCTCTTAGTTTTTAGCTGTGGGAGTAATCAGAACTACAGAATAAAGTTTCTTTACATTTTGGTTTTAATTGTACAATTCCTGGTAATTTTGACTGTTCAAAAGGTGAACCATCACTAGCAAGGAAGCCTCATTTTGCTACACAATAGAGTACAGTAGAGTAGAAGGGTGGCTGAGCTTGGCACCAATTAACTGGCTACCTGCAAGCCACTGGTGGCCCCATTGTTTTTTTTAGCTAATATGGCTATTTTATTTTATAGACATGTTTATAAACTATTTAGAAAATGAAGTTACCAGGAATTTAACATGTCTAATGTACTTTTGTACCTGATCCAGAATAGAAAAGATAACATTATTATTATTAGGTATATATTTAGAACAGGATGAAGGTATAGCACCTTAATATTAATTAAATGTATTACTTAATGCATAAGGATTCTGAGTTGCAATTAATAGTTTTAAGTTTCAGGTTTGTAATACTTTACATGTTATCTCTCCATGGGAGCAGGTCATAATGCCAATTGTGTTTAAGTTTTTCTTACAGTATTCTGGTGATCATGGCTTCACTTAGTGTGTTCTTCAAGCAGTGAGCAGGTTTCAGCATCATTGATCCTAGAGAGAGGTAGTTTCCAGTATTTTACTGGTCTGGTGCACAGTCCTCTCTGGCATATGGAACAGTGCCAGTCTGGAGGCAATATCCATTGTACATTTGGCTGTACCAAGCCATCATTGACTGCTGCAGAAGTTTGAAACTGCACTGTATTTTCCATCAACTTCAGGAGCACAACCAGAGGCCTGATTGTTTGGAGGGTCAGTGACCAGCCTAGCCAATAACTCCTATGGAGAGGCAACCTGTAATGCATTCAAGGCCTGGTTTGAATGCACAAGAGAATTTGACAATGTTGAAGTTTATCTTTTGATTTTTCCTTACTTCTTAAACATTTCCAATGCAATGTGTTATATATAAAATGACTTTGCTTACTTCTATAATTTTACCATGAAGATATTAGTAGGTATTTTACTTTAGTAATAGAGGAAAACAGCTAGGTTTCATTGTTAAAATGAAAATGGAAGATTCCTAATCGAATCAAGGTAACTTTCCATTACCATTTACTTAAATATGAACCTTGTGGTGACTTTCAGACAAGTTTTATTACCACAAAGTTATCAATACCAATCAGGTTTTATCAATACCAATCCAGGTTTTAGTTAACAATGGCTTCTAGAACTAGAACCATTTAAATGTTTCAATTTGGAAGATGTTTTTACAAAGTTTTTACAATTGACCACAATTATAGACTGGCAAATTTACTTCAGATTACAATTAGCAACCAATGGAGTTTACCCCATGCATTTAAGAGAGAGAGAGCAGTTTTACACTTAATTTAATTTCATTAAGCACGAGCTTTCAGTTCCCATTATTTTAAAGATTCAAAGCATGCAATGTTAACTTATCAACTTGGTATTTTTAAATCTAAGAGATACAATGTTAACTTATTAACCTGGTATTTTATAAATGTAAGAGATAATACTTAAGCTAAACAAGTTGAAATTGTTATTGATTAAATAAAGAATGTCATTTTCCTTCTTTACAGGGGCTTAAAGTCTTTGTTTCTGATAATTTAAAAACTGAATAATTTTAGAAGCATGCTAACTTTTAGGCTCTGGAATATAAAGCAATTATTTAACCTGTTTTAATTATAATTTAATAAGCATTTCATAGCTTTTAACAGTTCTGCATATTTAAATTTTTTATACCAGTTAGTTTAATTTGGGTTTTTGAAATATATATATTACTTATGTAACTGCACTTTTAACCTTAATAAATTGAGCAGTTAGGGAGACATGAATGGTTTGATACAGAAACATCATTTAGTTATCTAAAACTCCTTTTCCTTTGCTGGTTAATTCAAAATATAGTTCCCTTACTGGTTGCATTGTTTTTGGAGCAAGCCTGGCAAGCATTTGGGCTTTTGCTTAGACTGGAAAGAAACCAGATAGCTTTTACTCATTTTGTTCTTTGAGACAGCCTGAACAATGGGAGGGGGTGTTTAGTAAGGCCTGGTACTCTAGGAAGAGTATTGTTTATTTCTGGAAAACCTGGCAACAGTATTTCTGATTTTTGGTGGAAATGGCCAATCAGAATTAATTTATATTTTTTTAAAGGTCAATGAAAAAGACAGTTTTCATTTAAAAGGGTAAAGAGGAAATGAGAAGATCAAAATATTTAGAATGTGATAAAAATGATATGCATAAACCCCTTTTCTTCTAATTTAACTATAAGTTTTTAAAGTTAATTATTAAGTTGAATTGCTAAGAGGTAGAACCATAAGCTAATGCAAATGCAGTTTATAATTACCATCACAATATTTGAAGACCAAGGGGGAAATTAGCTATAAAATAACTATAGGGTAAGTTTAAGTAATAACTACTATCATCACAGTAAGCATTAGGTAAACTCAAAGTAGCCATAAATAGAGGTAAATTGATTTAATAACACCATTACAATAGCCAAAATCGAGGCCACATTTACTCTGTTGTAATAGCTTTAGTTATAGATTTATATATATATGTAAAGGTACTTACACAATGATTTTTATTTTTTAGTTACAGTTTTTAGTATGCTCTATTTTAAGATGAATTGGATACCTTTACTAATTAAGTTATAAGAACCATATTAGTAACAACCCTGTGATGTTTTCCTGTTTTTTCCTAGTAGCTGAACAAATTTCATTTGTGGGTTATGCATTTAATTCCCCAGCAAGACAATATTGGCATTTAAAGATTCATTTTAAGTTCCCTTTTACCATGATTTTTAGGCACAAGCAAACTGACAAAATCCAAACACAGATTTTAAAATTGAGTACAAAGTTAAGTACAGAGGAAAGCAGAATTCCATATCTTAGCATTTTAAGGAATTCTTTGACCCTAATTGATGGCACAAATGGTCTTATATTGATTACTATTTACACCTTTCATAGGCACAATTGAGTTTAAACTGAGAAGTTTGAGGTTTATTGTTTTAAGCAATAGTCTCTTTCCTTTAGACAAGTCTACAGCTTTAAAACATTTCAAAGTATTTTTACATAGATATACAGAGAGATTCAGAAAAGCAGAACCTGGGCAGAATGCAAATTTATTTTGGCCTTTGAAACTTTAGGGAGAGAACTTTATTGCATTCATCCTGATTCTGAACCTGCATCTCCTTCACCTCCCCCCTTCCAGGTAGATCAGTGATTAGATAGGAATATGGCTTATGACTAGGATTCACTGGAAGGGGCAAGCCATTCCCCCTTCCCAGCTCTTCACTTTTGTTATGTGTCCTCCCAAAGTGAGAAGGGGAGAAAGGTGATGGTAGCAAGTTCCAGGCTACTAAAATGGCTGGAAAGAACTTTTCAAATATGTTGCCTTTCCTGGGGAACCCCTCCCACCCTGGCAGAGCTATGATTTAAGTTACTGGCTCCATCAGCTACCCTGGATGGGTCAGTTTTAATAAACTTGGGTGCATGGCATGGACACGGACACACAATCCCTGAGCTCCAGCAAATGGGGTGAACCCAGAGAAGCACAACAGCAGAGCATGTGCACTCATATTTAAATGCTGCTGTTTTGCTTTATAAACTACAATCAATTCACTCCTATACCAATGGCAATGGAGAGTTCCAGCTTAACCAAATTTTACCACTTTATGTAATTACACAATCTTAACACCAGCATTTAGCAGACATACAGAATCACAAAACTTATCAATCTAACTCACAATTTATATATATATATATATATATATATATATATATATATATATATATATATATATATTTGTTGGCACAGCTGCCCCCACAGCCATTACAAACTTTAGAAAGAGAGAACACTTAACATTAACATCTGAACAGGATATCCTGTTTACACTTGCTATCTATAAAGTGAATTCATTTGCATTTCAGCACCAAAACAAAAGGACCCCAACTTGCTGTTCAATCTTACATTCAAATCAAGTCAAGCCCCCTGTAAATCTGATCCGGTTTGCTGTAACCATGGGTTTCTAAATCTAGACCAGTTCCCAGGATGTTAGGATTCAAACTTATAAACATCCTTTCCTATTATAATCAAGCCTTCAATACCTCAGTGGAGACAAGAACCAGATACTAACATGCAGTTAGACAATGCAGACTTTTTTCCTCTTTTTATTCTTTCTTTCAGACCTTGAGAGAACAGCTTCCCTCTGAATTTCTGGAGGTACTGGGCTTTCTTGGAAGTAGATCAGACTTCCTCTTCTAACATTTAATATTAGTTTTTCCTGACTATGCTCCTGGGGGAGTCGTACCTTTTTCTGTGTTTGGAGTCTTTTTCATTCCCAGAATTTTTTCCAGACCTTCCATTGCCCTCAATTTTCATTGGGAAGATTCTGGTAGAGCCCACATCTTTTCTGGATTAAATGTAATCCAGAGGCACCCAGATTGGGGTTCACCTAAGTTCTCCCAGCTTTCTTGGGGATCCAGAAGGAGTGGCAAAATGTTACCTTCTCTGGCTTTCACTTGCAAATCCTGGGAGAGCCCCCAGATGTTGTAGAAGTTGAGACAGGTTCAAGTATATCTGTATGAAAAGGCCAGGACTCATAATAATTTTGGGAAGGAAAAAATAATTTATTTACAGCCAGCTGGACTTGGGAGGTTTCTGTTCAAAACCTGAGCCCTGAACAAGATTTTTGAGTTCTTTTTATACAGAGAAAGGGTCAAATAGTTCTTTGTTTCAGTGCTCAATAAGCTTGAATTAACATATATCTTTTACATTCTGGGTAAGCTTTTAGTAGTGGCTTCAAACTTTCCATGTAAGCTTTTAACACATTTGGTTTGCATTTTCCCTGAATATTTAAAGTTTATAGAGTTTGCATTGCTAAATCAACTTTCCAGGACTAGAGTCATTGCCATGGTTCCAAGGGCAGGGCTGCAGCTCTTACTATCCCACACACACAGCTCAGGACACATCCAGCTCAGGTTATCTATGAAGGGATGAACAGCCTCCCACCCATAACCCACATCAATAGACAGGAGACTGGCCTGAGACAGCCATGAATTGGGGTTCTGTTATCTTTAATTTAATTTTGTAAAGTTATTTTATTTTTAGAGAAGCTTTAGATTACATTGTTACATTAAAAATACAGGGATTCCCATATACCCCACACCCCCACACTTTCCCCCATGAACATATTTCATTGGTGTGGTAAATTTGTTACAATGATTAAAACATATTGAAACATTGCTGATAATACTTGACTTTAGTTTACATTATAGTTTGTACTTTGCACTGCACAATATTATAGGTTTTGTCAAAATGTATAATGGCTTGTATCCATTATTGCAATGTCATGGAGGACAATTCATATGTTCCTATACTATCCCATGTTATTCCCTCTCAGTTCCCTCAGAACCTCTGGTTTTCACTGCCTCTAAACCACTGATACATGTTCTTCCATTGCTAAAATAATCATAAGTCTACTTAAGTCCATAGTTATACTGGCCCCTTATGAATTTTCATTCCTCAGTCTTGAGGATTTTGAGATGATGATGTTAACTGTTTCTGATTGAGAGGTGACTTAGATTCCATGGGACAGGAAGACAGAACTGTTTTGTTTATAGCTGTAGATATTCTCTGTTTTTTGGGATGGGCGTTGCCCATTATCATCTCCTTATTAGCTCTCCTGGGTGAGTCCATTGAACTAGAAAGTAGGTACTGCAACTCTTGCTAAGATTCAGGGCTCAACCAGCATATGAGCAGACAGAATATTTGAGTCTCTGGGACATATATTTAATGAGAATAGTGCTAAGTATAGATTTATATAAAAGGGGCAGAAGAGTCATGTGTAGGGAAATTGTAAATGAGTCTCACTCTGTTTCACTGGGGGCCAAATATTACAAAGTACAGGCCAATGACAGATGCCAAAATCCTGAGATTGTCACCTTGCCTATAGGGTCTAGATTTCTCTAGAGCTCTCAGGATCCCCACCACTTGAGGCACTTTTTATTACTGTGGCAATCAATGAGATCCTGCTGAGACATGCATAAGCATAATCTGTGGAATGACCTCCCAACTCACTTTGAAATCTTAGTCATAAAACCTCAATTGTATTTAGAATTTCCCCCTTTTAGTCAAGGTCTTTATCTGAATGTGTCACTACTTGGCACTTGGTAATAATTCTTTGGCAGCAGGGAACTCATCTCTGCAAGTCATACCCCATCCAGGGGGAAGGTAGTGCATTTATATGCTGAATTCGTCTCAGAAAGAGGCCATATTTGAACAACAAGAAATAAATAGGGATAAAATACCACCTGAGAAACTGGAAAAATGTTCATAATGGATTCCTTAAGTCTAAGAGAGATTGGGAGTGTGGAAACTGATTATGAAAGCTGAAAATAATTATAAAAGCAGCAATTTTGGAATACAAAATCACATGTTAAAACAACGACATGTAAAAATGTAACTGTGAATTTGAAACTTGGGGTAATACAAAATGAAAATTTGAAGGCCACTTGCAATTAAGCTGTTCATTCAAGCAAGCCAAACACATCATGAAGCTTAAGAAATCTTCAGGGTCAAGACATTTAACAGAAGAGAGGCATGGGCTTTCTATATGCCAAACACATATATCTTATAAATTATTTCACATGCAAAGAAAAATACATACATTAATATAATGTTCAATATTAAACTTTGAGAAGCTAATTATTTTGCTATATTTAACCTCTGAAAATATATATTATAGATCCATTAAAGCCCTGTGTGTGCACTCAGCAATTACTTTTACTTAGTGTTATCTCAGAGAACATTTTCCACCTTTCCACTATTTGGTGTATATTCTTCCTATTTACTTGTTATTTTTTATTGAAGATATGTATATTCAGATTTAACATACTGTTGTATGTTTTTTGCTGATTTATATTGCACTGATCATTTTTCCACCTAGGTTTTCCCATCAGTTTTTATTTTAAACATTTTTTCTAAATTGATATTGATGCTGATTGTTTATATATCCATTTTCCATTTATGTTTCTTCTCTATTTTTCATGGTTTACATTATATTCATAATGCCACAATATACACTCTTATACAATCTCCTAGAATGGATTTGATTGGCTAGAGGATAAGTTTATCTTCAATTTTGTTAGCTATCATCAAAATCTTCCCCCTAAGAGTTGCATTCATTTAATCTCTCTCCTTCATTTTTCCATCTGTCACTGATTTATTCAATCAACAGATATTAGTTAACACTATGTGTCATTTATCCACATAATGCTAGGGGATAAATGAGAATCAACTAAACACACTTGCCCTCCTAGTGCAGGGTAAAAAAAAAAAAAGTAAAAATGTATAGTCCCATCCATTTGCCTCATAGGATATAAGCCCCCCTCTCAATTAGAGGTGGAGTGGGCATCACTATACCAGAATAATCAGGATAGGGGAATGAATGATAGACTAGTGTAGACTTGTTTTTTTACTATGAACTTATTGTTATGCTAGCAAAGGAAGAATTTTTATCATTGATGTGGAGGCAGTAGCCACTGGAGAACCTGTGAGGAGTTAGAGAGAGAAAAATAAGTTTAATATGTGGGCATTTTTTGGACATTGGAACTGTCTGAAATAATGTTGCAATGACAGGTACAGGCCATTATGTATCTTGTCATAAATTTAAAAATTGCATGGGAGAGAGTGTAAACTCCAGTGTAAACTATAATCCATGATTAGTGGTAATGCTTCAACATGTGTTCATCAATTGTAAAAAAATTTACCACACTAACAAAAGATGCTTTTAATGTGAGAAAATGTGGTTGGGGTAGGGAGTTGGGCATATGGGAGTCCCCAACATTTCTTATGTAACATTTATGTAATCTAAGAATTCTTTAAAAAATTAAAGTATTTGAAAAAAATATAGGACAGGTGATACATGTTATGAAAAATAAAATAAAGCAAAGGAGATGAATAAGGACTATGGGGAGGCAGTCCTGTAAATTTAAGTATAATTGTGAATCATTTCAAAATGGTCAAGATTATACTGTAGTAAAAACAAGAAAAAGAACAACAAAAACAATTCAGGGAAGTGGATGTGGCTCAATCAATTGGGCTCCTGTCTACCATATGGGAGGCCCTGGGTTTGCTTCCCAGGGCCTCATTGTGAATACAAGCTGGCCCACCCCCATGGAGAGTTGACAGCCCACACCAATGGAAAGCTGGTGCAGCAAGATGATGCAACAAGGGAGACAAGCAGACACAGAAGAACACTCAGCGAATGGACAGAGTAGACACAAGCAAGTGGCAAGAGGGGTATAAATAAATAAATCTTTAAAATAAATAAATAAGAAAATTCACTGATTCAGTGGCTGCAGAAAAACAAGTGTTTGTTGACCTACTGAATGTCTGGCAGGTAGAACTGGGGCTTTCCTTATCCAAACTCCCTTGGGTATGCTGAATGATGGAACATTTTGATGGCCAATTTGACATTGAACTTTACTGACTGTGTTTGTGGTTCTGGATAAACTTTATAAAAACTCGTAATTGATTTGTAATACACATACAGGAAATACTCACCATACATGTACTGCTCCTTGATGTTTTATAATATTTATTGAAAATTATATAGAATTTTGCAATTTATGCATTAAAATATATCAATTCTCCACCTGCAATTTTTGAACATTTATTTTAATTTGTAATTTTATATAATTACATAATTTATATATTCACTCAAACTATTTTCATTTTTATTATGCATATAACTACATCATTCATCTGGAACTTTTGAAATTTAAAAATAAACTTGTTGAAACAAGTTTGACATAGGAACAGGTTGAACACTGCAGAATTTAAGAAAGAGACACAAGAGGTAGGCAAAACTTAAAGGACTAAGAGCCTTGACTCAAGCTTCCACATCATATTTATTGAATATCTCAGGGATAGGAGTATAGTAACTTCTTTATTCTTTAGATAACATTTTGCCAGAGCAATCTCATCCACATTTTCCCCAGGTATGCTGTGCAAGGTTTAAATGTTTCTCTCTTTAAACAATTATGAGTTGTTCAGGACAGTGTTCCATCTTGAAAGGACCTAATGTTGTAAGGTCCGTACTTTCATTTTTGTTATGGAAACATTTTAACCTCCAGCAATTTCTCCATATTTCCCCTTTTGGTCTTTGCAAAGTAATGAATACAGCTTGGGCAGTTTCTTGTATTAATCCCTGGAGGGTTTGTAGCATGCATCTGAGGACTAAACACATACAAAACAGATAGGAGCATATAATTAATATACTTCCTAGAAGACCCCTCCCCAACTTTTAATCCATACCATAGGGTTCAGGAATCTTCATCCATCCACAATTCCTGTCATAGTTTGTGAGGCAGGAAGCAATTGCAAATGAGCATCTTGTTACTTGGGCTTGTAATTGAGAAATATCTAAACTTTAATTGTCTCTATGGCCACACAAATGACGTTTCACTGATTCTTAAGGAATATCACTGCAATTATATACATAGGGAGTGACACAAAAATTAGATATATTTCAATCACATTGTAGGCATAAACACATATTTACAGTTTGTAATTCTTCTTCTAAGCTTAGAACAGCATTTTATACATAATCCATACTGCAGTAGATTATACAACAAGAAACAATAAGACTTCCAACTGGCAGACATTTAATGAATAGACTTTCATTTCTCATGGGCTTAAGATTCCCAACCAGCAAGGCTATATAGGTCAGTATTCAATAAAAAATGGCCTCATTTTCCCAAGTTTTTATAGTGTGAGGCATAGGCAGTGACAAATTGTTGTTATTCCCCCATTTTGGGCTGTGGGGCAGCTGGACATTTATCTCATAATTTCAATGCCTTCATTGGTCCTGCCCTTAGCATCTTCACTAGACTTGGGGCCACAACTCAGTGTTGAATTTAAATTTAGTTCATTGTTGTGAGGATTCTTTTTTTAGGCAGAATATAATAGATGGGGTTTTATAAGAGTCCTGATACAATGTTTGTTGCAGTGAAAACCTACCTTGTCCCTTCCAAGAGCAGGAGGGGTCTGATGTCACAGTCATTGGAGTGAGCATGAAGGACACTCATGGGTGATGTCCATGAGCTGTTGGAAAGTAATACACAGCTGAGTGTGCTGGCTTAGGCACCACAAGGTTTGGTAACCATGATGTTCACCTTTCTGGTGGGACAACTCTACTTCTTCTCAGGTCTCAATGGTATGGCTCTGGATCTTCAAAAAGGCATCAGCCTCAACAGTCCTGAGAGGGATTTTAGAGGAGTGAGCAGGGACATGGCAGACAGTTACCTGTCACTGCTGGCAGGCATCGTAGTTGTTCTTCCTCAGATCTCTCCTCCATAGAGGGTGATTCACAACAGTCCATTGTTTCTGTCTTGTTTTTACTATTTGCAATCAGCCTCTGGATAGGGATGGCAACCCTCAGAGTAACAAGACACTATTGGGTTAAGCCCTTCACTTTCAGTGCAGCTTTGTATGCTGCAGACAATTGCTTTTCTAAGGAGCTATCTTATGCTTTTGGCCTCTTCCCACAATTCTGACTAAAACCCAAGGGGTATTTGTTTAGAATGTAGTCTCTCACACAAACTCCCCCAAAGCCAATATTGGCACTGGCCACATCCAATTCACAGATTAAGTCAATGTCCACCTTCTCCCTCCTTTTTTTTTTTTATTGTTTTGAGGCAACTTACTGGAGGTCCTCTTACTCCCATGAAGGATCTTCCCCAATTAACACATATAATGGCTTTAATATTTGAGCTAAGTGAGTGATGAAAGCTTTTTATATTCCAACAATATGACAAATTCCATTAACATGAAAAAAACACTGCACCCTATCAATTACAGCAGAGGGAATAGTTTTGTTTTAGCCAACCAAACAACATTTAAGAATTTGATAGAGTAGCTGGGACCTTGCAGCCTGTTCCAATTGTTTGCCTATGTTAGGTTCTTAAGATAAGATACTATTGTTTATGATGTTTCTTTTAATTCTGAAAAAGAATTACTGATTAACATGATGTCATCAGTAGGGTGTAAGCCACAGATTTCTTCTACACAGTCAGATTCTTTGCCAACAACCAGGGAAGATGGTTGGGCTATGAACACAGCCCTGGGAAGCACTGCAAAATTTCATTGTTGCCTTTTCCACAGATAGGGGAATGCATGCTTGCTTGGTTTGTTTGTTTTTTCCCTCTTATACACTCATTTTTATTTATATTAGGTAAATGATTAAAATAGTAAATGCATTAAGTGATTATTTTATTCTATAATTTTAAAATTCAGATATTATATACTTTTTTTACATTTTGTCTATTTTTTAATATTACATTTAAAAAATATGAGGTCCCCATATACCCACCAACCTCCTCACCCCACTCCTCCCCCCATAACAACAATCTCCTCCATCATCATGAGACGTTCGTTGCATTTGGTGAATACATCTCTGAGCACCACTGCACCTCATTGTCAAGAATATACTAAAGAAAGTTGTAGCAAGTTTTAAAACAAAGTGATAGTGACACAGTTGTATATTAATTTCTTGCAGCAAACTAGCAATATTTGGGACAGCTGCATACAGCTGTGGTGCTACTTTAATTTATGATAAGAGGTTATTTCTGTGACACATACTTTAAAATAAAATTACAACCATGATTAACAACATTGTACTTTCATCTAATATTATGCTGAAATAGTAAATTTCCAGGAATTTTGTATACTCTAAGTATTCATATGAACTTTTTACTCATACAACTTTAATTAACAGAGAGTTAAAGAATCCCTTTTAATTTTATAATACTTTTAAATACTTTCCATTCAACTAATAACATATTACAGGAACTTAACTATTTTATTATTTTAATTTTTTCAAGGTAAAATAAATCTTTTGCAATATTTTGAAATAAAAAGGTACTTTTCAGGATTTGACTTTGAGAAAGCAGGGTTGAATATTATGTTCCTTTAAAAGTGATGACACTTGCTTCTTAGAAAACCAAGGAAATGATAAGGTTAAAGTACAAGAAGCTATTTTGATAAAACAGACTTCTTTTGTATACTGATTATTCAGGAGAAAAACGCTTTATAAACTTTTACTAAAACAGACTAATGACTTGAGAAACTTTGAGAAAGAACAAAATTTTAACTTTGCATTAATATAATATTTGATACTAAAGCTTTTAAAACTTAATAGTTAGACTTATTGTTGAAGAAAATACAGCACTTACTGGGAAGTGGAGATTGATTGACCATAAGCAAAGAATTTATTGAGAAGCTCTCCCAATGGAGGGAGTCTGAAGAACAGACTTCAGTCCCCCCACCAGCATGGAGCATGGTGGGGGTCTGAAGAGAGAGTCCAACCCACTCTTGGAAGGGGGGACTTGAATTTATACAGAACTTTCCTAGGTGGGGAAATGATAGTAGGAGGGGGGTTGAGGGTCTGAGTGAGATAGTGGTTGGGAGTTGAGGAGTTTCTGGCTTCTTGGAATGCTGCAGGAGCAAATGTTTCTTTTGTTCTGTAGGATTCTAAAGGGTTTGTGAATAGTGAAGGTTTCTGTCTAGTCTCCCTCTGATATGCAGATGGTGAAGATCTCTATCTCCCTTTACTCTGGTCTGTATGGGGTTCCTTTCTTTAACCTGTGGGAAAGTGCAGTGCCCTCAAACAAAGGGGGAAGGGGTTTACCTTTTTCCCAATGCATATCAGGGGAAACTCAGGTATATCTTGCTAATCATTACAAACCTCTAACACCCATCAAATCTTACTGAACTTTATCTACAAAAATTCCTTTTCCATGAACCTTCTGCACTTTCTGTATTCATTCAGGTTTTGTCCCACATTTTACTCTTTCTTATATAACCAATCATTTTATCTTAGGACAAAATTGTTTTCTGTTTCCTTAATAATAAAGCACATTCTATACACCCTATGTGCCTAAGTTACCAAAATGATTTTGGAAACTGTCTCCAACAAAACCTGTTTCAACATACAATTACCATTAACACTAAACAAATTTGTTAAAATAATGATTCACTTTGGTTATATGCAAATATAGCTTTTATTTCAAATACCTAGTAGCATGCAACACTAGAAACCAGAAACAGTTTTTTAAGAAACAAGTTGGCAGGGAAGGTTGGTTGCCAACAAGTTTTCCTGTTATAAAATTACATTTTGTTGTTATTATTATCAATTCAATTTTTGTTTAATAATGACTTCTTAGAATTAGTCATTTAAACTCTTTTAATCATATAGACTATAATTATTTTATTTTAAGAAAAATTTCACCTTCACAGAATGCATTCCCTTACTTAAAGTTACCACAATACCTTCTACAATTTGCCATATGCATTCAAGTTTAGTCCTGTGTATTTCCATTTTGATTTTATGAAAACTAGCCATCTTATTTTAGGACGAAACACACTTTTTTGAACAAACTTAAAAATTTCAGTCAGCACTCCCACAAACTTTTTACCTTTTTAAATTTTCATTTGTTTTACATCATTCATTTTATCCTGTGAAGAAAAATAAATTATTCATTTCAATTTAGGTAAGAACTATTTTTTATGAAGAGACTTATAGTATTTTCATTAATCAAGACTTACCATTTTTATCATTGTAGAGATCTCATTAACATTTAAACTTAATTATTAATATAAGCACTTATTAATTTTTGGCCATTTGAATAGAGCTCTTTTAGAAATTTTTATTCATCAATTTATATTACCATCCAGAGGTATCAAAATATACACTGACATTGAACAAACAGACAAACACAAAAACAATTACAACACACCAACAGAAACATACAGTTTACAATTTGACTCATAGTTCTTACTTTTTTGGAATAGCTGTTTTTAAGCTCTCCATCATTTCACATCTTAGATTTTGCTGCTTTTGAGATTTCTTCTGGAACCCATGTTGCTTGTAACATGCAAGCCTGTTCTTGGAAACATTTTTTATTAGTAATCAGCAACCAGGTAGGATAACTGGGGCAGCATAAATGCAATTAAGTTCTTATTTAACAGTTTAGACAGGCAGTTAATGCACATTTATTGGATTACTACTCTTTAAGACTACGCTGAGACTTGAAGTTGAGAAGTAAGCTATTGATTCAAAACTGAAAATTCCTTTTAACACCTTGATAAAAATTCTGCGTTACTTTTATTAATTTGGCCAAATAGACCCAATCAGAATCAGCATGGAAACAAAACAGAGAACACCAGTGTTGGCATGTTTTCCTCCTCTTCTGGAGGTTTAATTCTATTAGCCCCCATTAGCTCACAGCCACATTATTGTATAGGCAACCAGGATTTGCACAGTTGCTTCCAGAATATTTTTCTTATCTTAGTCAACACTTTAACAGAGAGTTTTCTTGCAAACATGATTTTACTAACAAGGGCCTTATTTAGCACTTTTGCCTGTGTGGGATGTTGTATTTGTGAGTTAACCTTTCCTTGCATAAGTGGCTCAACATGATTTCCCTCCATTCTAGCCTGCAAGATTCCCTTTTGTAAAGAGGATAATTTAGGCTGGGTTTATTTCCAGGCACAGGTGTAAGAGGTGGAGGAAGAGAAGGTATATCTGATTCCTCAAAATTAATTAATGGAGGGGCCATAGGCAAAGATAATTTAGAATCAAAACCTTTAGAAATTTTTATAGGGGAAGAGTCATTATGGACCTTTTTTTCATCTTCTTCATCCTCTGTTAGTAAAGGCTCTAGGATGGACTCAGTAGTATTCCACTTAGGCCAGATAGTAAGGGATGGAAGCCCTTCAAACACATAATTTAAAAAATTCCTTACCAACTCATTCCCAATCAGTTAATTTTAAACTGCCCAATGTTGGGAACCATGAACGATGAGCTTCAACAATCTGTAAAAGTTCCATAATATGGGACTTACTAGCTTTAGCTCCTCCTGCTTTGAGGAGCTGTTTCAGGAGACAGATATAAGGACAATACTTAGTTGTATTATCTAATTCCCATCATAACCCTGTTTAAAATAACTGAGAGGTCTCTACCAATTGAAGGCTTCAGGCTCAGGATCATCACTTGGGGCTTTGCGACATTACACCAATTTTAGTTTTCCTCTGGCAATCCTTCTATTTTTTTTAGATTTTATTTTTTATTTATTTCTCTCCCCTTCCCCCACCCCCCAGTTGTCTGCTCTCTGTGTCCATTCATTGTGTGTTTTTCTGTGACCGCTTCTATCCTTACCAGCGGCACCAGGAATCTGTGTTTCTTTTTGTTGCGTCATCTTGTTGTGTCAGCTCTCCGTGTGTGTGGTGCCATTCTTGGGTAGGCTTCACTTTCTTTCACACTGGGCAGCTTTCCTTATGGGGCACATTCCTTGCACGTGGGGCACCCCTATGCAGGGGACACCCCTGCATGGCACGGCACTCCTTGTGCACATCAGCACTGTGCATGGTCCAGCTCCACACAGGTCAAGGAGGCCCAGGGTTTGAACTGTGGACCTCCCATGTGGTAGGCAGATGCCCTATCCATTGGGCCAAGTGCCCTTCTCCTATTTGAGTGCCACATTGGGCGCCAAATATTGACATCAACTGGATATAGGAAGAGCTCAAATGGGAGGCACTGCAGAACTTAAGAAAGAGACACAAGAAGTAGGAAAAAATGGGAAGAGGGTACTCAAAGCCTCAGAGACCAAGAGCCTCAACCCAAGCTTCCACATCGTATTTATTAAATATCTCAGGGATGGGAGTATAGTTACTTTTTTATTCTTTAGATAATTTTTTTTTTGCCAGAGTAATCTCATCCACATTTTTCCCATGTATGCTGTGCAAGTTTTAAATGTTTCTTTCTTCAAACAATCATGGGTTGTTCAGGACAGTGTTCTGTCTTGAAAGGACCTGATCCAATCTGTAGGCTGAGATATTTTGCTGGTCTGAGTTAACCCTTTTATTCAAGGTCTCTTTCTATTTGCATCACCAGTTAGTGATTGGTAGTAATCCCTTGGCTTTAGGGAAGCTCATCCCCAGGAATCATGTCCCACACTGGGGGGAAGGTAATGCATTTACATGCTGAGTTTGGCTAGACAGTGGTGACATTTGAGCAGCATGGAGGATCTCAGGAGGTAACTCTTAGGCAACCTGCAGCTCCAGGCCAAGTTCATGTTTCAGGCACACAGGCTCATAAGCCTAGTAATCAATATCAAGGGCTCATTATTGGACCATCCTTTCTTGTGCCACAATGATGGAAGAGGTTGTTTGTGTGGGAGGAGTGGGGTGGTGGTGGTGTTGGGTATATGGGAACCTCTTATATTTTTTAAGGTAACATATTTTTGTCTTTATTTTTTTAATATTACATTAAAAAAAATGAGGTCCCCATAAACCCCCCAGCCCCTTCACCCCACTCCTCCCCCCATAACAACAATCTCCTCCATCATCATGAGACATTTGTTGCATTTGGTGAATACATCTCAGAGCACCACTGCACCTCATGGTCAATGGTCCACATCATAGTCCACACTCTACCATGTTCCACCCAGTGGGCCATGGGAGAACATACAATGCCTGGTAACTGTCCCTACAGCATCACCCAGGACAACTCCAAGTCCCAAAAATGCCCCCACATCTCATCTTTTCCTCCTATTCCCTACCCCCAGCAGCCACTATGGCCACTTTCTCCACACCAATGCCACATTTTCTTCAATTACTAATCACAATAGTTCATGAATAGAATATCAATAAGTCCACTCTAATCCATACTCTATTTCTCCATCCTGTGGACCTTGGAATGGTTGTGTCCACTCCACATCTGTAACAAGAGGGGGCTTAGATTCCACATGGATGCTGGATGCAATCCTCCTGCTTTTAGTTGAAGTCACTCTTGGCTCCATGGTGTGGTGGTTGACCTTCTTCAACTCCATGTTAGCTGTATGGGGTAAGTGCAATAAACCAGAGTGTAGGAGCTAAAGTCTGTTGAGGCTCAGGGCCTGGCTATCACATGGTCATGTGACATATATAATATTCTTTGTGATCTATTAACTTTAATTTAAAAAGTGTAAAAGAAAAAGGACCTGATGTTCTAAGGTCTGTACCCTCATTTGTGTTATGGAAACATTTTAACCTCTGGCCATTTTGCCACATAAACTGCAGTACAGGAGTGAGTGACATAATCCTATAATTGAGCATAAATGAATAAATAAAGTGCTGTGATGTATCAGAGGTATGGGAACTCTGATTAGAGAGCAAAGAAAAGCTTTATATAGAAACTGTCATATCAGCTTAGCATTTGTGGACTATTAGAATTTATACGGAAATCAAAGGAGTGAATTTCCAGCAAGGAGTGGCATCAGTGAAGTTCTGGTAGACAACACGCAAGTATCCAGTTTGAAGGTAACCTGAGACCTCAGAGGGAAGTTTCTGGAGGGCGTGTAGACTCCTACTGGAATCCACTAAGGCACTTTGAGAAATGAATTACTTAGTGTTGATAGTTGTGGTGTATTGAGAAGGGCTTAGCACGGTACCCAGCACATGGAGATCACTGATAAAGGTGGTTCTATTTCCCTGTTCTTTTCCATCCCCAAATTATGTGATTTAAGTTATCCTCAGGGTAATTTAAGTTATCCTCAGGGTAATTCTCTGTGTTTTTGAGTTTAGGAGCCCAGGAGGGAGGATCACTCTCTTACTGATAAGCTAAGACCAGGTCTTGATGTAAGAATTATCAGTGTTTGGAGATTTATGGTAGCATAGAAAGTATATAATGCCACTGTTGCTGTTTAATTACAAGAAACTGATTTTAGTGACTTGACTAAGATTATGCAGTTGGTTAGAAACAAAGATAAACTTGAACCAAAGCATCTGGTACTTTAAGTCAAATATTGCTTTTTCGTTATAACATTTGGCTTCCTGATCCTGTCCTCCTTCATTGAACCCTGACTACATTAGGCTTAATGTTCTAGTGGAAAAAAGAAAGTGACATCATTACAGATTTAGACATTTTTGAGTTTTGGAGCCATAGCAAATAACTTAGATATACCATCAGGAAATTTTCTTTCTTTCTTTTTTTCACTGTAATTATGTGTTTCATATAAATATAAAGTGGTCTTTTAAACTGGTCAGCTAACATTGCAAAGAGGATTGAACAAAAGATATAGTCCCCTTCTTTAAGTATAATGTATTGATAATATAGTTAAATCAATCATTGGGTGCGATACAGTGGCACACAGAATCATTGTTTAATATGAATGTGTGAGGCAAAGAATATAGGATTTTTTGTCTTTATTTATTTATTTTTAAATGTTGCATTCAAAAAACATCAGGTCCCCATATACACCCCACCTCCCTCACCCCACTCCTCCCATAACAACAAAATCCTTCAACATCCTGGGATATTCATTGCACTTTGTGAATACATCTCTGAGCACTGCTGCACCACATGGTCAATGGTCCACATTATAGTTTACACTCTCCCGCAGTCCACCCAGTGGGCCATGAAGGGACATACAATGTCCAGTAACTGTCCTTGCAATACCACCCAGGAAAATTCCAACTCATGAAAATGCCCCTACATCACATCTCTTCTTCCCACTCCCTACCCTCAGCAGCTACTGTGGCCACTTTCTCCACATCACTGCTACATTTATTTCCATTACTAATCACATTCCAGAATAGGATATCAGTAAATCCATGCTAATCCATAATCTATTCTTCCATTCTGTGGACCCTGGGATGGTTATGTCCACTCCACCTCTATATTGAGAGGGTGCTTAGATTCCACTTGGATGGTAGATGTAATTCTCCTGCTTTCGGTTGTAGGCACTCTTGGCTCCCTGGTGTGGTGGTTGACCTTCTTCACCTCCCTGTTAGCTGGGTGGGGTAAGTCCAATAAACCAGAGTGTAGGAGTTGCAAGTCTGTTGAGGCTCAGGGCCTGGCTGTCACATGGATAGTCCAGAGATTCAGGTCCCCTGAGTATACACTATACCCCAGCACCAACCACAGTTCCGATAAAAGTGACAGGAGAGGCTTGTGAACAAAGATCACACCTGAGTCCAACTCCATCACACCCAGGAACACAAACTCCAAAGTAGGGCCAACTGACATGGCACTGAACTCCATCTGCCATGACCATAGAACCTGTGGATCTCTGTAGCCCTCGGAAGAACCAATACCTGGGGTTGTACCTACTTTAGCTGTCTCTGGGACTCTGCTGAGGTGTGTGTAAGGGTGACCCCTCTGATGACCTCTTGGCTCTTTTTTGGAGACTCATAGCCATATAAAATCATTTGTCCTTTCCATTTCCCCCTTTTATTCGAGGTCAAAAAGCATTTTTAACTCCTGATATTACATGTAGGCTGAGATATTCTGCTGCTCTGAGTTGACCCTTTTATTCAAGGTCATTTTCTAGTTACATCATCAGCTGGTACTTGGTAGTAATCTGTCGGTGCCAGGGAGGCTCATCCCCAAGAGTCACATCCCATGCCAGGGGAAATGCAATGCATTTACTTGCTGAGTTTGGCTTCAAGACTGGCCACATTTGAGCAACATGGAGGCTCCCAGGAGATAACACTTAGGCACCCTGCAGCTCTAGGCTTAGTTCTTATTTCAGGTGCAGAGCTCACAAGCATAGTCATTAGTATCACAGGCTCATTGTTGGACCATCCTTCTTTATTGGTCTTAAACATTGCACTTTGGGGATTGTTGCTGTTTCGTTAGGGAATGTGATAGAGCTCACCTGGCTAGGAACTCAGCACTCCCTCATTTGCATTGTTAACTGTGACCACTATGAAAATATCCAAACATTTTTATGCACCCTGTATATATGCCCTGGAGAACTCCCTCCCAACCATGTGCCCCCCTATCAATAACATCCCACACCAGTATTCTTTCCCTGCCATTGTTGTACCTCTCTGCGGTCCAAAACTTCTTCAGAAATGAAGCCTAATATATTGCCAGGTTCCATTAATAGTAAAATGGAATATAGTGATGGGTTTAAAGGCTAGCTATAGAATACATACTAATTTTAAAAATTAAAGTAAAAATAAACTGGGATATCAAAAAATTTAAAAAATGAAAAGGTTTGTTTTTGATGTTGTGCCTTTTAGCACTGCAATAAGTGTTGTCCTGTATGCACATTGGCAGGGCAACTTCTTCCATCTCTTCCTCAGTGTCTTTATCCTTTCTTTTTCTTTCTTTTTTTCTAATTATTAAGCTTGTCTTCACAAAAGTTTTAGATCACAGTAATTCATATATACAATATACGGTACTCCCACATATCCAACATCAGACACTTTGTCCCTTCCCAAGCAATAATCTTTTTACATGTTCATATTATATTTACTGCAACTGATGTACAGATATTCAGACAATAGCTTTCCAACAAAGTTACACTTGGGTTTACATTATGGTTTATATTTTAGACTATACAATTTTCTAAATTTTTAGTTATCTTATGTTTTACATTATGATTTACATTTTAGCCTATGGGCCCCTATACATTTTTGGTGTAATTTATCATGTCCTATATCCATCCTTGCATAATCTTGTGGAATACTTCCATTGCCCCACAGTAACACTGATTCCATCTTTTCAAAACCTCTTTCCCCCTCCCCTCAGGGCACACAGTGACAATCAATCTTTATTGCTTGAAGGGCCATGTCAGATATACTTGCAACAATGTTGAGGGCTTGACGTGCTCAACTGCCCTAATATATTTGGAGCCACCATTTCTCTTGAGAGATACAATTCTCTCTATTTGAGAACTTCAGTCCTCCCCAGGATATGGGTATATCTTCACTCTCATTGTTATGGGTCTCCACCCAATGATATAACCCACTTTGACAAAATGAGCATTCACACACTCCCTAAAAGCCTGTCCTGTGTCAGAGTCTCCCCTTTAAGCATTTTAAATAGGTAACCTTCCTTATTATATTTTTGAAAAAATTTTCTTAACATTGTACTCTCAACCACATACCTGACAATCTCTAAACGAACATAAGATTTTAAATCATTTTCAGGTTCAATGTCTGTTTCTGGTATTTATGTTCTGCCTTATCATACCTTTTTGAGATTCAGATTCTTTTTCAAAAAGAGTAAGATTATTCCAAAAACATTAAGTGTGAAATATGCTTTAAAAAATGGAGAAATGAAACTTTTAAAAATTACCATATTTTTATGAAAAAAGCCGGGCATGCTTTTTGATAGCTATTCCTTCTAAATGGCAAACATTCAATTCTCATGTATTGTGTGAGTGTTAAGTGACAAATAATTGTAAAACAAATCGAAACACACACACAAAATAAAAAAATGGATCATGTATTCTGAGAGGGTCTTAAAGAAAGTCGAGATTGTAGGCAAGAGTTAATGCCAATTTTGGGAAATAAGAATGAACAAAGAATATTTAAAATTCATCCTGGTCTCCCCACTATTATTTTTATGCTTGTTCAACGGTAAATCTATTGTAAATAATTGATGGTAGATGAAACTCTTTTAAAAATCCTTCTTCAATTGTAACAAAATAATGAATATTAAAAATAGTACAAATATAAAACATTGTTGTCATCAGTTGTAACAAAAGTTCCACACCCATGCAAAGTGATGGTGGTAGAGTGGTGTATTATATAGAATCTGATATTTTAGGCATGATTGTTTTGTAAATTCACCACTTCTCTAATTAAAGAATATGACTGGAAAATAGGAACTCATCTAAATTCCCTAAAGAGAAGAAAATGATGTAACTTTCCTAGTTTCTACAATGAATTTAAATGCAGTCACCCTCAAAATGGAATGTTGAGAGATACTAGTCATTTCACTTTGCTGGTGAAGTTCACATTTATTCTCTTGTGAAGCAAAAAGGGATGAGAGCTCCATGGCTTGTCTGTCTTTTTCCTTAGAATGTGATTTCTTAACTTGTATCTTCAGAACTTTATAAACAAAGGAAATAAGGAACAAAGAAACCTGATTCTTCTAGGTATCTCTTATGTAATTCTAACTTTAGATTTCTTAAAGTCCCCACATTATTTTTCACTTAGGTGCAGTGCATTGGTTTTTTGTTTGTTTGTTTGTTTGGTTTGGTTTTTTGATTTCTTATTTCCTTGTGTTTCAGTCACTATGCATGTTTTCCTGTGCACATTTTTTTACCTGGGGTTACAGCATCACTGAGGGACTATACTTTGGTCATGGACCTCTTGACATTTCTGTAGTATAGAACTTACCCGTCCTTTTAGATGATTTTAAGTGCGACTCAAGCAATTAAATTGGAAAATTAAAAATTGAAATATTCAGGCAAAGATGTTTCTGAGCAATGCTATGGATTTATAGAAAAGGGGATTTTATCAGTTTTCTAAATATTGAGGTGCAGCTCTGGAGGGATACCTCAGATGAGTGGTAAAGCTACAGCTGCGTGTGTGCATGTTTAACCAACTGCTCCAGCCAGCAACTTTAGCTGTGTTTATTCACTCAGTGTGTCTGGAATGTCTCACATATTAGACACCATTTGAGGGTATCAAGGATATAAGATAAAGGAAGAATACTTATTTAATTTATTTTCCAACTAAATACATGCTTCCTACAGAATCTACCATCTTTTATTTCTGTGACTTTCCAAGAGGTTTATATATTTATACATAAAATTAATCTGTATTTCTTATAAAAATCATTTCTCTGCATTACAATTAGTAAGTTAAATGCCTCACACCTTCTTTGGAATCATGAGGGTGGCTTAACAGTGCCCTGTGGCTCTCCTGCCCTGCATCAGATCTGCATCCCTGAGCTGCTCACCACAGTCCAGCTGGACTCCCTCTGCTCAGGGCATTCTAATAGAGATGCCCATGGAACTAACTAACTATACCTAACTATAAGAGGAAAACTGGAATAAAGCTCACATGTTGTAGTGAGGGGGAGGGAGTTAAAGAGATGTAATGGCTTAAAGATATTCAAAGAAATTTCATTGGGCTTCTGAATTTTCAGAGACTTTCAGTTTTTATAGCAATAGTGTTAGCACTTGTTCAGATAAAATATTAATACTAATATTAGCATCAGCTATTACTTCAATTGCTGAGTGCCTGTGATGAGCTACACCATCTATTACTGGAATATGAGGTTTAGGGAATTGCTTAATTTAGCTCTCGTATCATGTTATGGACTCAATGTGCTTTACCTTATTTAATCTTTTAAACCATCTAATCAGAGAGGTACTTTTATTTCCTCAATATTTGGGGAAATATATAAGATTTAAAGAAGTTTAACTACCTCCCTCTTTCTACATCCCATAAGAGGTACACCTCACAGGTCTGTTTGATACTCCCTTATAGACTTCTGAACATGTCCATGGCTTCTCTGAACTTCTCTGAGACTTGACTACATGTCAGTTCAACCCCACTTTTGGAAAAATAGCTCAAAGTACACTAGGACATGTCTTATTGGGAAAAATATATTCATGGCATGAATATAAGAAAGCTCTAAAAGGAATGATTCTTATCTTCTTCCCTAGGTGAAAACTGTAAGCTAGACCATGTACTCAGGGAAACACACTTCAGAGAATCAATCTTCCAGCACCAGCTTCATCCTCGTGGGGCTTTTTGGTGAAACCAGGCATGCAGTCCTCTTCTACACTGTGACCTTCATCTTTTTCTTAATGGCCCTGGCTGGCAATGCCCTTCTCATCCTCCTGATTCATGCAGAGTCCAGGCTCCACACCCCCATGTACTTCTTCATCAGCCAGCTCTCACTGATGGACCTCATGTACATATCTGTGACTGTGCCCAAGATGCTCCTGGGCCAGGTCACAGGAGACAATACAATTTCTCCTTCAGGTTGTGGGATCCAGATGTTCTTTTACCTGACCCTTGCTGGAGCTGAGTTTTTCCTCCTTGCTGCCATGGCCTATGACCGGTATGCTGCCATATGCAGACCTCTCCATTACCCCTTGCTGATGAACCAGAGGGTCTGCCAGCTCCTCATATCTGGCTGCTGGTTCCTGGGCACTGTTGATGGCTTGTTGCTCACCCCCATTACCATGAGTTTCCCTTTTTGTCAGTCCAGGAAAATACTGAACTTCTTCTGTGAAGCCCCTGCACTTCTGAAGCTCTCCTGCTCAGACATCTCCCTTTACAAGATGCTCATGTACCTGTGCTGTGTCCTCATGCTCCTTATCCCTGTCACTGTCATCTCCAGCTCTTACGCCCTTATCCTGCATCTCATACACAGGATGACTTCAGTGGAGGGCCGCAGAAAGGCCTTTGCGACCTGCTCGTCCCACATTATCGTGGTCCTGCTATTTTTTGGAGCTGCCATCTATACCTACATGCTCCCCAGTTCCTACCACACAGCTGAAGAGGACATGATGGGGTCTGCTTTTTACACTATTATCACACCTGTGCTGAATCCCCTCATTTATAGCCTCAGGAACAAAGATGTTTCAGGGGCACTGAGGAGTGCATTACAATCAGGGATGAGCCTAAGAAGAGTAGCAAATGGAAAGACCTGAGAATGACCATCTCCCTACCTCTTCCTTCTCTCCTCCTCCTTATTTCTCCTTTTATTCTGTCCTTTGGTTCCAGAGCCCCCCAAGAAAGGCTATTCGCTTTTGTGCCCTCATTCTCATACAAGTGGTCTTTATCCTCTCTGGTCCTCATTCATCCTAATTTTCTTGTTACATTTCATTTTGTTAGTCATTTCATTTTGTTATTGGTGACATAAATAAAACCAGATAAAGTGTTTTCATCTTATCTCCCATACCACATTCATTGATCATTGAGATATGAGTCTTAGGGAGTCAACCCTAATTATGACTGACTGTGAAGGCCTTGGATACTAGCAGAGCACTGAAGGGAATATTCGTTGTTCCCTCATTTTGTAATACCCTTTACATCCTAGTCTACATGTGGCTCATATTGAATTTCAAAGTCTGCTGCTCTATCTTCCATAAGTGCACCTGAACACATTTTTTCCAAGTGTTGGAATTGAGATTCAAAGGGTAAGTACCAATGTTTGGCTATCATAACTATCTGTGCCAAATACCAATCCACATCAAGTTTCAAGAGAATTAATAGGTTCATCTAATTTCACTTGCAAGAAAATGGTTCCATATTTATGTTCTTTAGGATTTAACTAAAATATGAAAGTCTTTGAGTTTGGGGTGAGATTTAAGATATAAATCTCCTCAGTCTTTTCCTTCTGTAACTGGGAAAACCAGTAAAATGCTTTTGGGCTTGAAACCAACCTTTACTTCCCAAATGTATAATATGCTACAAAGAGAATTTCTGTATATCTACTAGTAGCAAAAAGTCATTATTATCTTGAAAAAAAATAATTTATATATCTAGTGTTTCTCTGATGGCAGACATTAGGAAAGAAAGACAATAGCTCTGATTACTTCAGAAGAAGCAGTTTGATCCCAAAGTTGGTAAGTTACTACCACCTGACCCAGATTCCAGACCTTATTTTATTGGCAATTGAAGAATGTTCACCTGGGTCTTCTGCATTTTCAAACAGACTGACAAGTGCTCTGCTTGCATGGCATGTGAGGTGATTCTTGTGCTTCTCACTTTATGATTATTCCTGCCATGTATGAATCAAATTCTTTTAAATTTAGAAATAATTTCTTCAAGCCAGGTAAACCAAGGTACAACTGTCATGTAAGAGGAGTTATCTAGTGCAAGGCAAAAGTTTAATTTTAGAGATCAGCATGATTAAAGTAAAGAAATATAAGGAAAAATATTGCTCAAATGGAAATTAAAAATAAAAGACTAAATGATGCTAGTTATTCTTATCATTATATTATAGATATTATTAAAATGTAATATTTTAAATTGATATTCTTTTTTTCATTTTTTTTCAGAAACAGCTAGTTTGTTTCAGTGTTTGTCACCCTGGACAATAATAAGAAAAATTAAAATCTTAAATTTGAAATTACCAGTAGAGAGGGGACTTTTTTAGATGGTTAGAATACATTAAAGAGATTTGGATTTAAAATCAGCCAGTCTTGGTTTTCATTCCTGCATCTGACACTTAAAATCTAAGGAGCTGTATAACACTTGTGAATGTGCCTAAATCTTTGGGGATTCCCTCACATTATCTCAAGATGAGGAAAGCAAAATTTCCTAAGCAAGTTGTTTTGAGGAGTGAGTGGTGTAATAAAGACAGCTCATAGTACCTGCTCCAACCATTGAGTCCTATCCCCTCCTTTGTACCAGTTTTAATTCTACCCAAAATATGTGCCTTGAAGAAAGGGAAGTATAGATGATTCCATAGAAAAGAGATTGTGGGATAAATCCTAGTTTTGCTACTTAGCATCTCCCATGACCGTATTATTTCATTTCACAGTGGCCTTGTTTTCTCTGTCATTAAAATAGAAATAACAAAATAAATGCCACCAAGGGGCTTTGAATGTTATGTGAGTTCAATATATATGATGTGCTTATCCCAGTGCCCTGTCCCTTGATGGGTCTGGAGAGAGTTAAACCTTCTCTTTTTCTCCCAGGTGTGATGGAATAAATGGCAGTCTTGCCCATCTCCTTTTGGTCCTTCATTGTGAACTTGGAACCAGTGTAAAGCCTGTCATAGGGTAGGAGCTCATGAGGTTCTGAATGAATGAACAGTATTTCTGAACTTATTCCATCTTCTGATTTCATGGCCTACTTCACTATTTAACTCAAGTGAAAACCCATATGTAGAAATTTATTCGACCTTTGTCTAACATGCCTATTATTTACCCAATATTCTTTGTTTTAATATAGATATTATTCACCCAAACTACTTTGAAATGCAAATTATCCTAAATTGTTGGATCATTCTATCATTTGTTCAACCGCTTTTGAATGCATCTGCATCACAGATGCTGTGTGGTTCATGAGGGTTACTTCATAAGCTCCTTACAGCAGAGGGGTTATTTGAGAGTGGAGGAAGGAGCTGTGTACATGGGAGATCCCAGTTCATTAGAGCTATGAGAAGGCTGCCCACAGAGAATGACGCAAATCTAAGAAGTAACCCACTCTCAGCAATTATCCTAAAGGGCACCTGCAGGAAAAAAAATTGGCTATATAAACAGACAAAAGAGCATTTCAAAGAGAGGCTAAACAGGTGAAGAGATATGAAAATAAAAGGAGACAGGTGGAAATTTCAGGAAATATAAATATTAAATTAAGTTCAGGGAGGGACTTGAAAGAAGAGAGAAGATGTAGGCAGGGGTCAGATTAGAAACGGGAAAGCTGTTAGCAGGGCTCAGGTCACTGAGGACATACTATACCATGCTAATGTGCTTAGCCTTTTCCTATAGGAAAGCCACTGAGATATCTCTATCAATTGAAATTAGGTTAATTTTATAATGTTTACTCTAGATTTAGGTTATTGGAGGAGGATAACAGTAAAAGCAAACATACCCAGAAAGAAATGGTTTTACATTCCCAGGGAGAATTATTGGTGATATCCTACCTTCAAAAAATATTAATTTGAAAGTCTTCTAAAGGAAATACCTGAATCCAAATAATGTTATATTGTGAAAAATGACATTGGAAGATGTGTATAGACCATAAGGGTAAAGTTTACAGAATTTTTTAAAGAAATTCAAATGGAGTGCAAGACTTGTGCCACTTTCCCTTTTTTTCCCCACCACCAGCTTACGCCCCATCTCCTTCAGAGGTAACCACTATTCTGGCTTTTATAGAAGTCATTGTCTTCTTTTTGTTTAAAGTTTTATTACCTGTGTATGCATACCTAACATTGCCAATTGATTTTCTGTATATATTAATGAACCACATCAAATACGTCCTTCAGGACTTGCTTCTATTATTTCTCATAATTTATGCAATTGCTCCACATTGTTACAAGTGTCACGGTTAAATTCATTCTCTTTACTATGCAACAATTCATTGCCTGAATATACTATAATTTATTTATGTACCCTACTATTGATTAATATATATTTTGTCTTCCATTTTTAACAGTTACAAATAATGCTGATATGTGCATTTTTGTATTTGTCCTGATGGTATGAATTTGTATATATTGTAGAATCAATTAACATCCCAGATCATTAAGTATCCTGTTATTTTTCATTTATGTTTCCAGTATCTTGAGTGGGATTCCTATTTTTCAATGATGACAGTTATTTTTGTCTTTTCTGTTTTTTATTGGTCAATTTAAACAGAGGTTTTTCAATATTATTCATCTTTTCAAATAACTGTCATATAGCTTGGCTAGTCTTCCTCATTTAGTTTCTTAGGCTGCTTAAAACCAATGTCATGAAGTGGAGTGGTTTAAACAATGGAAATTTATTTGCTTACAATTTGAGTCCAAGAAAATTTACAAATCATGATAGCATCAAGGCAATGATTTCTTCCCAAATACAGGCTGCCAGCAATCCTTGACTCCTCTGCCATATGGCAAGGTACGTGGTGATATCTGCCAGTCTCTCCCTTCTCTTCCAGGTTTCATTGCCTTCAGCTTCTTGCTTCTGTGACTTTCTCTCCCTTTCTGTATTAATTTTATTTATAAGTGACTCTAGAAAGAGGATTAAAACTCATCATGAATGGTAGGTCATGCCTTAAATGAAGTAGCCTTCTAAAACTGTCCTACTTATAATGGGTCCCCACTCACAGGGATGGATTAAATTTAAGAACATGTCTTTCTGGGGTACATACAGATTCAAATAATCACAGATTCATATATCTGTTTTGTGAATTCAATAATACTTTATTTTCATTTGCTGTTCTATATATTAAAATAATGCTTAATTGATCACTTTTGTCTTTTTTTTTAACATATTATATATGTTTAATATGTATTTAAGTCTGAATTTCCCTTTAAGTGGTAACATCCTACAGATGTTGATATGTGGAATTTTTATTTTGATCCTTGTGTTGTTTAGAATAAATGTTTAATCTAAAATATGAGCCAATTTAGTGTACTTTTTTTGAACTTCTTTTATTCCAGGAGTTCTGGGCTTATAGAGAAATGATGCATAAAATACAGAATTTACATATGCCAGTGTATTCTTGACACCTTGCATTGGTGTGGGACATTCCTTGCAATTGATGATAGTTAATTGTGTCCACAAGGTTATGCCACCATCACCAAAACCCATTACAAAAACATTTCTTTCATTCCAAATAAGAACACTGTACGTTTTTAAAAACATGCATTCATTTACTCACTCAGCAGGTGTTTTATAATAAACAGCAATTAATGATGTGAACCAGGAATAACTTTTTATAAAGCAATTTTAGATTACTTAAAAAACAAATGGGGGAGCAGATGTGGCTCAAGCAGTTGAGCTGCTGCCTCCCACAAGGGAGGCCCTGAGTTCAGTTCCCAGTGCCTCCTGAAAACACAGAAACAACAAGCAAAACAAATGAAAACATCATCTCAGGGAAGCTGATGTGGCTCAGTGGATGAGTGCCGGCTTCCCACATAAGATGTCCTGGGTTAAATCCCCAGCTCCTGGTACCTTGAAAAAACAGAGGGCATTCCCATATTCCTCAGCCCTTCCCTTCCCTCATTTTCCCCTATTAACAACATCTTTCATTAGTGTGGTGCAATTGTAAAAACTGATGAACACAAACTGAAGTATTGCTACTAACCATGGAGGGAGTGGATGGGGAGTGGCTGGGAATGCTAGTGAAACCCTTACATTTTCAGCCTTAACTTCTCATTCTCTAGCCTCACGCCAGATTCCAGATTCTGACTCTATGAGTTTACTTATTCTAATTATTTCAAATTAGTGAGAGCATACGATATTTGTCCTTTTATGTCTGGCTTACTTCACTCAATATGATATGTTCAAGGTTCTTCCATGTTATCACATGTATCAAAACTTAGTTATTTTGACGGCGGATTTGGCCTAGTGGTTAGGGCATCCGTCTACCACATGGGAGGTCTGTGGTTCAAACCCTGGGGCCTCCTTGACGGGTGTGGAGCTGCCCCACGCGCAGTGCTGATGAGCACAAGGAGTGCCATGCCACGCAGGGGTGTCCCCCGCATAGGGAAGCCCCACGTGCAAGGAGTACACCCGTAAGGAGAGCCGCCCAGCGCCAAAGAAAGTGCAGCCTGCCCAGGAATGCTGCTGCCCACATGGAGAAATGACGCAACAAGATGATGCAGTAAAAAGAAACACAGATTTCCGTGCCACTGACAACAACAAAAGTGGACAAAGAAGAACACGCAGCGAATAGACACAGAGAACAGACAACCGAGGTGGGGGAGCGGGGGAAGGGGAGAGAAATAAATAAATAAATCTTTTTAAAAAACGTAATTATTTTGTGTTTACATTTAAATTAAATTCTAAATTCAAATATTTTTGGCCTCTTTTAATGATTTACATTCATAATACCTATGCTTTGTGGGGTGTATTTAACTCCATATGCCATGTATGACTATGAATTTTGCTGTTCAAATTTTATTAATTTTTGTCTATTGGTGAATGTGAGTTAACTTCCCACGTTTTCCTTTTTAATTCTCTCTCTCTCTCTAAATACATACATATATATATGTATGTATTTATTGGGGCCTTACTACTAGTCAAAGAAATTAAAAAATTATTATTGTTTGTTCTATTATTTTGAAGTGACTTTCTTATTATTTAGTAAAAGTTTTTCCTTATAGTCTATTTTTCTAGAAGAACCAACTTTCTTTTGGCTAGGCCATGAATGGAATATCTTTTTTTTTTTTCAGTTTTTTACTTCAAATTTCTTTTATCTTATGTTTTATATGTGTCTTTTGGAAATCACGTATTATTGAGTTTTGTTTTGTTTCTCAGACTGAAACGTTTGGTTTTGAAGTGGAGAATTCAGTATGTCTTCAGTCACTCTAACATTAATGTATGCAATAATATCTACCTCTGTTGTTTATCTTTCTGTGTAACTAATATCTTTCTCTTCTAGCTTGTGCTTTTATGTATTATCTGAACATCCACTGCTACCTGCAATTTTTCTTTGCATGTTTAGTATTTGTACACCATTTCTAATCTTTTATTCATTAACCTTTAAGTTAAGCATGCATATTTAGTTATCAATACCTAAAGTAAATAAACTTTTATCCTGCTCCTAGATAATGTTAAGACTTTAAAATACTTAAACTCAATTTTGCCCCTCCCAACAGATATGGTAACACTATTAGCTATTTTAAATATTGCTTTATTAAATAAAAGCTTCATAAGATGTATTTTTGCTTTTTTAATAAACATTTTTACCATTCCTATGTATTATCACTTCCTGCGATCTTCATTTTTTTCTGGATTTGTCCTTTATTCTTGAAATATATTTTCATTGCTTAAGAATTTGACTCAGTTATAGGTTCCCTACAAATGACTCTTCTGCCCCTTTTATTTGAAACTATAATTAACACTGTACTTGATAAATACATGCCCCAGAGACTTAAACCTTTGGTCTATCCATTTGCCAGTTGAGCCCTGGATTTCAGCAAATTTGCAACGCCTACTTTTCTGTTCTATTTGGACTCACCCAGGAACAATTAACAAGGAGATGATGATGGACAATACCCATCCCAAGGAACAGAGAGTGTCTGCAACTGCAAGCAAGATAGTTACATCCACTTTCCCCATGGCATCTAAGCTATCTCTCAATTAGAAGCAGAATGGGCATCACTATCCCCAAATCCTCAGGATTGTGGAATGGAAAATGGACTACAGTAGACTTCATATCTTATTATTATGCTACAACAGACTTATTATTCTAGCAAAGGGAGAATGCTTATCATTAATAAAAAGGCAGTGGCCACCAGAGGTTTTGAGGGATGGAAAAGGGAAGAATAGATAGAGTATGGGAGCATTTTCAGGACATTGGAATTGTCCTGCATGACATTGCAGTGATAGATACAGGTTATTGCATATTTTACACATAACCTATAAAATTGAGTGAGGCAGCATGTAATCTATAATGTAAACTGTATAATGTAAATTGTTACTAATGTTTCAGTATGTGTTCATCAATCATAACAAGTGTACCACACTAATGAAGGGTATTGTTAATGTGGGAAAGTGTGGGAGAGGGAGGGTGTGGGGCATATGGGAATCCCTTATATTTTTTAGGTAACATTTATGTAATCTAAAGCTTCTTTGAAAAATAGTTATGAAAAAAGAAAAATAATTTTAGGTTGGAAGACCTTTATAAGTATTTTTACTTTGATCCTATACTCAATTAAGGATAACACATACCATTTATTTAGTTACTTTACCCTTCTTTTATTTTGTTTAGCTTTCCAGCATCTTACTCCATTTAAATAGCTCAATGATTTAATTTAAAAAGAAAACTAAATCCATTTATTCTCCAATGACTTAAGATGATAACGATATCATATACTATTTGGAACTTCTTTATTTCTGGAAATTCTCATCTGTTACACTCTATTGTACACACTTCATAGTATATTTAAGTCCCTGGAAGTTCTATTTTGTAACACTGCTCTTGAATTTTAAGGTTTTCTTGGGTATTTTTACATGTTAACTGCCCAAACGAACATCAGAATCAATTTCTCTGTCTTGAGGAACAGAAAAACATGTAGAAAAAGTCGGAGGTCATCAGAGGGGTCATGCTTATGCATGCCTCAGCAGGGTCCCAGAGACTGTCAAAATAGATACAAGCCCAGGTATTGGTTCTTCTGAGGGCTATAGAGACCCACAGGTTCTATGGTCATGGTAGAGGGCTCTGGAGTTCAGTGCTATGTCAGTTGACCATACTTTGGAGTTTGTGTTCCTGAGTATGATGGACTTGGAGTCAGATGTGATCTCTCTACACATGCCTCTTCTGTTACTTTTACTGGACCTTCGGTTGGTGCTGCGGTTAGTGTATACTCAGAGGACCTGAATCTCTGGACTGTCCATGTGATGGCCAGGCCCTGAGACTCACAGACTTGCAACTCTTACCCTCTGGTTTATTGGACTTACCCTGGCCAGCTAACAGGACGGTGAAGGTAAACCACCACACCAGGGAGCCAAGAGTGCCTATAGCTTTAATCAGGAGAACTGCATCCTTTATCCATGTGGAATCTAAGCCCTCTATCAATATAGAGGTGGAGTGAACATCACCATCTCAGGGTACACAAGATGGAGGAATAGAGTATGGATTAGAGTGGATCTACTGATATTCTACTATGGAACTATTGTGACTAGTAATGAAAGAAAATGTAGCATTGATGTGGACAAAGTGGCCACAGTAGCTGCTGAGAGTAGGGAGAGGGAAGAAGAGATATGATGTGGGGCATTTTCAGGACTTGGAGTTGTCCTGTGTGGTACTGCAGGGACAGTTGCTGGACACTGTATGTCCTGCCATGTTCCACTGGGTGGACTGGGGGAAAGTGTAAACTATAATGTACACCATTATCTATGTGGTGCGGCAGTTCTCCAAAATATGTTCACCAAATTCAATGAATGTCCCATGATGGTGAAAGAGGTTGTTGATATGGGAAGAGTGAGATGAGGAGTGTGGGAGTATATGGGAACCTCATATTTTTTTAATGTAACATTAAAAAAATAAAATAAGATTTCCATAAGAAAACTGAAAAAAAAACAAAAAAGAAAAACGTGTAGATACTTTTTCTGGTTTTCATTCAATTTATATATTAACATAAGGAGAATGGATTTCTTTCTGAATTTTCCTTCCCAATAATGAAATACATCTTTCCATTTCTTCAGATCTGTGCTTGTGTCATTCAGAATTATTTAAAATGTTTTTCTCATCTAATTTTTACACATTTGTGGTTAAGTTTAATTCCTAAAAAATTATTATTTTTGTCACATTTAAAATAGAAATTTTCTTTCTTATATAGTCTTACTAGTTATTTTATAATTTAGTATCCTGACACTTGTTTTTACAGTTATTTACCTTAAGGTAAAGAATATAAATTATTAAATCAATACTCAGTTTTACTCTTGAAAGTGAGACAATAGATAGAACTGACATTAAAAACTGTATCAAGAGAGGGATACCACTTATTTTCAAAATTAAAAGATATGCATTAAAATGCCAATTCTACTCAAAGTGATTTACAGATTCAAAGCAAAACCCAATAAAATTCCCAACAGCCTTTATTGTAGAAATTGAAAAGCAAATAATCAACTTTATTTGGAAGGGTAAGGTGACACAAATAGCCAAAAATGTCTTAAAAAGAAGAACAAAGTTGGAGGATGTTCACTTCCTGACTGCCAGATGTTAGAAATCATTATGAAGCAATAATCACTAAAACAAGATATTTTTAAAGGAATTATATGCGATGCCATTGTTTCATCTTCTACCCCATGATGGTCTAAGACTCACGTATTCAGGCCACTCTTCTCCCCTGTACCACTGACAATGGCCCTGCATCACCTCTACACAAATGTCTACTGAGATTTCTAATTTTTCTCTGCAAAATGCCTAACCCTGGTATTCCTGACTCTATAAATAGCACTATTAATCTAAACCCTTCCATCAACACTCCCTTTTGTAGCCACCATTTCTCCCACCAAGACCTGCTCAAATCCCTGCCTGAATTCTTGTTCCCTAAATGAATTCTCCAAAAAGCCTCCCTGTTAGTGTTCATACAAGGCAAGTCCTATAGTGCATTTCCTCTCTCTCAATCCTCCCATGACATCTCAGAATAGGATTTACAGATAAACAAGGAGCAGAAGTTTTTAGGCTGCTCACTTCCTGGGCTATTGTGGATGCTGGTAGTTGCTTAGAGTTGCATGAGTCCATCGTACTCTCCAAAAGTTACTATCCTCAATATATAAGCCCTTTTAAATCTATAAGATAAGAAAAAATATATGAAGGATATAAACATATTTCACAAAAGGAGAGATAAATGTGGATAAACATGAGTAGTTGCATAAATATCCTAATTATCAAGAATGGCAACTAAACAGTGAGGTACCTATCAAATTTTCCATAATGGGAAGGCTTATAAGAT
The DNA here is from genome assembly GCF_030445035.2 of Dasypus novemcinctus. Lineage (NCBI taxonomy): Eukaryota > Metazoa > Chordata > Mammalia > Cingulata > Dasypodidae > Dasypus > Dasypus novemcinctus. Next base: position 63,357,791 of record NC_080697.1, read on the forward strand.
TTAGTGCTCATGAAGGCGGAGTATGATGTTGTAGCACAATTTGCAGAAAACATTTGTATACAAAATTCAAAACTATGTGTTAAGAGGCTTGAAAAGCATTTTCAACAGTCTGATAAGTTACGTTAGAAAAATTTAAACCCAGAGAATGATTTCTATATAGTCATTTTATCATAGTTTATAACTTAGATATTTGACACATGGCACATATTCAGTATTAAGGGGGATTGTAATTGGGGTATGGTTACTTTGATAGAATATTAAACTCATTGACCAGTATGCTTTCACATTAAGCAATTTAGACATTTTTCAACAGGGATTTAAAGCAGGAAGATTGTTAGAGAGGTAGAAATAGAGCAGGAAAGAATGACTGGAGAAGGGAGAGGGGTGTTGCTGCCCAAGGATCAGAAAATCACATCCACACTTACATGGCATTCACTCCTGAGTTCTGGGAGATGCATGCCCCAGGGCTGCTGGAGGAACCCCCCCTGCTAATGTGTCCCCACCAAGGAAGCTGGTCCTAGTTGCCCACAACTGATTGGGCAATTGCCAGAATTGATTTGTGCCCCCCTCCAGTGTTTCCCATTTCCAATATTCCACCCTTCCCCAACTTTCCCCTCAGCCTCCACTCTAGGAGCCTTATAGGAAATCAGTTGCAGAGAAATGGGAATGCTGTCTGTCAGCTGAGGCCCTGGTGGTTCAGAGGATGGCAAAGTAGGTAAGGTGGACCAGCTGAAGAAAGGAACAAGTGTCCAGAAAGTCTTTAACTCAGAGTGACAGTGATGAAAATCTTTCCAAACGCTCCTATAGAAAAACGGGTCATAAGTATTTGGTGCAAATTTCAAGTGGAGGTTGCTTCTATTCTATTCCCCATTTTATCACAATAATCAAGGCCTTGCTCTGAACTCAATGAAGATGTGTAGTTTGTAGGCAAGATAAAGAGTTTTAAAGAGTGTTTTTCTGTGGGTGATTAAATTATGGTTGATATTTAAATTTTCTGTATACAAATTTGTAGATTTGTCTATAATTAGACATTAATATTTAAAATACAAATGAACTCTATAGCCTTAAATGGAAAAACAAGGCACCATAGATTTAAGTGAGCAGCAGAAGAAAGAGATCAATGTGTAAACTAGTGAAGAGCAATAGGGACAAAGACATGAAAAGATGACCTCAATCCTAATTGTGATCACAGTTCTGATATGTGGTGTTGGCTTTGATAAGTTAATTGAACCCTGAGATTTAGATTCTTTAGCTTTGAAATATAAGAACAATAAAAATATCTCACAAAATTTTCTTGATGATTAAATGAGGATAGTAAATGAAAAATATATCTAAAGTAAAAAATGCTATATATAAGTACCTTATTTTTCAAAGAGATGATATTTATTGAGGGTGAGATTTGAGATCGTTATTAATGTAAGTTAAGATATTTATACATGGAGTTTAACAATAAAATGGGATTATCAAGAAAGATGAGAAGAAAAAAGAAAAAGTGCAATAGAGGAATCTATTAAATTTTAGCCCTTTTAATTGCATTCTGTTTCAAAGACACATGGGGCTTACATCGCCAGAAAATCTACATGTAATGCCTTAATGAGCAAAGAGAAGTTTGGGATGATGTCATTTCCCTACTTTTCCTTATACATTTAACTTCAACCTATCTAGATGAATGTGCAGCAGCATCTGATGGTGGCTTCAACCAGATACCAGGTCAACCTGCAGGAACAAAGAATATCCTCTACCCTCCTGTGCTGACACTTCCTGTGGGTTCTTGACAATAGCTCCTTAATTTTTCCTCTATCATCTATTTTTATGGAGAAAGACAAATGTGTTTTCTCCTTTGACTCTCTTTATGTAACACTTATTTGCTGACACAGGGTATGAAATGTTTTTTAAAAAATATCAATTCTTTCTGGACAACCGCATATATGGTTTTCCCATGTTTTACATGATGTGGCTTTTTCCTCAAAATAAAATTTTAATTTTGCATAGGTGTTTCTGATTCTTGTTTGAACAGGGAAGATGTTTTCTTTTTAATTGTAAACACTATGAACCAATGTCTGGATCATAGTTATGTTTCCCTGACAGAAATGACCATGAGAGACTTAACACCCATACTGAAGACTGCAGAGGTAGGACTGTGTCCCTGCTAGAGCCCAGCCAGAGTTACAGGTTCTGGGACCCACCTCTAAGCTGAAGTTCAAGTTGTGAGACTGCAGGCTGTGCCCTCAGAATGTGCATTTTCTAATATGCAAAAGAGAAAGTAAGTGAAAAGTTAGTTCCCGATAGGTTCTTGGGGAAGATTAAGTGTGATTAAATGCTAGAATACTTCTTGAGATACAGTAAACTCCAAATAAAAAGTGCTGCAGAGATTTTTTCAACACCCCTGCCCTTACCCTCCTTTTCTCCCTCCTGCCCAAAATTGATTCATTCAGAGTTTGGAGTTCTTCCTATGTTCCAACCACTGTGCCTGTCCTTGCTTCATTTTGTCTATGTATATGGACTAGATCAGCAGATATGTGTTGGTGTTTATCAGATTGTTTTTACATTTTGCACAAAACGAAGCTTCCAACTGCCATTGAGGTGTGATTTGATAGAAAAATTATATTTGTTTATGCAAAGGATCCCAGATTTTGTGGATATTTATATCATGGATTCAAATGCATTTACAGTGTTACCTACTGCATCAGCACCCTAGAACTTGGGATTTTACATTAGCTGAATATCATGTGTAGTCTTTGTAATTATTACTAGAGTCTAAAATGTTTATGAACCTGTATTCATTCCTCCTGAATTATCACTTCCTCATAATCATGTCTAAACTTCCCAGAAAAAGGAGCTGATGTTTCATTCCTATCTGTAAGGGTTTTTAAAGTTTAACATTTTCCCTTGCAGAAATTGGAAAGATGTACAGGTTTACTCTCCTTAAAATGTTGTGGAAATTATTAATGTTTCTCAGAATGATCAGATGTATTTTGCATGTAAAGCTTTTATTTATTCTCTATCCATTCTCAGTTCTATTTGAAATCACATTTGTGTAACTTTATTTTTCTGAATGGTCAGACTGTGTCTGCCTTGAGTATGCAAGCTAAATTTATCTTTGATTCACCTTCAGGGTCTAACACTTAGAGAGTTTTAAGCAGCAAGACAGAGAAGGGAAGCAGTGAGTTGGTTCACAGCCATCTCAGTATTGTTCAGTTTATCTTTGTGCATCTCAGTTTCCATTCCTGAAAAATTGGTGTGGCAAATAATAAGGCAAATGGTGTTTGCAAAAGCAACTAAAGTTTTGTCTGCAAATGGTAGTGACCTTCTAATGTTGGTTCTCCCCATTCCCCACTAAATTTAAAGAAATTGGTAAGAACTTTTAAAGCATGATTTTCACCTTGGAGAAGCATGTGCTAGACAGAAACTAGATGGAGATGGAATTCTCCATAAAATGCTGCTTAACCAAGTTTAAAAAAAGAAGAAATCTGGGACCGAAGAAAAGATCAAATCCAAATACCTAAATCCATGAATAGGATACTGAGTCTGGACAACTCAATTAATATCGCAAGGTAATAATAGAGCCAACTTTTACTTTCTGTGCAGCTCTTACTTTGCTTAGATATTAACTCTTGACACTAATAGTGTATTTGTATATCCATCTATAACTGATAATTGTCTCTGTACTTTCATTGTGTTACTTTATTTAATCCTCACCACATAAAAAAGCCAAGCTTTGTTCTTATTCCATTTTCATGTAGAGTGGACAGAAGAATACAAGGTTTTGTAATGTGTTGGACACAGCACAGGGAGAAGAGAAGCTGATTACACAGCTGCAGTCTGGCTGCAGAGTCTGGCTCCTCACCCAAACTTTTGGGTTCTCTGAAGGTCAGTTGAATTGTAAGGACTCTATGATATATGCACTGCTGTGTGTCTCAATTCAGGAAATCATAGTGTCTCACAGGGCATTGGCAAAGAGCTTGTGGAGGTTTGGTGTGGGTTCACATTAAATAAGTTTGCAGTTATTTTCTGAATGTTTTCTGTATAGGATACACCTATATAGAAAGAGTTTTTAAGATGGCAGGTGGTTCAGCAAAACAGATAAGTTAATTTAATTCAGATCTCCATAACAAAAACCCAAAGGAATGAAGAGTCTGATTTATCATTTTTTCAGTAATTTATTCTTTGTGATTGCATAGGACAACCATTGTTCAAATTCCTAGGGCAGGTTGGCATATTATACTATTGTCAGTCAACCTCATCACCATGAACTGTGGCAATTCAGTATAAGTTCCAAATTCTTTAACCCACACTTGGAAATCCATTTATATTTCTAGTAAATTGGCAAATTACAGGGAATTTATAGTCCCCAAATCAATGGGCACATGGGATTTTCCACTATTAAGCACAATCAGGTTGGCAGACACACATATGTGCACACACACTCACATACACACACTCCTGTTGATCGTACGTGTCACAGGATTGCATCCCCATGAGCGATCCTTGTAATCCCAATGTTCTTCTTGGTGCTCTTAGGTGAAATCTCATGGACAACACCACTTGGCTGGCCAACCACACTGGAGACTTTGCTTTCATCTTGATGGGACTCTTCAGTCAATCCAAACACCCTGCTCTCCTTTGTGTGGTCATATTTGTGATTTTCCTGATGGCCTTGTCTGGAAATGCCATCCTGATCCTTCTGATACACTCTGATGCCCACCTCCATACTCCCATGTACTTTTTCATCATCCAGTTGTCTCTTATGGATGTGATGTCCATTTCTGTCACTGTGCCCAAGATGCTTATGGACCAGGTCATGGGTGTAAATAAAATCTCAGTCCCTGAATGTGGGATACAAATGTTCCTCTGCTTGACACTAGTAGGCTCAGAATTTTTCCTTCTAGCTGCAATGGCCTATGACCGTTATATGGCCATCTGCCATCCTCTCCACTATCCTATCCTCATGAACCATAGAGTTTGCCTTCTTCTGGCATCTGGCTGCTGGTTTTTGGGCTCAGTGGATGGTTTCATGCTCACTCCCATCACCATGACCTTCCCCTTCTGCAGATCCCGGGTGATTCGTCACTTCTTCTGTGAGGTCCCTGCAGTGACGAAGCTCTCCTGCTCTGACACCTCACTTGCGGAGACACTTATGTATTTGTGCTGTGTCCTCATGATCCTCATCCCTGTGACAGTCATTTCAAGCTCTTACTTCTTCATCCTGCTCACAATCCATAGGATGAACTCAGCAGAGGGCCGGAAGAAGGCTTTTGCCACCTGTTCCTCCCATATGACTGTGGTCTTCCTGTTCTACGGGGCTGCCATCTACACCTACATGCTGCCCAGCTCCTACCACACCCCACAGAAGGACATGGTGGTCTCTTTCTTTTACACCATACTCACTCCTGTACTAAACCCTTTAGTCTATAGTTTTAGGAATAAGGATGTTACAGGGGCTCTGAAGAAAATCTTGTTTGTGGGACCTGTCTTTCAAGAAACTCTAAAGTAGGAAATTTATATAGTGACAAATTCTTTTCCTTTTCTTTATGCATGAGAACTTAAAATGTTATGCTAATGCTGTTATTCAAATTCTCATGCCATTGTATCCCTCCGCATTTTCACCACTCCACATTTTAACGAAGATACTAGCTTGTACTAGAAAGTTCTTCATTTTTACACTGCTTTTTTAGTAAAATGTATTAGGCAATCTTACTGTATAAATGTCATATTTTCTGTAGTTGATAGCTGCACTGTAACTCTGTAGGAATTACAAAATGAAAACATTTCAAGGTAAAATGTCATGGGTATGTGATGCAACTGATTCTTAAATAACAGAGAAAGAGAAAAGGAGAAAGAGAGAGAGGGAGAAGAGAGAATCTGGTTGAATGTGGTTAAAATTGGAATTTTGAATTGTGTATATTTTACCACAACAAAAAGTTTTTTAAAAAATGAGAAGTTATATGCATGCTTTGTCCTATTCTTATTCATGCTACTTTTCTGAAATTTTGAAAATTTTTTTCAAGTAAAGAGGTAAAATATCAGTCTTTCTCCTTTTTATTTGAGCAGCATGCAATTTAGCAAACGTGCCCAATTCAGCATGGCTTTTCCATCACTGAGGCAATTCAGTCATGAATACTTTATTGTAGGCAGCTCTGTTCCACATGATCCAGCCCTGAAGGCACCTAATGGGTGTTAATATAGAAAATGTGCTGTGTTGGCACGTTAACCCATGAATTTATTGTATTCTTTGTTGCACAGTTAATTTGAGTCTCATATCTCATCTATTTTCTCTCTGGTTTGGAATTTCATTTTGTTTCTAAATGCTTCCCCATCACAATATATAGAAACTGGCTTTTATGCTCTTTTCTAGCTTTTAAAATATTTATATATTATTCTTTAATCTGTATTGAATTTATCTTTTAGTATGCTGTGAGAGTCACAACTAATTTTATTTGCTTTTAAAATTTTATTCAGGTAAAATTTACATACATGAAATTCACCATTTTGACCATGTGGGAGGAGTGGGGTGAGGGGGGTGGGAGGTATATAGGGACGTCTTATATTTTTTTAATGTAGCATTTAAAAAAATAAAGAGAGGGAAAAAGATTTAAAAAACAAACAATTAAGTGGCTTTTAGTACATTCATAAAGTTATCACCTCTCTTAAATTTGAGAATATTTTCATCACTCAAAAAAGAAACCTCATACCTACAACATAGCCTATTCTTCCATCACCCCCAGCCCCGGGCAAACACTAATTTATTTTTTGTCTCTATTATTGGCTTACTCTGGAACATTTCATAATAATGGAATCATGCAATGTATTTCCTTTAGTGTCTGCTTCTTTCACTTAGCATAATTTCTCAATGTTTATCCATGCTGCAACATGTAATACTTTGCTCTGTTCTTTTTTATTCTATCATACGACTACACTGAATTTTGTTTATCCATTCATCACTTGATGTGCTTTTGTGTTGTTTCCATCTTTTGGTTATGGTTAATAATGCTGATATTATAATTGGTGTGCAGGTTTCTGAGTCCCTGTTTTCAATTCTTTGGGGTATATATCTAGGAATGGAAATTCTGGTTCCTGTGGTAATTGTATGTTTAACATTTGGAGGAATTTCCAACCTGTTTTCCAGTGTGACTGAATCATATTACATACCCACATGCAATGCATAACAATTTGAATTTCTCTACATTGTCAGCAACGCTGGCTATTTTCTGGTTTATTTTATTATTGTCACCTTTTTTTTTTTTAGTGTTTATTTATTTATTTTTTTGGCTTTTTGTTCATTTAAATTTTTAATTAGATAAGTAGGTTGTCAGAAAAATCATGTAACAAATACAGTCTTCCCTTATACCCCCTCTATTATTAGCACATTGCATTAGTGTGGTACTTTGTTACAAATGATAGAAGAGTATTATAACTGTAGTACTAACAATAGTCCATATTTTATATTAGAGTGTATCTTAGTGAATGTAAAGTGATAGATTTTGTTTTTTCAGTTTGTTTCTCCTAATGACCAATGAATGGTGTTGAACATCTTTTCATGCACTGTTAGCTCTTTTGTATATCATCTTTGGAGCAACGTCTATTTTGAGTCCTGTGATCATTTTTAATTGGGTAGTTTTTTTTTTGTTGTTCAGTTGTAAACATTTATATATTCTGGATACTAGATACTTAAAAGATATATGACCTGAAATTATTTTCTCATTCTATATTGGTCATTTTTTTTAACTTTCTTGGTAGTATCTTTTCATGCAGAAAAGTTTTTAATTTTCATTAAGTTAAATTTATGAATTTTTAATTTTGTTGCTTGTGCTTTTAGTGTCGTATCTGCGAATTTATTGCCAAATACGAGGTCATGAATTTTACACTGTCTTTAATCCATTTTGAGTTTATTTTTGTATGTGACTACATATAAGGATACAGTTTCATTATTTTGCCTGTGATTATCCCAATTTTTTTTTGAAAATGCTATTGTTTTTCCTTTGAATGGTCTTTGCACCCTTGTGAAAAATCAAATGAGCATAGATGTATGGGCTTGTTCCTGGACACAAAATTTCACTGTTTTGATCTCTATGTCTACATGCCAATATAGCAAGTACTCTTTTGATCACTGTTGTTTTGTAGGAAAGTTTGCACTTCAGAAGTGAAAGATCACAATCTTTATTCGCTTCCAAGATTGATTTGGCTATTCAGGACTCCTACAATTCTACATGAATTTTAGGATCAGCCTGTGCATTTCAGCAAAATCACACCTGGGATTACATTATATATATATAGAGAGAGAGAGTACTGTCACCTATACAATATTAAATCATGAAATTCATGATTATGGATATCCTTCCGATTACACCTTTAAATTCTTTTAACAATGTTTCATAGTTTTCAGTTTACAATCTTGTCTTTCATTTTTTAAATTTATCCCTAAGTATTTTACTATTTTAATGCTTTTTTAAATGATATTTTTCTCAGTTTAATTTTTGGAATTTTTTATTGTGTAAGGAAAAAACCTGATTTTTAATATTGATCTTGAATTCTGAAACTTTGCTAACATTTTTTATTCATTAGTGAGTTCTTACAACAGAAGATAGGCAAAAGAAATAATAATAGTCATCCAAATTAAAAAGAAAGAAGTAAAATTAATGCTATCCCCAGTTGATATATTATTCATTGAAAATCTTAAAGAATCTCTCCACAATTATTTTCTGTTGCAAGAACTCACTATATATTTTTTATCTTTCTTTTTTTAAAAAAGATACATAGATGGCACAAAATGTTAAATTAAAAAATATAAGAAGTTCCCATATACTCCACTCCCCACACTCCCCACTCCTCCCACACCAACAACTTCATTCATTAGTATGGTACAGGATTTGGAGTTGTCCTGAATAATAGTACAGGGACAGATGCAGGACATTATATATTCTGCCATAACCCACTGAATGGAATGCATATGTAAACTATAATCCATGCTATGTAGCAATGCTCCAAAATGCATTCATCAAAGAACTTACTACTGAATAGAAGTGGCATGAGTAGGACTTGGTCCCAAACTTAAGGAAAATTTTCAGTCTTTTACCATTAAGTATAATGTTATTTCTGGCTTCCCATAGATGCCCATTATGTTATTGAGGAATGTCCCTTCTTATCACTGAGGATGAATGCTTTTTATCATGAAACGTTGATGGTTGTTATCAAATGCTTTTGTTTTATCCATTGAGATGATCACATGGGTTTTCTTTCATTCTATTAAAATAGTGTATTATATTGAACTAATCTTGCATTTCTGGAGTAAATAAAAACTGATAATTCTCATTTAAAAATTAAAATCTACTTATTTCTGAATTTTGAGAGCTTTGTCCATCAATCCATTTATATTTAATGCAATTACTGATAAGGAAAGAATTACTTGTGTCATTTTCTATTTGTTTTCTTTTATTTAAAAGACATTTTATTTTTAAAAGATACCTACATTACATACACGTTACATTAAAAATATAGGGGATTCCCATGTGCTCCAATCCCTGCCCCTCGCACATTTTCCACATTAACAACATCCTTTATTACTGGGGTATGTTTGTTACACTTTATGAACAGATTTTGGAACATTGACACTAAGTATGGATTATAGTTTACATTGTAGTTTACACTCTCTCCCATATAATTTTGTAAGTTATGACAAAATATATAGTGACCCATATCTGCCTTTACAACATCATTCAGGACAATTCCCAAATTCTGAAAATGCCCCCATATTACATCTGTTTTTCCCTCTCTCTTAACTCAGAACCTCCAGTGGCCATTGCTTTCACATCAATGATAATAAGTTTTTTCATTTCTATAATCAAAATAAGTCTGTAGTAAAATACCAATAAATCCACTCTAGTCCATCATTCATTCCCTATTCCTGAGGATTTTTGGATGCTGATGCCCATTCAACCTCAAATTGAGAGGGGGCTTAGATCCCATGGAGTAGATGGATGGGACTATCTAGCTTGAAGTTGAGGACACTCTCTATTCCTTGGGGTGGTTTGTTGTCCATCATCTTCTCTTTGTTAGTTGTCCTGGGTGAGTCCAATGAACTGGAGAGTAGGTGTTGCAATTCTATGGAGATTCAGGGCCAGTTGGCACATAGACAGCCCAAAGATTTAAGTCCCTTGGTCACACACATGTCAAGTATATTACTAACTATAATTTCAAATAAAAGGGACAGAAGAACCATATGTGGGGAGAACACAACAGAGTCCAATTCTGTTACACTGGGAAGCATGAATTCCAAAGTGTGACCAAATAGTAGGGCACCAAACTTCTGAGCTGTCTGCCCAGACTACAGTGCCTGGATGTCTCCAGAGCCCTCAGCATCCCAATTATTTGAGGCAATATTTATTTTGGCAGTGAATGAGATCCTGTTGAGATCCTGCTAAGATCAACCTCTGGAATGACCTCCTGACTCACTTTAAAGTCTATTAGCTATTTAAACCCATTTGACTTTACTCTTACCCCCTTTTAGTCAAGGTCTTTTCCTAGTTGCATTGCTAGTTGGTGCTTGGTAGTAATCCCTCAGTGCCAGGGAGGCTCACCTGAGGGAGTCATGTCCCACATTGAGGGGGAAGGTAATGAATTTATATGTTGAGTTAAACTTAGAGAGAGACCACTTTTGAGCAATAAGTATTGCTTAATTTTTTACTATTTAACTTAAATATCTTTGCTCCTTCATTGCTCCAATAAGACTTCATTTTTTATACAAAAATATTTTCTAGTGTATCACTTTGCTTGGCTTATCATCTTTTTATAATGTATAATTTTCTTAGTGGCTTCCTTGGGAATTACAATTATCATCTTAGTTCATAGCAATCTATTTCCAAGTAATACCAAGTTTCAATAGAATACAAAGCTTTGCAACTCTGTACCTCTTCCTCTGTGTTTTTAACTAATCAATTTTATTGATACCTATGAATAAAGTATAAATCCATCCAAGTGTATGATAAAAAAGTTTTGCATTCATCACTTCAAACATTCTTAGAGCATCTTCATTATTCCTGAAACAATAACAATATTAAAAACAAAAACCAATCAACCAAGCAAAACTCATAACCTTTCAATCTCTCTTTGCTTCTTCTGCCATGCATAGCTGCTATGCTATTTCCTTCTCTCTATTTTATTTGTATTATATTTTATAAAAGAACTGTCTTATATAAGCAAGAACACTCTTATTCATATTGTATATGATGTTTCACTATGATATATACAGTCTTAAGTGACATTCTTTAGCTTTCCTTCTAGTAATATAATGCCTGTAGCAGTTTGATATGGTTATGAATTCCAAAAATAGATACTGGATTATGTTTGTAATCTGGTCTGTACCTGGGCATGATTAAGTTATGATTAGGGCTTTGATTGGGCCATGTCATTAGGGCACTGATCCTCTATCCCATGGTGGGTAGGGATTAACAGATAAAAGACACAGCAAAGGGGGGGTTTTTGATGTTGGAAATTTGTTGTTGGAGTTTGATGCTGAAGTCTTAAGCTGGAGTCAAAGGAAGTAAGCACACAAAGAAAGAGAAGCAAGCCCCAGGAAGGGAAGAACCCAGGAAGCCTGAACCCTCACAGATGTTGGTAGCCATCTTGCTCCAACATGTGAAAATAAACTTTGATGAGGGAAGTAACTTATGCTTTATGGCCTGGTATCTGTAGGCCATACCCGAAATAAATACCCTTTATAAAAACCAACAAATTTCTGGTATTTTGCATCAACACCCCTTTGGCTGACTAATACAATGCCCTTAGGCTTTCCCTTTCAACCACTCTCATATTCCTATAATAGCTCTGCTAGTCACAAACAGCATTATGTGCTTTCAACATTTCATTTCATTTTCAAAGATTCATAAATAACCTTTTAACTAATTCAGCAGATATTAAGCCTCAGCTTTCCATTCTCTACTCTCATTCTCTTTTTTTTTTTTTTTGAAAACAACCATTTATTAGAACCAACACCAGAGTATGAAAAGAGGGAAAAGAGGGTGGAAGAGGGGGAAAGCATGAGGTCTGCATCGGATGTCAGTTGTTGAAACATGTAAATGCCTACTATTAAACATTTACACTTAAAAGGTGGACCTATATATATGTGTGTGTGTAGGCATGTATGTGTGTCTATATATATGTAAATGTGTGTGTGTGTGTGTATATATATATATCAACTATTGTTTAACAAAATCAATAACAGACATGTTTGACTGATAACAGGAATGCTTTTGGAGGCCACAAAATTTAGCAGGGTTGCAGGGTGCCTAGCACCTTGGCACAAGTAAGCACCATGTAGTCACTCACACACCTACATAAATATATAGTTCAAATAGAAATAATAGAAGGAAATAATGCATATGTTCCATATGTCATTATCTTTTATGGGTGGCATATACTCTAATTATTAATTCAATTAGCTGACTAATATATTTAATTCATAATAGTTCAATCATACAGTATTTTTCCTTTTGTGTCTGCCCTGCTTCACTGAACATAATGTCCTCCAGTTTCTTCTATGTTGTCATGTTTTACAGTGTCATTTCTTCTTACTGCTGCATAATATTTCATCGTGTTTATACACCACAGTTGTTTATCCAATTATCAGTTGATGGATACCTGGGTTGCAATGATATTGCCAGGTCCCATAGCAAGTCGGTATTCATCTTCCTTAGGAATTGCCGAACAGTCTTCCAGAGTGGCTATGCCATTCTACATTCCTACCACCAGTGAATAAGCATTCCTATTCCTCCACAGCCTCTCCAGCATTTAAAGTTGTATGACTTTTTAATAGTAGCCAGTCTTAGAGGCAATGATCTCATTGTATTTTTGATTTGTGATTCCCTAATTGCGAGTGATGTTGAACATTTTTTCAGGTGTTTCTTTACCAGTTGTATTTCTTCCTTGGACAACCACTTTTTCAAGTCTTTTGCCCATATTTTAATCAGGTAATTTGTCTTTATATTGCTGAGTTGTATGATCTCTTTATATATCATGTACATTAAGCCCTTATCAGATAAGTTATTTCCAAATATTTTCTCCCATTGAGTCAGCTGCTTTACAACATTTTGACAAAGTTCCTCGAGGTGCAAAGTGTTTAATTTTAAGGAGAGCACATTTATCTTTCTCTTTTTCTTTTTTTATTCATGCTTTGGGTGTAAGATTTTAAAAATTATCTTCTACCACCAGATCTTGGAGATGTTTTCCTACATTTTCTTCAAGGATTTTATGGTTGTTGCTTTTATATTTAGATCTTTCATCAATTTTGAGTCAATTTTTTGTGTAAGATGTGAGATAAGTGTCCTTTTCTTTCTCTTGGTGGTGGATATTCAGTTCTCCCAGGATTACTGTTTGAATAGACTATTCTCGCCCAGCTGCCTTGTCTTGTCAAAAATCACTTGACTGTAGATGTGAAAGTCTATTTCTGAATTTTGCATTTGATTCTATTGGTCAATCTGTCTGTCTTTATGCCAGTATCATGATGTTTTTACCACTGTAGCTAAGTAATAGGTTTAAAGTCAGGAAGTTGAGAGTCCTCCAATCTTTCTTGTTCTGGGTCCCTTACATTTCCAAATAAGTTTGATTATTGACTTTTACATTTCTACAAAGAAAGTCATTGAGATTGCATTCAATCTGTAAATCATTTCGGGTAAAATTGATGTCTTAATGATATTTAGTCTTCCAACCCATGAGCATGGAATATCCTTCCATTTACTAATATCTTCTTTGGTTTGTTTAAGCAATATTTTGTAGTTTTTTGAATACAGTTCCTTTATGTCCCTGGTTATGCTTATTCCTAAATATTTGTTTTTTCTAGTTGCTACTATAACAGGATTTTTTTCTGAATTTCTCCTATAATGCACATTAGTAAGGGATCAAAACTCTATTGATTTTTGCATATAAATATTGAATAATAATGATGACAGTGGGTACCTTTTTCTTGTTTCTGATCTCAGTGGGAAAGCTTTCAGTGTTTTATCATTGAGTACAATGCTAACAGTAGGATTTTCATATATGCACCTTGCCATATTGAGAACACTTCCTTTTATTCCTATCTTTTGGTGTGTTTATTCACACTGTATTTTGTCAAACACTTTTTCTGCACCAATTGATAGAATCATATGATTTTTCTTCTTCAATTTATCAATGTTGTTTATTACACTAATTGATTTTCTTGTGTTGAACTACCCTTCAAAACCTGAATAGAACCCACTTAATCATGGTTTATAATTCTTTTAATGTGCTTTTGGGTTTGGTTTCCAAGTATTTTGTTGAGGACTTTCCGCATTTTTATTTATTAGGGATAATTATCTATAATTTTCTTTATTCATAGCATCTTTATCTGGTTTTCATATTAGGGAGATGTTGGCTTTGTAGATTGAGTTTGGTAGTGTTCTTCTTGTTCAATTTTTTGGAAGAGCTCGATCAAGATTGGTATTAACTCATCTTTAAATGATTGGTAGAAATTATCGGGAACCTTCAGGTCCCAGGCTATTAATCTTTCCTTTTTTTTTTTTTTTTTGTGCATGTGTGCGTTAACTTTTTATTTTTAAAGAAGCTTTAGATTACTTTACTATTACATCAAAAATAAAAGAGATTCCAATATGCCCCACACCCTCCCCCTCCTACACTTCCCCTATCAACATTTTTAATTAGTATAATTCATTTGCTACAATTGATGAATATATATTGAAGCACTGCTACTAACTGTGTACTATAGTTTACATTATGGTTTACATTTTGTCCTGCAGAATATTATCAGTTTTGACATAATGGATCATGGCCTCTATCTGTACTGGCAACTTCATGCAGAACAGTCCCAAAACTTTCAAATTTCCCCATGTTACAACTTTTATTCCCTATCCTTCCATTCAGAATCTCTGGTGGTTACTACCTTTTTATCAATGATACAAGTCCTTCCATTACTAGAATAACCATAACTGTACTTAAGCCAATAGGTATATTCCTTCCAGGTGGTTTCTTTTTTTTAATTAAATTGTCTTTTTTTAAAGATACATAGATCACAAAAAATGTTACATTAAAAATATAAGATAGGGGAGGAGCCAAGGTGGAGCCAGAATAAGGAGCTCCTGGAGACAGCTCCTGAAACAGGACAGTTGGTAGTCACCCAGAGCTACCTAAAGCACATTGTGGAGGACCCAGGAGACCAGAAGAATATCCAACAACATCCTTGACAGTGGGGAAGGAGGAAGCTACCCATCTGCACAGAGAAATCATGATTAGAGCACTCCACGCCACGGAGGTTGGTGCCTGTGGCATGCAAGCCACTGAGGGAGCTATTCTATGGTTGGGTTTGGAAGTTCCATCTCCCCCAATAAAAATGGGAGGAAAACACGGTGTGGCACTGACTTCAGCTACTGATAAGTGGATTTGGCCAGCTGAAGTAGAATCCTAGGAACAACTAAACTTTGAGCCTGTCCAGGTCAGAGGGAAACTGGGGGCCACCATTCTGACTCTGCCCCAAGCAGGAGGGGAAGTGGCACTGACTGAAAATCAGTGGTTGTAAGGACCGTCTTCCTTCCTCCTAGGTTGAATTGCAGATCTAGCCTAAACCACAGTCCCACTTCCAGCAGGGAGGAAGCTGGGGGGATTTGCACCACCTCTCTGAAAAGCTGTAAACCACACTGCAGAGGCTGGTGCCCATCCTAATCTAGTGGCAAAAGCCGCCTCAGGACCTATTCTGTGGCTGGAGCTGGAAGCTCCATTTCCCACAAATGGTGGAGGAAAAGACAAATGTCCAGTGACCTCAGCTACTGATTAGTGGACTCAGCTGGCTAAAATATAATCCTTGAGCCAGCTAGGGTCTGAGACTGTCCAAGTGGGAAAGAGTCTGGTAGCTGCCCTCTTGACTCAGCCCTTAGCATGAGGCGGAGCTGACTGAAATCCAATGAAGTTAAGGGCAGGCTTCTTTCCACAAAGATCAGACTGCAGTCCTAGCCTAGGTTCCAGCCCCACCTCCAGCAGAGAGGTAGCTGGCAGGACCTGCACCAGGTTCTACAGGCAACTGCAAGTGCTCTCTGCTGGCAGAACCTGAATAGTCAGACACCTGGGGCTGCATCCACACACCCCAAGAGAATAGGAGAGGAGCTGGGTATCCTCAGCCTCTCTGGGCAATGGCAGGAGTTTTCAGCCCACACAGATTTGTTCAGTGCCTTTGAGCCCATCTTCACCTCTGTTCCCCCACAGGATAGGAGGAGGCTGGTGTTGCCTCAATTTCTCAAGGCTACAGTTTTGGGCTGCACAAGTCTGACTGCTGGGCACCTGTGGCTCCTTTTCCATCCCCAATAGGACAGAGATGAATTGTGTTTGCCCAGCCTCTTTGGGTAACTGCAGGTCCTTTTGGCCCATACAGCCTGGTCTGGTGGGTACTTGTGTATTAACCCTCACCTCCCAATAGGAAAGAAGGGAGCTGATCTTTCCACAGCCTTTTTGGGCAACAGCAGACCTACAGCCTGCATGGACTGCAATATTGGATACCTATGAATCCACTTCCATCCCCAATAGGATAGGAGGGTTTTGGTGTCTCCACAGCTTCTCTGGACAATGAAGAGAAAGGTGGGCAAGACTTCATCAATTCCTGCAGCAGTGTGGGCAGCTTCAGCCTCCATAGGTTACAGCACCAATTACATCCTTGGCTCCTACTACACAACCAGCAAGGGAGAAAAGATAAGAACTCCCTAAACTAAAGGGAGAAACTGTATGCAGAATAAATACATCTAGAAAGCCAGATGCAGAAACACCAATAAAAATTTACAATCCATACCAAGAAACAGGAAGAGATGGCCCAATTAGAGGAAAAAAATAAGCCTGCAGATGACATAAAGAAGTTGAGACAACTAAATTTAGATGTTCAAACAAATCTCCTTAATAAATTCAATGAGATGGTTAAAGAGATTAAGAATATTAAGAAGACATTGGATGAGCACAAAGAAAAATATGAACCATACATAGAAAAATAGCAGACCTTATGGGAGTGAAAGGTGCAATAAATGAAATAAAAAATACACTGGAGGCATATAATAGCAGATTTGAGGAAGCAGAAGAAAGGATCAGGGAGCTTGAAGACATGACCTCCAAAAGTGAACAAACGAAAGAACTGATGAAGAAAAGAATGGAAAAATTTGAACAGGGTCTCAGGGAACTAAGTGACAGCAAGAGATGTGCAAACATACATGTCATGGGTGTCCCAGAAGGAGAAGAGAAGGGAAAAAGGGCAGAAAGAATATCTGAAGAGATAATAGTGGAAAATTTTCCTATCCTAGTGAAGAACATAGATATCCATGTCCAAGAAGCACAATGTACTCCCATCCAAAAAAATCCAAATAGACCAACTCTAAGATACATACTAATCAGAATGTCAAATATCAGAGACAAAGAGAATTCTGAGATCAGCAAGAGAGAAGCAACACATAACATATAATGGATACCCAATAAGATTAAGTGCTGATTTCTCCTCAGAAAACATGGAGGCAAGAAGACAGTGGCATGATATATTTAAGATCCTACAGGAGAAAAACTGCCAGCCAAGGATTTTATACCCAGCAAAATTGTCTTTAAAAAATTAGGGTGAGATTATAATATTTACAGATAAACAGAAACTGAGAGAGTTTATAACAAAAAGACCAGCTTTGCAAGAAATACTAAAAGGGAGTGTTACAACCTGAACATAAAAGACAGGAGAGAAAGGACTGGAAGAGAGTCTAGAAATGACAACTGTATCAGTAACAGTAATTAAAAGTGTCAAATATAAAATGATAGACAAATGAAAAGATCAAAATGGATGAAATAAGAACTGCCTTTACAGTAATAACATTGAATGTTAATGGATTAAACTCCCCAATCAAAAGACACACTCTGGCAGAATGGATAAGAAAATATAGGGGGGGCGGGGCAAGATGGTGACTGAGTGAGCATACCTGATAATATCTCCTGCAAAGAAGTGGCTGGCAGCATTGGAGGTTCTTTGGGACAAGGCTGTTTCAGGATTTTTGCAGGGCAGGAGGTGTCTGGACATCAATTTGGTGGGAAGGTAACAGAGAAAATTCATCTATAAAATATAATTGAGACTCTATTACACAGAGGTGGGGGCTGCGCATGGGACGTTCCCTCCTGGGGTGGGTGGAGCCATGGCAACAGCACTGCGGCAGCATTTTCTGGAGGCTCTGTGGTACTGGGGAATTCATAAGCCCTGAGTGCCCTATTGGGGGGTTAACAGGACAGGAGGCCTTTGCAGACCAATTTGGGGAGACAAACGGGAGTTTTATTGCAAAATGGGGGAATTTTTGATTGCGGACACAAATAATAGCACTTCTGCCTAGAGCCCCATGCCCCCCAAGCCCAGCTGCAGATCTGCAGTGTACTTAAATTGATAGAAATAAAGAGACGCCACCATGAGGCTGTTGCAGGATCTGGCAGGGTGGGAGACGTCTGGAAGCCAATTAGGGGAATATTTAGTGAAGCATGGGAATTTCGGTTTTGGACTCTGTTATCAGCATTTCTGGCTGGAGCCCCACCCCCCAGCCTGGCTATTGATCTGAGTCATTAAATTGGCTGCAGTGTAGAGGCGCCCCCAGGTGGCCATTCCGGGGGCTTACAGGGTGGAAGGGGTCCTGAAGTCGAATTGGTGAAACACCCACAGAATAGACCCCAGTGAATGAGTGAATTGTGGGGTTCAGACACACAGGATAGAATATGTGGATGTGACCTCACCCATAGGGCTGGCACCCAGCTGCAGGGATCCCTGAAGGCTGTGTTGCACTGTGGTGCTCCCAGGCTCCCTGTTAACCAGACTTGAGGTTGCCAGGTCTGAGTTCCCTAAACCCTGGTGGCCCACACCCCAGAGACTCACACCTCTTGAGTCTTCAATATCTCAGACTTTCTATCATTGAATCCATCATGCCCTGTGGTCCATCTGAGGACCTTGAATGTCCTAGCCCTCAATGTTTGTGTTTTCTCTTTTTTGTTATGTTTTGTTTTGTTTTTATCTTTATTTTATTTTATTTTTTACTTTTAATGTCCTGATTGCTAACATTACATTATCCCCTAGTCTTTTCTCCCAGCATATCCCCCAAAGTCTTTTTTTTTCAGTTATTTAGGGGTATATTTTGTTTTTGTTGCTGTTGTGGTTGTTGTATATCATTTTTTTCTTTTCCCTACCTGTTCCCTGCCCTTTACCCACCCCCTTTTCCTTTCTTCCTTTCATCCCTTTTTTTTCTTTTCTCTCTTGTCCCTCATTTTCTTCTTATTTTATTTTATCTTAATTATACAATAGGTGCTGCAGGGAACACCTCACATTTGCTGGGTTTCCTCATCCTCCACTGCCTCATTTCTGTGTGAATTGATTTTGGCTACCTACACTCTCCACTTTCCCCTACATCTTGATATCCTCCATCATCTACTGTCTCTCCTATATTCCACCTCCCTTTCTTTGATCCCCAAAGTGTCTAACTCTTAATTTCTAATAGCTTTGTTTTATTTTCTGTCTGTTATCCACTCTTGAAACTATTGCCTTTCTTTTCTCTTTCCTCTCTCATGAAAACACTAGCTTTTAAATTCATACCATATTCCTCCCATATTCAGTTAACTGTCTCATTATAGGTACTCTACCTACTGCTATAACTGTAGACAACTTACATGAATCTAACATCCATCCTCCCAGATCTCATATTGTTGCTCTGTTAACATTTATCACCAATACTACTTCACATATTTTCCTTGCTTACACAATTGCTTTCTCTGGCCCTAATACTTTCCTTTAAAGTGAACACAACCAGCAATAAGAAATTAGAATAAGAAGAACAAAGTGACAAAGAGAAGATACAACACTTACGCAAAAACAACAGCCAGTTAATCCCCAAGACTAGACGAAGAAGCTAAGGAACTGATCAAACCCGTCAAGTTAAAATGATGACCAGACAGCAACAAAATACTACAAACCAAACCAGTAATCAGGAAAAAATGGCTGAATCCAATGAACAAACTAAAAACCAGGAAGGGGAGCAGAACTTTGCACAAGTAATTAAAGATCTCAGAACACTTATCACTGACAAATTTAATGAAGTAAAGGAAGAGGTTAACAACATGAAGACAACACTTGGAGGGGAAATTGCAGACATATGCAAAAAGATAACAGATATGATGGGAATGAACACCACAGTTCAAGAAATCAAAAATACACTTGCAGCAAATATCAGCAGACTAGAAGAGGCAGAGCAGAGAATTAGGGATGTGCAAGACAGCACACCAGAAATCAAACAGATAGTAGAATCGGTCAATAAAAAGATAGAAAAAATCCAGCTAGGACTTAGGGACTTGAATAAAAATGCAAAACGCTTAAACATATGTATTATAGGCATCCCAGAAGGAGAAGAGAAGGGAAAGGGGTCAGAAGGAGTGATGCAGGAAATAATGGCTGAAAACTTCCCAAATCTACTGAAAGAGACAGATTTACATATCCAAGAAGCACAGCAGACTTCAGTTGTCATAAACCCCAACAGGCCCACCCCAAGACATATACTTGTCAAATTATCCAACGCTCAAGAGAAAATTCTAAAAGCAGCAAGAGAAAAGAAAACCATCACATACAAGGGAAGCTCCATTAGATTAAGTGCTGATTTCTCATCTGAAACCATGGAGGCAAGAAGGCAGTGGTATGATATAGTCAAGGTACTAAAAGAAAAAAATTTCCAACCAAGAATACTCTATCCAGCTAAACTAGCATTCAAAAATGATGGAGAGTTCAAAATATTCACAGATAAACAGAAACTGAAAAGAGTATGCCAACAACAAACCTCCCCTTCAAGAAATTCTCAAGGGAGTTCTGCAGGAAGAAAGGAAAAAACAGGATAGGCAGAGTTGGAGGAGAGTGTAAGAGCAACAAAAAAGACAAAAAGAGAAGGGAAAAAAGAATCAAACAAAATATGACAAACACAAGTCCAATCAAAATATGGCTAACACAAATAATTCCTTGAAAGTAATAACACTGAATGTTAACGGATTAAACTCACCTATCAAAAGATTCAGACTGGGACATTGGATAAAGAAATAAGACCCATCTATATGCTGTCTACAAGAGACACATCTTAGACCCAGAGACTCATGGAGGCTGAAAGTGAACGGTTGGGAAAAAATATTATAAGCAAACAACAACCAAAAAAAGGCAGGAGTAGCTATATTAATATCAGACAAAATAGACTTTAAATGTGAAGCAATTGTGAGAGACAAAGAAGGATACTACATTTTAGTGAAAGGGACAATCTGTCAAGAAGATCAAACGATCATAAATATTTATGCTCCTAACAAGGGTGCCTCTAAATACGTGAGACAAACGCTGGAATAACTAAGTGAAAAAATAGATGCATCAACAATTATAGTGGGGGATTTTAATACACCACTATCAACGCTGGACAGAATATCTCAAAAGAGAATCACTAAAGAAACAAAATATTTGAACTGTATATTAGAGGAGCTGGACTATATGCTAGGCCACAAAGAAAGGCTTAATGAATTCAGAAAGATCGAAATCATACAAAATAATATCTCTGACCACAGTGGAGTGAGGCCGGAAATTTGCAAGGGCCAGAGGCCCAGATTTCACACCATGATTTGGAAATTAGAAAAACAGTGGGTCAAAGAGGAAATCTCAAAAGAAATCAATGACTACCTTGAAAAAATTATAATGATAACAAAACATACCAAAACTTATGGGATTCAGCAAAAGCAGTACTGAGAAGGAAATTTATGGCCATAAATTCATATATCAAAAAAGAAGAAAGAGCAAAAATTGAAGAACTAACTGCATATTTGGAGGAATTAGGAAAAAAACAACAACAAAGTAATCCAACAGGAAGAAGAAGGAAGGAAATAACAAAGATAAGAGCAGAATTAAATGAAATAGAAAATAAGAAAGCACTTGAAAAGATAAACAAGACCAAGAGCTGTTTTTTTGAGAAGATCAACAAAATTGACAAACCTTTAATGAGACTAACAAAGAAAAAAAGAGAGAAGATGCAAATACACAAAATAAGAAATAAGAACGGAGATATCACTGACCCCACAGAAATAAAGACTATCATAAGAGGATACTTTGAAAACCTATATTCCAACAAAAATGACAATTCAGAGGAAATGGACAAATTCCTAGAAACATATAAGCAGCCCATATTGACGAAAGAAGAAATTGATGATCTCAACAAACCAATCACAAGTAAAGAGATAGAATCAGTCATTAAAAACCTCCCAACTAAGAAGAGCCCGGGGCCAGATGGCTTCACAGGTGAATTCTACAAAACATTCTGGAAAGAACTAACACCAATCCTGCTGAAACTCTTCCAAAAAAATCGAAACAGAAGGAACATTGCCTAACTCCTTCTGTGATGCCAACATTACCCTAGTACCAAAGCAAAACAAAGACACAACAAGAAAGGATAATTACAGACCAATTTCTCTAATGAACCTAGATGCAAAAATACTTAACAAAATACTTGCTAATCGTATGCAACAACACATTAAAAGAATTATACACCACAACCAAGTGGGATTCATTCCAGGTATGCAAGGATGGTTCAACATAACAAAATCAATCAATGTAATACACCATATTAACAGATTGAAGAAAAAACATCACACGATTATATCTATAGGTGCAGAAAAAGCATTTGACAAAATACACCACACTTTCTTGATAAAAACACCCCAAAAGATCAGAATACAAGGAAATTTTTTGAACATGAGAAAAAGTATATATGAAAAACATACAGCCAACATTGTTTACAATGAAGAAATCCTAAAATCCTTCCCTCTAAAGTCAGGAACAAGAGAAGGATGCCCAATGTCTTCCCTTCTATTTAACATTGTCTTAGAAGAACTTGCTCAAGCACTGAGGCAAGAACCAGATATAAAAGGCATTCAAATTGGAAAGGAAGAAGTCAAAATTTCATTTTTTGCAGATGACATGATCCTATACATAGAAACCCCTGAGAGATCTACAACAAAGCTTCTAGAACTCATAAATTAGTTTAGTAAAGTCGCAGGTTATAAGATCAATGCGCAAAAATCAGTAGCATTTCTGTACACCAATAATGAGCAAGATCAGGAGGAAATCAAGAAACAAATACCATTTACAATAGTAAATAAAAAAATCAAATATTTAAGAATAAATTTAACTAAAGATGTAAAAGACGTATACACTGAGAACTATACAAGACTGTTCAAGGAAATCAAAGAAGACCTAAATAAATGGAAGAATATTCCCTGGTCATGGATAGGAAGACTAAATATTATTAAGATGTCTATCCTACCAAAACTGATCTACACATTCAATGCAATCCAAATAAAAATCAACACAGCCTTCTTTAAGGAACTAGAAAACCTAACTATGAAATTTATTTGGAAAGGAAAGAGGCCCCGAATAGACAAAGATATATTGAAAAAGAAAAACGAAATTGGAGGAATCACACTACCTGACTTCAAAACATACTACAAAGCTACAGTAGTGAAAACAGCATGGTATTGGCATAAGGAGAGACACATAGACCAATAGAATTGAATTGAAAGTTCTGATATAGAACCTCATATATATAGCCATATAATATTCAATAAAGCCACCAAGCCCTCTCAAACTGGGAGAGAATGGTCTATTCAACAAATGGTGCCTGGAGAACTGGATAGCCATATGTAAAAGAATGAAAGAGGATTACCATCTCACACCTTATACAAAGATCAACTCATGATGAATCAAAGACCTAAATAAGAGCAAGATCATAAAGACCTTGGAAAGCAGTGTAGGGAAACATCTACAGGACCTTGTAATAGGAAATGGCTTCATGAATATCACACCAAAAGCATGAGCAGCAAAAAAAATAATAGATAAATGGGACTTCCTCAAAATTAAAGCCTTCTGCACCTCAAAGGAGTTTGTCAAGAAAGTAAAAAGGGAACCCACACAATGGGAGAAAATATTTGGCAACTATATATTCAATAAGGGACTTATAACTTGCATATATAAGGAACTCATATATCTTGAAAATAAAAAGAGAAACAACCCATTCAAAAAATGGGAAAAAGATTTAAACAGACACTTCTCCAAAGAAGAAATACAAATGGCTAAAAAGCACATGAAAAAATGCTCCAAATCTCTAGCTATCAGGGAAATGCAAATCAAAACTACAATGAGATACCAGTTTGCTCCCATAAGATTGGCAGCTATGAAAAAAAGAGAAGAATACAAATGCTGGAGAGGATGTGAAGAAATGGGAACACTTATCCACTCCTGGTGGGAATGCAGAAGGATCCAACCATTCTGGAGGACAGCCTGGCGGTTTCTCAAATAACTAACCATAGATTTGCCATATGACCCAGCAATACCACTGCTGGGTATATACCCAGCAGAACTGAAAACAAGGACACAAACCGATCTATGCACACCAATGTTCATAGCAGCATTGTTCACTATCGCCAAAAGTTGGAATCAACCCAAATGCCCATCAACAGATGAGTGGATCAATAAAATGTGGTATATACATACAATGGACTACTTCTTGGCTGTAAGAACAAATACACTACAATCACACGTGATAACATGGATGAATCTTGAGAACCTTATGTTGAGTGAAGCAACCCAGGCATTGAAGGACAAATACTACACGACCTCAATGATATGAAATAAGCAAGCTGCCTCAGAGAGCTAGAGACTGGAAGATAGGCTTACAAGAAATCAGGGGATGGAGGAAGGATGTGAGCTGATGTCTGCAGGGGAGGAATCTATGATGAGCTGGCGGTAAGTATGAGCACAAAGAAGAGATAAAATGGGTGCAAGGGGTTGCCTTTGGGTGGGGCTTTGTGGGTTTGAGGGGGACTGGGGATGGGCAGATGGGTAATAGTGCCCAAAAAATTTGGGGGAGGGAGGGGCAACATACGGACTTAGGAGAGTGTCAGGTGTTGGTTGAGAGTAAAATGCTGAGAAAACTGCATCAAAATATAATTAGGAGGGTTACCTGTTTAGGATGCTTGGAGGGGATGATCTGACACAGGACGGATTCCTGGGGAATGTCTGAATGCTCATTTTGCCAGGGTGAGTTGTACCATTGGGTAGAGACCCAAGTAGTGAGAGTGGGGGTGGACCCACATCCTGGGGAGGACTAATGCCATCAAAAAAGAGGGAACTGTATCTCTCGAGAGAAAAGGTGGCTCCCAGGGCATTAGGGCAGTTGAGTAAGTCAGGCCCTGAACACTGTTGCAAGTATCTCTGGATGTGGCTCCTCGGGAAATGGAGATTGGCTGTCACCGTGGGCCCCAAGGGGAGGGGAAAATGGATGTTGATAGATGGATCCAAGGTAAATGTGGGGGTAAGAGAGGAGTTTCGCAAGAGTACACAAAGATGGATATAAAACATGTAATATTACACCAAAAACATATAGGGGACGACAGACTAATAATGTAAACCATAATGTAAAACATAGGATAACTAAAAATTTAGAAAACTGTATATCCTAAAGTATGGACCACTATGTAAGCACAGATGTCACCTTGTTTGAAAGCTATTGTCTTGGAGTCTGTACATCAGTTTAAGTAAATATGATATGAATAAGTTATACGATTATCGCTGTGGAAGGGAAAAAGTTCTATGGTGGATGTGTGGGAGTACTGTATATTGTATATATGAATTACTGTGATCTAAGGCTTTTGTGAACAGAAGCTCAATAATTAGGAAAAAAGAAAAGAAAAAGATAGGATGTAGAATTTTTCCAAATCAATACGTATTCTACATCTAACCTTTAAACTCATCGCTATATTACATTTTACTAGTAAGGGAACCTGATATTATATTGGGCTTCACTTTTCAGGAAGTTTTGGATCACAGAGTGGTTCAACAATGGCAGTGGAGGAATACTGGTATGGGATGTTATGGACAGGCGATATATGGTTGACAGGGAGTTATACAGGGCATATGTCCAGGGTGCATGGTAATGTTTGGATATACTCATAGTAGAAACAATTAAAAACAACAGCTGGGGGATACTGGGTTACTGGCCGGGGGGGGGGGGGGTGGGCTCTGTCGTGGTCCCTAGGGGAGCAGCGGCAGTCCCCCAGGTGCAACGGTAAGGACCAGGAAGGAATGAGGGTCCAACAGTGAGACCCTGATACTATTGACTATGCTTGTGAGCTTATACACCTGAAATAAGAACAAGGCCTAGAGCAGCCCTGTGCCTAGGAGTTTCCTCCTGACAGCCTTCATGTTACTCAAATGTGGCCAGTCTCGAAGCCAAACTCAGCATGTAAATGCAATGTATTCCTCCCAGTGTGGGACATGACACCTGGGGACAAGCCTCCCTGGCACTGAGGGACCACTGCCAAGTACCAGCTGATGATGCAACTAGAAAATGACCTTGAATTAAAGGTTCAATGTGGACCAGCAGAATATCCCTGTCTACATATAATAACAGGAGTTAAAAATGCTGTTTGATCTAAATTAAGGGGGAAATGGAAAGGAAATATGAGTTTATATGGCTATGAGTCTCTAAAAAAGAGTCTGGAGGTTGTCAGAAGGATTGCCCTTAGGCACACCTGAGCAGAGTCTCAGAGACAGATAAAGTAGATACAACCCCAGGTATTGGTCCTTTTGAGGGCTAAAGAGACCCACAGGTTCTATGGTCATGGCAGATGGGGTTCACTGCCATGCCAGTTGACCCTTCTCTGGAGCTGGTGTTTCTGCATGATGGAGCTGGACACAGATGAGATCTCTTTTCACAAGACTTTCATGCTACTTTACTGGAATTGTAGTTGGTGCTGGGGTTTAAGATATATCTAGGGGATTTGAATCTCTGGACTGACAATATGATAGCCAGGTCCTGATCTCAACAGACTTCAGCTCCTACACTCTGATTTATTGGACTTATTCCACTCAGCTAACATGGAGTTGAAGAATGTCAACCACCACACTATGGAGCCTAGAGTGCCTGCAACTGAAAGCAGGAGGATTGCATCCAATATCCATGTGGAATCTAAACCCCCTCTTCACATAGATGTGGAATGGACACAACGAAGCCAAGGTCCAAAGGAAGGAGGCATACAGTAAGGATCAGAGTGGACTTAATGATATTCTGTTCATGAACTATTGTGGTTAATAATCGATAAAATGTGTCATTGCTGTGGAGTAAGTGGTCATGGTGGTTGCTGGGTGCAGGGAAGGGAAGGAAGAGAAGAGATGTGGAGGTGTTCTCGGGACTTGGAGTTGTCCTGGGTGATGCCCCAGGGACAATTGCCGGATGTTGTATGTCCTCCCACTGGATGGAACGAGGGAAAGTGTGGGCTGTGGTGTGGATCACGGGACATGGGGTGCAGCAATGCCCGGAGATGTATTCACCAAACGCAATGGTTGTGACATGATGATGGGGGAGAGTGTTATTGGGGGTGGAGTGGTGGGGTGGGGGCGGTGGGGGCGAAGGGGGACCTCATATTTTTTAACGTAATATCTTTTTTAAAAAATGAATAAATTGAGTAGAATTTGAAAAAAAATAAAATATAAGCCGTCTATATGTTGTCTGCAAGAGACTCACCTTAGACCCAAGGATAGCAGTAAATTGAAAGTGAAAGTTTGGGAAAAGGTATTTCACACATAAAATAACAAAAAAAAAAAAAGCTGAGGTAGTTATACTTATATCAGATGACACAGACTTTAAAAGCAAAACTGTTGTTAGAAACAAGGAAGGACATTACATATTAATAAAAGGGATGATTCACCAAGGAGAACTAACAATCATAAATATATATGCACCTAACCAGGATGCCACAAGATACATGAGGCAAACACTGGCAAAACTGAAGGGAGAAATAGACATCTCTACAATAATAGTTGAAGACCACTCTCAGGATTGGATAGAACATCTGAGCTGGAGATCAGTAAAGAAACAGAGAGCTTGAATAATATGATAAATGGACATATACAGAACATTACACCCCAAAACAGCAGGATATACATTCTTTACAAGTGCTTATGGATTTTTCTCCAGGATAGACCACATGTTGGGACACAAAACAGATCTCAATAAATTCAACAAAATTGAAATTATACAAAGCACTTTCTCTGATCATAATGGAGTAAAGTTGGAAATCAACAAGTGGCAAATAAAGAGGAAATTCACATATATATGGAGATTAAACAACACACTCTTACATAATCAGTGGGTTAAAGAAGAAATTTCAAGAGAAATCAATAAACATCTTGAGATGAATGACAATGAGAATACAACATATCAGGACCTATGGGATGCTGTGAAGGCAGTGTTGAGAGGAAAATTTGTAGCCCTCAATGCTGACATTAAAAAAGAAAGAGCTAAAATCAGTGGCATAACTACACAGCTGGAGGAACTAGAGAAAGAACAGTAAACTATTCCTAAAGGAAGTAGAAGGAATGAAATAACAAAGATCAGAGCAGAAATAAATGAAATTGAGAATAAAAAAAACAATAGAGAAAATTAAGAAACCAAAAGTTGGTTCTTTGAGAAGATTAACAACATCAATAAACCCTTAGCTAGACTGACTAAGGAAAAAAGAGAGAAGATGCAAATAAATGAAATAAAAATTGAAAAAGGGAACCTTACTACTGACCTCACAGAAATAAGGGAGATAATAAGAGGATACTATGAACAACTTTATGCTAAAAAACTAGACAATGTAGATGAAATGGAAAAATTCCTAGGAATGTATAACCTACGCTGACACTAGAAGAAATAGAAGAGCTCAACAAACCAATCACAAGTAAAGAAATTGAAACAGTCATCAAACAGCTCCTCCAAATGAAAAGCCCAGGACCACCAGCTTCACAGGTGAGTTCTACCAAGCATTCAAAGAAGATTTAATACCAATCTTACTCAAGCTCTTCCAAAAATTTCAACAAGAAGGAATGCTACCAAACACATTCTATGAAGCCATTATCACCCTAATACCAAAACCAGATAAAGATATTTTAAAAAAGAAAATTATAGACCCATTTCTCTAAAGAATATAGATAAAAAAATCCTCAATAAAATACTTGATAATCAAATCCAAGAACACATTAAAAGAATTATCCATCCTAATCAAGTGAGTTTTATACCAGGCATGCAAGGGCTGGTTCAACACAAGAAAATCAATCAGCATAATACACCACATTAATAAATCAAAGAAGAAAAATCACATGATCTTATCACTTGATGCAGGAAAGGCATTTGACAAAATACAGCATTCTTTCTTGATAAAAATACTACAAAAAATAGGAATTGAAGGAAATTTTCTCAACATGATAAAGGCCAACTATGAAAAACACACAGCTAACATTGTATGCAATGGTGGAAAACTTAAAGCTTTCCCATTGAGATCAGGGACAAGACAAGGATGCCCACTGTCACCACTGTTGTTCAATACAGTGTTCGATATTCTAGCTAGAGCAATCAGACAAGAAAAAGAGTTAAAAGGCATCCAAATTGGAAAGGAAGAATTAAAACTTTCACTTCACAGATGATATGACTATATATCAAGAAAATCCTGAGAAATCTACAAAAAAGCTGCTGGAACTAATCAATGATTTCAATAGAGTGTCAGGATACACGATCAATAAGCAAAAATCAGTACACTAATAATGCACAATCTCAGGAGGAAGTCAGGAAAAAATTCCATTTACAATACCAACTAAAAGAATCAAATATTCAGGAATAAACTCAACCAGGGATGCAAAGCACTTGTATTCAGAAAACTATAATGCATTGCTAAAAGAAATATAAAAAGACCTAAATAATTGGAAGAACTTTCCATGCTCGTGGATTGGAAGACTAAATATCATTAAGATGTCAATTCTACCCAAATTGATATACAGATTCAATGCAATCCCAATAAAAATTCCACCAGCATTTTTAAAGCAAATGGAAAACATAATTATCACATTTATCTGGAAGGATAAGAGGCCCCAAATAGCCAGAAACATCTTACAAAGGAAAAGTGAAGTTGGAGACTCTCACTTCCAGACTTTAAATCATATTACCTAGCTACCGTGGTAAAAACAGCATGGTATTGGCAGAAAGATAGACACGTAGGCTAATGGAACTGAATTGATGACTCAGAAACAGACCCTCACATCTACAGCCAAGTGATTTTTGACAAGCCTGTCAAGCCCTCCCCATTGGGGCAGAACAGTTTATTCAATAAATGATGTTGGGAGAACTGGATATCCATAGGCAAAAGAAAGAAAGTAGACCTTACCTCACACCTTATACAAGAATTAACTCAAAATGGATCAAAAACCTAAATATAAAAGGAAGTACAATAAAGCTCTTTGAAAAAAATATAGGGAAACATCTTCAAGACCTGGTGGTAGGTGGTGGATTCTTAAACCTTACACCAAAAGCACGAGCAACAAAAGAAAACATGGATAAATGGGATCTCCTCAAACCAGAAACATTTCTGTGATTCAAAGGACTTCATCAAGAAGGTGAAAAGTCAGCCAAGTCAATGGGAGAAAATATTTGGAAACCACTTATCTGGTAAGGGTTTGATTTCCATTCTCTATAAAGAGATCATACAACTCAACAATAAAAGAGCAAGCAATCCAATTTAAAAATGCGCAAAAGATTTAAATAGACATTTCTCCAAAGAGGAAATACAGATGGCCAAAAAGCACATGAAAAAAAAAGTTCCATATCACTATGAAGGAAATGCAAATTAAAACAACAAAGAGATATCATCTAACACCACAGAGATTGGCCATTATTTAAAAAACAGAAAACAATAAGTTCTGGAGAAGATGTGGAGAAACAGGAACACTCCTTCACTGTTGGTGGGAGTGTAAAATGGTGCGGCCTCTGTGGAAGACAGTTTGGAGGCTCCTCAGGAAGCTAAATATAGAACTACTATATGATCCAGCAATTCCTCTACTAGGAGTATATCCAGAAGAACTAAAAATATGACACAAACAGACATCTGCACCCCAATGTTCAAAGCAGCATTGTTCACAATTACCAAAAGATGGAAACAACCCAAGTGTCCATCCACCAATGAATGGATAAACAAAATGTGGTATATACATACAATGGAATACTATGCTGCAATAAGAAGAAATGAAATTGGGACATATGTGATAACTCATGAGTCTTGAAGACATTATATTAAGTGAAGTAAGCCAGACACAAAAAGACAAATATTGCATGATCTCATGAATATGAACTAAATACAATTAATAAACACATGGAATTAGAACCTAGAGTATAGTTTATAAGGAGATGAGGAGGGTTGAGAAGAACTATGAACGCTTAATGTATGTAGATCTTTTAATTAACATGACTATAAAAGTATGGAGATGGATAGAGTTGATAGTAACACATTAGAGCGAGTAACAATTGGTTTATAAATGGGATTGTGACTGAAAAGGGTAGTCTGGGGAAGTAAATGTCAATAGAAAGAAAGCTAAAGAATAATCTAGGGACTGAATAACACAGTGAACCCAGAGCGGTTGAGAATTGTGGTTAAGGGTACAAATGCGAGAGTCCTTCTGTTAGCTAGAGAAGATGTACATTGCTATTGCAGGGTGATGGGAATATGGAAAAACATGGGAAAACTACAATTGGTGTGACCTATAGACTGTGGTTAAACAGCAATACTATAATATTCTTGCATTAATAGCAAGCTATACTGTGCTGATAATGGAGGTGTGTGGAAAAAGTGTGCCAAATGTATGCTATGGACCATGATTGGTGGCAATAGTCTGATGATATTATCTCATAATCTGTAACAAATGTTCCACCAGGATGTGGAGTTGTATGGGAAATCTACACATCTGTATGATTGTTCTGCAAATTTAAAAAATAGTATGGGTTGGGGGAAAAATACACCAAATGTAAGATAAGGAATATAGTTGGTAGTAATATGTTTTCTTCTTTATTTTCTTTTAAATATTACATTAAAAAATATGAGATCCCCATATATCCCCCATCCACCCACCCCACCACTCCTACATAAACAACCTCTTCTATCATCACGACATATCCACTGCACCTGGTGAAGACATTCTGGAGCACTACTGCACCCTATGGACAGTGGTCCACATTGTAGTCCACAGTCACCCCCAGTCCACCAAGTGGGCCATGGCAGGACACACAACGTCCAGTATCCATCCCTGCAGCACCACCCAGGGCAACTCCAAATCCTGAAAATACCCCCACACCATATCTCTTCTTCCATCTCTCTACCATCAGCAGCCATCGTGGCCACCTTCTCCACATCACCATTACAATTTCTTCCTTTACTAATCACAATAGTTCCCCAGAAGAACAGCATTAAGTTAACTCTAATCCAGGCTCTTCATCCATTCTGTGGACTCTGGGATGGTTATGTCCAGTCCCCCTCTACATCAAGAGGTTCCTTAGATTCCACATGGATGATGGATGCAATTCTCCTGATTGCAGTTGTAGACACTCTTGCCTCCCTGGTGTGGTGGTTGACCTTCTTCACCTTCCTGTTAGCTGGCCAGGGTAAGTCCAAGAAACCAGAGGGTAGGAGCCACAAGTCTGCTGAGGCCCAGGGCCTGGTTGTCACATGGACTGTCCAGAGATCCAGGTCTCCTGAGTATACACCAACCCAAATGCCTACCACAGGTCCAGTAAAAGTAACAGAAGAGGTATGTGTAGAAAGGTTATAGGTAGTAATATTTTGATGATGCTCTTGTATAGTTTGTAACAAATGTTTTACACCAATGCAAAGAGTTGGTGGAGGGGTGATGTATGAGACCCCTGTGTGATATTATGTATGTTTATTTTGTAAAGTTCATAATCTTTACTATACAGTCATTGTTTATGTGTGTTCACATATGAATAATATACTTCAATAAAATAATGTAATAAAACTCCAAAAAACAAACAGACAAAAACAATAAGGTGCCTCTAGGAAGAAGACCTAGGGGCTGAATGAAAAGGAAAAACAATATATAAGATGTTCCCACATACCCCACCCCACCCCACTCCTCCCACATAAACAACATCTTTCATCATTGTGTTTCACTCATTGCATTTGGTGAATAAATTTTGGAGCACAGCTGCACTGCATGGATTATAGTTTACATTGTAGTTCACACTCTCCCCCAGTCCATTCAGTGGGTTATGGCAGGATATATAATGTCCAGCATCTGTCCCTAGAAAAACGTCTAGCACAACTCCAAATCATGAAAATGCCCGGCATCTCATGTCTTCTTCCCTCTCCCTGCCCTCAACAACTACTGTGGCCACTTTGTCCAGATCAATGCTATAGTTTCTTCCATTACTTGTCACAATAGTTCTATAGTAGAATACCAGTAAATTCACTCTAATCCATATTTTATCCCTCCATCCTGTGGACCCTGGGTTAGCGATGTCTACTCCACCTCTACATCAAGAGGGGGTTTAGATTCCACATGGTTGATGGATGTGATTCTCCTGCTTGGAGTTGGAGGCACTCTTGGTTCCCTGGTGTGGTGGTTGACCATCTTCACCTCCCTGTTAACTGACCTGTGCAAGTCCAACAAACTGGAGAGTAGGATTTGCAACTCTGCTGAGGCTCAGGGCCCAGCTGGCACGTGGTCTCTCTTGTGTTTTTCATCCATCAGTATTTAGGATTTTGCAATAGTGATGCCCACTCTGCTGCTGTTTGAGAGAAGGCTTAGATATTGTGGAAGATGGATGAAAGTGTTTGCTTACATTTGTAAATATGCTCTGATTTTTGATATGGGCATTGTTCATCATCATCCCTTTGTTAGTTTTCCTGGCCAAGTAGGTGGGCAACTCTGATGAGATTCAAGGCTCAACTGGCATAACAGAAAAAATATTGAAGTCTCTGGGCAATATATTTTATGAATATAGTGCTAATTGTGATTCAATTACAAGGGACAGATTGTCATGTGTAGGGAACTTGTAAGTGAATTTAACTCTTTACATTTGGAAGCATATATTGCAAAGTTAGGCCCCCTGACAGGGTGCCAAGTTCCTGTGATAGCCTGCCCTGCTAATGGTGTCTAGATGTCTCTAGACCCCTCTGGAGCCCTGCTGTTTGACACATTTGTTACTGTGGCAGTCAATGAGATCCTGTTGAGATGTGCAGAAATGTAACCTCTGGAAAGATCTCTGAATCTCTTAGACATCAAAACTCATTCATATTTAATATTTCCTCTGCTAATTCAAAGCCTTTTCCAAATGCATCACTATTTGTCCCTTGGTAATAATCCCTTAGTGCCAGGGAGGTGCATCTCTGGCAGTCATATCTCACTCTGGGGTAAAGGTAGTGGATTGTTATGCTTAGTTTGTTTTAGAGAGAGGACACATTTGAAGAACAAGGAGGATTTCAGTAGGTAACTCTTAGGCAATACATATTACTGGGCTAAGAATCAATTTCATAAGATCAAGGTTCATAAAGACAATTAATATCAAGGGCCTAGCATAATGGTCCATCCTGAAGGTATGTGATGTTTCAATTTCTTCACCCTATGATTGATTTGTCAAGATCTTTTTCTTCTTCTGGGGTCAGCGTAGGTGGTTCATGTACTTATTGGAATTTGACCATCTCATCTAAATTGTCTAGTTTTTTGATATACACTTATTTGTGATATTATCTTATGATCTATCTTGTTTCTGAGGGGACAACAGTAATGTCTACCTTTTCAATTGTCATTTTATTTGTGTCTTCTCACTTTTTTCTTTGTCTACCTAAGAGTTTGGTTAATTTTATTGATGTTCTCAAAGAACCAACTTTTGATTTTACTGGTTTTCTATGTTGTGTTTTTGTTCTCAATTTTATTTCTGCTTTGATTTTTACTATTTATTTCCTCCAGCTTGGTTTCAGATCAGTTTGCTGTTATTTTTCTAGTACCTCCAGGTGTGCAAGTAGAATTTCAAGTTTAGGTATTTCTTCATTTTTAGAATTGAGGGGCTGTAAATTTCCCTGTGTCTTCTTGATCTCCTTTTTCTCTTTCTTTCAATCTTTAAATTGACTTAGGAAAGTTGTGTGATAATCACTGATCAATTTTCTTAAATCCTAATTCTATTCAGGATATTTGGTTTGTTCCTTTGGTGGCCCATCTTTTCTACTTTCCTAGTATGGCTTGTGATTTTTTTTGCTGATGTCTAGGCATCTGGATATGTTGGTGAATTTACTCAGAATTGCTCTCTCGCTAATTGTTTTTCTTTTACTGTTCTTTGATATTTCATTCCATTTATCTAAATCTTTAAAATTGTCCAGTTTATGTTATCAAAATTGGACCAGGGTGTCACTAATGTGGCACAAATTTTCTCCCAGGAATTAGAGCACAGGGAGATACAAAATTTGTTTTTTTTTCCCCCAGGCAAGTTCCAGACCACCCAGAAGATGTTACTCCTTGGTGCAGCTTTCCATTAAAGTGTATCTCCCTCCATTTTCCTGTGTTTTGGTCTGACCAGAATCAATTGCAAAGCAGGCTCTGCTGGCCAAATTCACTGAATAAATGCCCCCTCACTCTGCTCCCTTTTTATCAGCTGACAGGGATGAAGGTGTCTATTCCACTCTCAGCTGCAGTGAGCCAGGTGTTTTATCCCAACTTAATAATTTGGAGGGATGGGGATTTTCCTGGCTGCCATAGGGGTTTTGTTACTCACATTTGTTGTTTTGGCTTCTTCTCTGTCCCTCACACTCCTGGGAGTTTTGAATCATTGTCCTTCTCTCTCAACCCCCAAAGGTGATCTCTTGGACAGATTTTTTTCTTTCTCCAGTGTTTTTTGAGAGATTTGCACACTGCCTGCTTAATCTGACCCCATTTTCACACAATTCTCCCTCAATTTTTATTTTTTTTAATTTTAAAGAAGTTTTAGATTCCAAAAATATTACATCAAATGTATGGGGTTTCCCATTGTCCCACACCCTCCCCCTTCCACACCTTCCAGCATTAATAACATCTTTGATTAGTGTGTTACATTTGTTACAAATAAAAACACATGTTGAAGCATTGTTACTAAGTGTGGACTATAGTTTACATTCTAGGTTATACTCTGACCCCCAAAATTTTATAGGCTATGAAAAAATTACAATCTCTTGTATCCATCATAGCAATGTCATGCAAAATAATTCCAATGTCCTGAAATCTCTATTTATATTTTGTCACAAATTACATCCTCATATTTGTGAGCCCATCATTATAGTTTTATGATTGCTATATTATGTAGTCAACTATTAAATTATATAGCAATAAAAGAGAAGTTAGAAGTAAAAATACAAAATACTAACTTTCATATTTACTTATGTTCTTTAATAATGTTCTTTATTTTTTCCTATGGATTTGACTGCTTATTGCTGTTTCTTTTCAGCCTGTAGGATACCCTGTACAATTTTTATATGGCAGATCTACTAGCAATGAATTCTCTGCTTTTGTTTCCTATGGAATACCATACTTACTACTTCATTTTTGAAAGATAGTATTACCAGATGTAGAATTCTTAGTTGACAATCTTTTCTCTTTTAGTACTTTGAGTACATCATTTTTCTGCCTTTGTACTTTTTTATTTCTGATTAAAATTCAGCTATTGTTTTATTGAGAAGTTCAGGACATGATGAGTTGCTTCCCTATTGCTGCTTTCAGGATTATCTCTTTGTATTAAGCTTTCAACAGTTAGATTACTGTTTCATTTGGAAGTGAGCTTTTATGACTGAGATTTCAAACTGAATCAGCAGGTCATTCCAGACATTCCT
Organism: Dasypus novemcinctus; assembly: GCF_030445035.2. Lineage (NCBI taxonomy): Eukaryota > Metazoa > Chordata > Mammalia > Cingulata > Dasypodidae > Dasypus > Dasypus novemcinctus. Next base: position 63,394,532 of record NC_080697.1, read on the forward strand.
TTTATGAACATCTCAGCAGAAGAGTGCCACAGTAAGTATTGTTACATATAGTGGGATCCTGAGAGCTCTAGAGATATCCAGGTACTATAAGCAGAACAGTAAGATCAGGATTAGGCACCCTGCCAGTTGGTCTTACTTTGGAAATTATGCTCCCCAGTATGACAGAGTTGAGCTCAGTTGTGGCTTCCCCAAACATGGCTCTTCTGCCCCTTTTATTTGAACCTATAATTATAAATTTAGTATTAAATATAAAAATATTTTAAATATAAAAATAAATTTAATTGAACCTATAATTATAATATACTTGATAGGTGTGTGCCCAAGAGATTTTAATCTTTGGGCTGCCCATGTGCCAGCTGGGCCCTGAATCTCAACAACAGTTGCAGCATCTACTCTTCAGTTCATTGGATAACTAACAAGGAGATGATGATGGGCAACAAAAATCCCAGGGAACAGAGAGAGTCTGCAACTGCAAGTAAGGTAGTCCCATGCATCTGCACCATGGGATAAAAGACCCCTCTCAGAGGCAGAGTGGTTGTCAAAATTACAAAATCCTCAAGATTAAGGAAGGAACAATGGACTAAAATAGACTTACAATTATTTTGTTGTAGACTTATTTTTATTCTAGCAATGAAAGAACTTTTACCACTGATGTGAAGGCAGTAGCCACTAGAGGATTTCAGGGGAAGGAGAGGAAAAAAATAAGTGGAATATGGGGGCATTTTTAGGGCATTGGAAGTCTCCTGCATGACACTGAAATATGTATAAAGGCCATTATATATTTGTCATAACTTAAAAATTGTGCAGGACAGAGTGTGAACTATAACATAAACTATATTCCATGGTTAATGGTAATGCTTCAGTATGTGTTCATCATTCATAATAAATCAACCACACTAATGAGGGATATTGTTAATGTGGGACAGTATAGGAGTTATAGGAAGTGGGGCAAATTGAAACCCCATTTTTATGTAGCCTTTATGCAATCTAACGTAAACTTTTAAAAAATAATTTTTAAAAATAAAAAAATAAATTCATTTGGTATATCAGTACCAACTGTCATTGTGTTTATATTATTTGGAGTTCATTCAACATCTTAGATGTGAAGATTCATGTCTCCCATCAAATTTCTAGATTCTATCATTATTTCTAGAAATATTATTTATCTTTTTTTAATCCTTTTTGCATTTATTATGTGTATATTAATATTGTATACTTGATATTGTCCCATATGTCTATTTGGCACTGTTCACTTTTCTTCACTATCTTAAATTCTGTTCTTCAAAATGTAATTTCAAAAGTGAACCACCTTCAAATTTTCTCATTTTTTCTGCCTCCTGAAACCTGTGGTGTGAAATTTTCTTTACAAATCCTGTCCTTCTTAACTCCAGAATTTCTATTTGTATCTTTCCATTAGTTTTGATCTCTTTATTGATATCCTGCATTTGATGAGAAATCAACCTACTCATTTTATTTCTTTGCACACTGTTTCCTTTAGGTCTGATAGGCCATACTAATATGGGCTATGTATGTATTCAAGAAGGACATTGACTGTATATTTATTTAGGCTTGTCTGGCTTCCTAGGCTCTGATAAATCCCTTAGATTATCAGATGCCCCTAGACTCTTTTAGTCTAGTAAGAGGTAGCAGACCCCACTGAGGCCCTCCTGGGGAAACTGGGGGCACCAAAAGGTCTAGAGGAGACCCTGGGAATGAAGTAGAGGAACTCTGCATGTTGAATGGGCAATTCCCCTGGGCATAGGGAAATTCTGACACTGAAAGTCAGAAGGGGTGCCTAATGACCTCCCAGGAAGACCCAAGAGAGGAGGAAATCATCTTCTCTAGGTATGAAAAAGAAAGGGCAGAAGGGTGGTTGTGTGCATGTGACTGAGAAGTGAAAACATGTGAGATACAAAGAACATTTGTGGGGCAAGTGAGGAGTCCCAACCCATGGTTCTGTGGTGACCTCATATGGCAAGAGGCAGTGAAGGAGCTCTGTTAAGGGCCCTTCATCTGAGACAGGGGTTTATACCATTCTACCATACTAAGAGGCACTCTAAGTCCTCACAAGGGGAGTGGCCAGAGACAGACCAAATGAAAGGCTGAACACATGTTGCACAGTGCTGACACAGAGTGGGAACATGGGAAACACACAAAGTAGAACCCCACTAGGTTGCCTGCTGAAAACCTTTACCCACGTTTTCATCTTCCTACTTCTTGCCACTGGATTTCTCTACAGGTTTGTGTTAAAATGTTTTAAAACATTTCATAAAAACAGTAACACCATGAGTTAGCATTTAGTTTAAATTTGCTAAAGTAGTGAAGGTTCGGTTACAGTGGGAGAGGCTTTAGTGGGTTTGAGTCCCACTCCCTCACTACCTTAAAAGGGAAACATGCTGTTTGGTTTTGGCAAACTGCAAGTTAACATTTGGTTTACCTTTGATAAGGTAGTCAAGTTTTGTTGGTAATGGGAGAGGTTTTCTGGGTTAGAGTCCCACTCCCTCACTCCCTTTTAGGGAAAATCTACTGCCTTTTTGTGCCTTTATTTTGGCAGTTTTCTCTCTCTCTCTTTCCACTGCCATGGGGAATGAGGTGTTGGTAGCCCAGTGCTCCCCACTAGGATGCATCCTGAAAAAATTGGTCTAAATTTGGGGGATCTTGGTTAGAGAAAAATAAATTAATGTTTGTATTGAAGCTTGGTCTAGATATAGATTTGATGACAAAAAAATTTGACCAGAAATGGGTCTTTGAATTTTAATGCTATATTGCAATTAAACCTGTTTTGTAAAGAGCAAAAAAAAAAAAAAAGGCAAAATGTCCCATATATTCAAATATTCTTCGAGTTGTAGAAAGATAAAAGACCCAAAAGGTCATGAGTTAATGATGTGTGAGTCCCCTTTAGCTCCTGTCCATGATCTTAAAAACAATAAAAATAAAAAATATAAAATGATTGAAAGCTTGGAAACAACCATACCAATAGAGTAAGAATTATGAATCAAATTAGCAAACTTTAACTGTTTTTTTTTTTAAAGATTTATTTTTATTTCTTTAATTCCCCTCCCCTCCCCCAGTTGTCTATTTTCTGTGTTTTTTTGCTGCGTCTTGTTTCTTTGTCCACTTCTGTTGTCATCAGCGGCACGGGAAGTGTGGGCGGCGCCATTCCTGGGCAGGCTGCTCCCTCCTTCGTGCTGGGCAGCTCTCCTTACAGGTGCACTCCTTGTGCGTGGGGCTCCCCTACGAGGGGGACACCTCTGTGTGGCGTGGCACGGCACTCCTTGCGCGCATCAGCACTGCGCATGGGCCAGCTCCACATGGGTCAAGGAGGCCTGGGGCTTGAACCACGGACCTCCCATGTGGTAGAGGGACACCCTAACCACTGGGCCAAAGTCCGTTTCCCTTAACTGTTTTGTGTTTGTCTGTTTGTTCAGTGTATATTTTCATACTCCCAGATGTTAATATTAAATTATATGAAGTGGTGAACTTTGGTCAAACTAGGACTCTGGAACACCAGATCAGTCAACTAAAAAGGTGTTTCTTCATTCTTCCTAAAGTAATAGGTGCAGCCTCTAGCATTACCATCAAACTCTCCAGAGGAGTCTCTTCTCAAGAAAGAGGAAATTCTGCCAATTGCTGGTCCACATGGCCAAAGTGTAGCCAAAAGCAGCCTCTGTATAAAACCCTGAATTCCAATCAAAGAAAAGAATACAGATAAATATGAGGCCCAGAATCCTCATGTTATGTCCCCTTAAAGAAATGAGGAAATATACCTTAAACTTCTGTTTGTGCCTATAAAAGGTGTGAAGAGTGATCAAGATAGAGCTCATATGCCATCAATTAAGATCAAAGAGTTCCTTGAAATGCTAAAAGTATGAAATTCTCTTTTCTCTTTTTATCTGTGCTTAACCCTGTGTTCAGGTATGAAATCTGCATTTAACTTAGTTTGCTTGTGCCTAGGAAATCAGATTTGGGGTTCACCATTAGAAATTGGATAACAGTGAATGGTAACCTAAAAATGAATCTTTAAATGGCATTACCATCTTGCTAGTAGATTTACTGTATAAACCACAAGTGGAATTTATTTAATTGCTGGAAAAGCAGGGAAACTTTACAAAGATTTTACTAATAAAATTATTAAAAGTACCCAATTCACCTTAAGGTAAAAACCTACTAGAAACTGTAACTAAATTCTAAACTGTCCTTACCATTGTTTATGGTCACTTCAAGCCTAGCCTCACCCCTTGACTTTCCTTATGGTTATTACAGAATTAAGATTATTTATAGATGCTTTTATATTATAAAAAAGATAATAACTGAAATTATATTTGTGTAAATTTAACTGAACAACCTCTGCTCCTATGACTCAGGGAAAAACAAACTTGAGACATACTTGTCTCCTGTCCTACTGGTTCCTAAGGTTTTAATAGCCCCAGTGACTATAAGCATAATTAGTTTTGTTCATCCAAAGTCTGCTAAAGTCAAAGTAAAATGTAAAGTTCTAAAGCAAAGGAAAATTATATAAATGCATTGGGGACATTTTGTTTATAAGTCCTTAATTAAGGAACAGAATTTCTGTGCAAATCTGCATGATCATAGTGCAAATTAAAGGAAAGCCTTCAACTCTTTCAAGGAAGCCCACGTGGAAGCTCCAAGCCTTGGGCTCCCAGACCTCAGCAAACCATTCTAACTCCCTTTATATGAAGTCAAAAATTATTCCATGCTCATGGATAGGAAGACTAAATATTATTGAGATGTCTATCTTACCAAAACTGATCTACACAGTCAATGCAATCCCAATAAAAATCAACACAGCATTCCTAAAGGAACCAGAAAAACTAACTATGAAATTTATTTGGAAAGGAGAGAGGCCCCAATAGCCAAAGACATATTGAAAAAGAAAAATGAAATTGGAGGAATCACACTACCTGACTTCAAAACATACTACAAAGCTACAGTAGTGAAAAGAGCATGGTGTTGGCACAAGGAGAGACACACAGACCAATGGAACTGAAATGAGAGTTCTGATATAGATCCTCATATATATAGCCATATAATATTTGATAAAGCCACCACCCTCTCAACTGGGAGAGAATGGCCTATTCAACAAATGGTGTCTGGAGAACTGGATATCCATATGTAAAAGAATGAAAGAGGATTACCATCTCACACCTTTTACAAAAATCAACTCAAGATAGATCAAAGACCTAAATATAAGAGCGAAGACCATAAAGACTTTGGAAAGCAGTATAAGGAAGCAAATACAAGACCTTCCAATAGGAAATGGCTTCATGAACTTCACCTCAAAAGCACGAGCAACAAAAGAACAAATAGATACATGGAACCTACTCAAAATTAAAGCCTTCTGCACTTCAAAGGAGTTTGTCAAGAAAGTGAAAAAAGAGCCTACACAATGGGAGAAAATATTTGGTAACCATATATTGGATAGGAGACTTATACCCTGCATATATAGAGAACTCCTATATCTTGAAAATAAAAAGACAAACAACCCATTTAAAAAATGGGAAAAAGATTTAAACAGACACTTCCCCAAAGAAGAAATACAAGTGGCTAAAAAGCACATGAGAAAATCCTCCAAATCTCTAGCTATCAGGGAAATGCAAATCAAAACAACAATGAGATACCATTTTACTCCCATAAGATTGGCAGCTATGAAAAAACCAGAAGAATACAAATGCTGGAGAAGATGTGGAGGTATGGGAACTCTCATCCACCGCTGGTGGGAATGCAGAAGGATCCAACCATTCTGGAGGACAGTTTGGTGGCTTCTCAATAAACTAACCATAGATTTGCCATATGACCCAGGAATTCCACTGCTGGGTATATACCCATAGAACTGAAACCAAGGACACAAACTGATATATGCACACCAATGTTCATAGCAGCATTGTTCACTATCACCAAAAGTTGGAATCAACCCAAATGTCCATCAACAGATGAATGGATAAATAAAATGTGGTATATACATACGACAGAATACTACTTGACTTTAAGAATGAATACACTACAAACACAGGAGAAAACATGGATGAATCTTGAAAATCTTATGTTGAGTGAAACAACACAGGCATTGAAGGACAAGTACTACATGAAACCAGTGATATGAAATAAGTTAACCAAGCTGCCTCAGAGAGCTAGAAGCTGGATAATACGCTTACAGGAAATTGGGGGGTAGAGGAAGGATGTAAGCTGACACCTACATGGGTGAAATCTATGATAAGCTGGAGGTAAGTATTTGTACAAGGAAGGGATAAAATGGGGGCATAAGGTTACCTTTGGGTGGGGCTTTGTGGGCTTTAGGGGCTTAGGGATGGGAGGATGGGTAACATTGCCCAAGAAATTGGGGAGAGGGTGGGACAACATACAAACATAGGAGGTTGTCAGGTATTTGGTTGAGAGTATAATGCTGAGAAAACCTTTTCAAAAATATAATAAGGAAAGTTACCTGTTTAAGATGCTTAAAGGGGATAACCTGGCACAGGACAGGCTCCTACGGAATATGTGAATGCTCATTTTGCCATAGTGGGTTATATCATTGGATAGAGACCCATATAATAAGAGTGAAAGTATACCTATATCCTGGGGAGGACTGATGCCATCAAATAGAGGGAACTATATCTCTCAAGAGAAATGGTGGCTCCCAGGGTATTAGGGCAGTTAAGCATGTCAAGCCCTCAGCACTGTTACAAGTATCTCTGAACATGACCCTTCAAGCAATGAAGATTGACTGTCATTGTGGGCCCTAAGGGTATGGGGAAAGAGGTGTTCAGTAGATGGAACCAATGTAACTGTGTGGGCAATAAAAGAGTTTCACAAGAGTACACAAGGATGGATATAAGACATGTAAAATTACACAAAAAATATATTGAGGCTGGTACTCTAAAATGTAAATCATAATGTAAAATGTAAGATAACTAAAAATTTAGAAAATTGTATAGTCTAAAATATAAACCATGATGTAAACCCAAATGTTACCTTGTTTGAAAGCTATTGTCTCAATATCTGTACATCAGTTTCAGTAAATATAGTACAAATATGTAAAAAGATTATTGCTGTGGAAGGGAAAAGGTTTTATGTTGGATATCTGGAAGTACTGTATATTGTATAAATGAATTACTGTGATCTAAAACTCTTGTGAAGATAAGCTTAATAATTAGAGAAAAGAAAAGAAAAAGATAGGATGTAGACACTGAGGAAAAGATGGAAGTATTTGCCTAGCCAAGTTGCATACAGGGTAACACTTATTGCAGTGATGGAAGGCAAAACATCAAAAACAAAGCTTTTGCATTTTAAAATTTTTTAATACCCCAATTTATTTTTACCTTAATTTTTCCAAGTTAATATGTATTCTATATCTAACCTTTAAACTCATTGCTATATTCCATTTTACTAACAAGGGAACCTGGCAATATATTGGGCTTCACTTTTCAGTAGGTTTTGGATCACACAGAGGTTCAACAATGACAGTGGTGGAATACTGGTGTGGGCTGTGATTGACAGGGGACACATGGTTGGCAGGGAGTTCTCCAGGGCATATATCCAGAGTACATAAAAATGTTTGGATATTTCCATAGTGGTTACAATTTTAAAAAACTGAGGCAGTGCTGAGTTCTTAGCCAGGGGAGCTCTATCACTGTCCCTAAAGGAACAGCAACAATCCTCCAAGTGCAACCGCAAAGACCAAAAAAGAATGAAGGTCCAACAATGAGCCCTCAATACTAATGACTATGCTTGTAAGTCTGTGCACCTGAAATAAGAACAAGGCCTAGAGCTGCAGGGTGCCTAAGAGTTACCTCCTGAGAGCCTCCGTGTTGCTCAAATGTGGCCAGTCTCGAAGCCAAACTCACCATGTAAATGCATTGCCTTCCCCCCAGCATGGGACATGACTCCCAGTGATGAGCCTCCCTGGTGCCGAGGGATTACTACCAAGTACCAGCTGACGATGTAACCAGGAAATGACCTTGAATACAAGGGTCAAATTGGACGAGCAGAATATCTCAATCTACATATAATACTGTGGTCACCCCTCGGGCTGAAGTGTGGTTTGCTGGCCTGGCCGCGGCAGGCCAAGCCGCTGCCCCCATAATAGGGTGGCTGGTTGGACTCACCGCCACCCCTGAAGGGAGCTCGGCATGGGCGCAGAGTGCCCTAGGGTCTCCCCTTCTCGGCAGCCATGCTTCCGCGGCCGCCCCTCCTCCCAGATAGCGCCACACGATGCCTTCTTTCTCCCTGCGCAGGCACAGGGCGGAAAATTCCAGTCTGCCCTTTTCCCCTCCCCCGACAGCAGCAATAGCCAGGCGTGGGCGGAAAAATCCAGTCTGCCCTTTTCCCTTCCCCCGACAGCAGCAACAGCCAGGCATGGGTGGGAAACTCAAGTCTGTCCTCCACCCCAGCAACAGCAGCCACCAATCCGTAAACCCTGCCCCTTCCCCCAGCAACAGCGACAGCCAATCCCTAACCACCACCCCTCCCCCGTCCAGTACCTCCCACTGACCTTTCGCCGGCAACCAATCAGAACAGGGCGTGGCTTCGACCAATCAGCCTTCCCCAGCCCCTATAAAACTGTTGCCTCTCCCTCAGTAAAGTGGACTTGCGTGTTTACCTTGTCTCCGCGGTAGTTTTTCTGCCGTGCGCCCTCCAGTCCTGAGAGCCCCCGACAAGGGCCTGGCCTCCCTTGTCCCCAGTTCGTCGCCTGCTTCTCCGGGCGACCCCTTCGTCGCCGGCTTCTCCGGGCGACCCCTTCGTCGCCGGCTTCGCCGGGTGACCCCGTCAGCCGAACCGCTCAACCCCTTGTGAGACCGATCCCTCGTCTGCTGCCGGACTGACCCCTCGTCCCAAGTGGGACCGACCCCTCATCCCAAGCAGGACCGACCCCTCGTCCAGAGCTGGACCGACCCCTCGTCCGCAGCTAGACCCCACCTCTACCGACCGAGCAAGCTGCCGCATAATACCAGGAGTTAAAAATGCTTTTTGACCTGAATCAAGGGGGAAATGGAAAGAACAAATGAGTTTATATGGCTATGAGTCTCCAAAAAGAGCCAGGAGGTTATCAGAGGGGTTGCCCTTATGCACACCTCAGCAGAGTCCCAGAGACAGATCAAGTAGATACAAACCCGGGTATTGGTTCTTCTGAGGGCTGCAGAGACCCACAGGTTCTATGGTCATGGCAGATAGAGTTCAGTGCCATGTCAGTTGGCCCTTCTTTGGAGTTTGTGTTTCTGTGTGATGGAGCTGGACTCAGATATGATCTTTGTTCACAAGCCTTTCCTGTTATGTTTACCAGAAGTATAGTTGGTGCTGGGGTTTAATACATACCTAGAGGATCTGAATCTCTGGACTGACCATATGATAGCCAGGCCCTGAGCCTCAACAGACTTCAGCTCCTACACTCTGGTTTACTGGACTTACCCCACTCAGCTAACATGGAGTTGAAGAAGGTCAACCACCACACCATGGAGACAAGAGGGCCTACAACCGAAAGCAGGAGGATTGCATCCAGCATCCATGTGGAGTCTAAGCCCCCTCTTGATATAGATGTGGAGTGGACACAACCAATTCAAGGTCCACAGGATGGAGGAATAGAATATGGATTAGAGTGGACTTAATGATATTTTATTCATGAACTATTGTGATTAGTAATCGAAGAAAATGTGGCATTGGTGTGGAGAAAGTGGCCATGGTGGCTGCTGGGTGTGGGGAATGGGAGGATGAGATGAGAGGAGGAAGCATTTTCTGGACTTGGAGTTGTCCTGGATGGTGCTGCAGGGACAATTACCAGACATTGTATATCCTCCCATGGCCCACTGGATGGAATGTGGGAGAGTGTGGGCTACGATGTGGACCATTGATCATGAGGTGCAGCGGTGCTCAGAGATGAGTTCACCAAATGCATTGAATGTCTCATGATGATGGAGATTGTTGCTATGGGGGGAGGAGTGGGGTGAGAGAGGTGGGGGGTATTAAAAAAAATGTGAAAGAAGAGCCCTATTCTAGTTGTTAGAAATTAAATATAAGGTTATATATGTGAATGAATATTCCTGGAGCCCCAGTTAGGCTAAGCTGGATGGAAAAGTCATATAGAAATATGAATACAAGAACTATTAAGGGAAAAAAAGATTTTCCTGACTTCTTTAAACTGCCCAGTCCCCAAGGCCTTCTCTTCGAAAAAACTCTGGGGGAGGGGCTATGTGTGTAGGTGTAACAGATTAAAACTTCTAGGCTGGGGAATTAAGAATCAGTTTTTCCTGTAACTCCTCAAGTTAAACATTTTAACTACCTTAAAATAAGGGTATTTAAAATTCTATCACCAAATTTCAGTAAGTAAAAGAGAAGTTCTTGAAAGCTATGAAAAGATCTTTTCTAAATTATGATTAAAACAAATTAAATTGTAATATATTTGAGAAACGTGCAATCAGTATGCTTTTAAGATTTTTCAGTTTTAGAATTTTATTTTTAAAAATGTTTTTAGCCTCCTGTAAAGGAAGGAAAATGAACATTCCTTGCATTAAGTATAATGGTTTCAATTTTTTTAGCTTGGGTGGTATCTCTTTGGCTTATAGAATACCAAGTTAATAAACATTGTATGCAGCAAATCTTTAAAATGCGAGTTGTAAGTTCATGTTTAATAAAATTGTTAAAGAAAAAATTTAGATCTGCCCTCTCAAATGGATAAAAAAAATTTCATTCATTGCTAACTATAATTTAATAAACTTATCTTAAGTTAAAGTGATCAGTCTATGTAGTTATGGATAATTATAAGGCATTTTCTTCAAAACTGAAGCATTTGAATTACTAATTCCAAGCAACCATTATTAATTAGAAATGTAAAATAATATTAACTGTAAAAAGTAACTTCCTAACAGTAAGACCTGTTGGAGGCTACCTCAGTATGTTGTTAAAGAGATGTAAGGAACAGAGAAATGCCTCAGAGACAGAGGAGAGTTCTCAAGGCAGGAAGCTGGAATCAGTGTGCACAAACACAGAGAAAGAGACCCCAAGATGTGAGACCCAGGCAGAAGCCCTAGATGCAGAGAAAAGGCTGTAGGACAGGAGACACCTGAGCCCTGCCATGTGCTTGATTGCCTACTGCTGCAACTTGGGGATAGTGCATCTCTTGATGATGCCTTGATTTGGACACTTTCACAGCCTTGGAACTATAAGATTTTAACCTAATAAATTTCCATTATAAAAGCTAAAAAAAAGAGGTGTAAGTAAAAATAATCAATTCTATTGGGAATCTTCAGTTTTCATAAAACAACTTAAAAAGTAAGTTTACCTGTGCTGTTAAAATTAAATATCTGTGTAGTTAACAGCATCATGGTAAAAGTATAAAAGTAAAAAGCAAAGTGCTAACTAGTTAAGTTTATTTGATGTTATTTTAGCCTTGAAAGTGTTTAGAAAGTGTACAAAAATCAAAAGAAACTTCAGCATTGTCAAACTCTTATACATTCAAACCAGGCTTTCAGTACACTCCAGGTTGCCTCTCCATTGGAGTTATTGGCCAGGTTAGTCACTGATCCCTAAAAGAATAAAGGCATTTACTACATCTCTGATTGTGCTCTTGAAGTGGAAGGAGACTATGTTGCAGTTTAAACTCCTGCAGTAGCCAACAATGGCTCAATATGGCCAGATGTACAATGGATATTGCCACCAAACTGGCACTGTTTCATAGTGCTGAAGGGGCCTATGCACCAGGCCAGTGGAATACTGGAAACTACTTTCCTAGCTTCTCTCTAGGGTCAATGGTGCTTCAGCTTCTGTGAAGAATATATCAAGTGGATCAATGAATACAGAGTACTGTAAGTAAAACTTACATACAATTGGCATTGTAGCCTGCTTCCGCAGAGAGGTAACATGTAAGATACTACAAATATGAAACTTAAATCTATTAATTGCAGCTCAAAGAGAAAGCAATGCATTGAAAAGTACATTAATTAGTATTAAGTTCTGTACCTATATCCTATTTCCTCAATCTTCTGATAATTATGTTGATATTTCTATTATATCATATGCAGAAGGACAATGAACATGTTAAAAGTCCTGGTAAACTTCATCTTATGAGCAGTTAATAACCATGTCTATAAGATCAAGGAATTGCCACCTTGCCTGAAAGTAGTGAGGACAACAGCCCTTTTAAATGAAAAAGTCACCAAACTAACTTAGGGACAATCTCTCAGTCTTCACCCTGCACCAGGTGGAGGACATGCCTGAGGCCAGGGGCCACCAGTGGCTTACAGGTAGCCAGTTAATTAAATACCAGGCTCAATTACTAGAGACCCAGAGGTGCAAATAAAAGGTGCATCAAATTCTCAACTGAGCCACCCTACTGCTGGTAGAAGGCCCAAAGTCAGATCCTAAGGGGCCCCTTCTCCACTCCTGCCTTGAGACTATTAACCAGCTTAGCCAAATGGGTTTTCAAAAGACAAAACCTGGTAGATAGTCAAAGAAATTGCCAGGAGTTACTAAATTAAAACCAAAAATGTAAAGAACTTTGCTCTGTAGTTCTGATCACTCCCACAGCTATTGAAGTTAAAGGAATGTCCAGCTTGGTGCACTAACCCTGAATGAAGCCAGCTGCTCAAGAAAGTACAAGTTCACCAAAATCACCTGATAGGATGCATGAATACCAGTCATTGGACAGCCTGAAATACCTCTTCAAGAGACAAAGCTAAGTAGTGTCTATGTCAAAGTCAGCTGTAACTCTAACTTAAATGCCTATTGCTAGGGGGAGTGAAAACCAGACATCCCATTAAGAAACCTTGTCTATTTTCATCTATAGCTTAAATGAAAAGGGAAATTCTTGGTAATTTTTACCTAACTCTCTTGTCTATTAAAATTTCTAGAGATAACCAATAGCATAAAATAACTCAAGGAAAAATATTGTTTCCCATCAACTTTGGGAAAATGTAGCCTTTGCAAACACCTGGCCTTTTCTACTTCTGTGGTCCAGTGACCTCCTAGTGATACCACACATTCTCAAAATTCTGATTACATTTGTTTCTTCCAGAATCAACATCTTGTTAGCCACATGGGAACTGCATCCAGCTTCACCCAGGATACCAGATCCATCTTCCTCCAATTGAGATAGAATAGCAAAAGAGTTTTACACCTTGTCCAGTAGGGCCTACTGCCCTAGCCAGCAGGAAGTTGCTACAGATAAAAAGATTATCTCCCTTCAGCACCCCTTTAAGATTAAAGGTGTAAACTCTCTGAGGGGGAAATGAAGCAGACTAGTAAGATAGGGAATCAATAGACAGATCTGGAACTTGGCAAAGAGTCCATGCAAACTTCAATAACCCCCAAGATATCTGCTGAAAAATCCTCCCCAAGATTATAACGCTAGGAAGAAGACTTCCTCCAGAAACCAGGAGAAGCCCCGGATATTCCCCAAGGGCTTTATCATTGGACCCTCCTGGGAATTTGATGGGAGAAATAAACTGTCAAAATTGTGAGCAACTGTAACTCCTCCCATGCTCTCGACATACTCCCCTGCTTCCTCCCCTTAATAATAGCTAAGGTATGCACTTTAATAAATAATGCAGTAAGAACACAGTCACCCACCTCATGACTCTGACAATAATGATGCTGAAGCTTAATGAATTTAAGCAGGCATCGAAGGAGGGAATGATATGGGCTGAATGTGTATTCAAGAATGATATGGGCTGTATGTGTATTCGGGCTTGTCTGGCTCCCAGAAAAGCCCCTAGGTTCTGAGAAACCAAAACCTAGAGAAACTGAAACTTAACTACATAAGAAAACCAACCTCACACTTTTGTGCCAAATGTTCTCCAGGCTGCACCCTGTGTGTCTCTTGTATAAAGGCAACTAACTGTAAAACCCTGCTTGGGGCTCAGTCTTTGGACATAAGCCCACTGGGCCCAGTTGGCTGTTAATAAAACGTTCTTTTCAGAAGAGTCTTGAGGCCTGGCTTTCAATACCATGATCACAGAATCTTCCTCGATGCTGCAACAATATAAAAAAGTTGATTTAAAGTTTTTGTCTATTATGCCCAATGCCTGGGCTTCCTCTGGGACAGTTTTATGAATTTTTGCCTTTCCTGAGTATTGGATTTACATTTCTTGTCTCTTTACTTGTCTCATATGTTTCCTGTGTGTGTTTTTAATTTTTTTGCTGAAAACTAGAGTTTTTGAATATTGTAATTTGATGCTGTTGAAAATAGGATTCTCCTTCCTCCTCAAGGTTTTAAACATTATTTCTGCCTGTCTAGATGTTGTTGTTTGTTTAGTGTCTTTACCTCTCTGATGTTTTAAGCTGTATTCTTCATCATGCTTGACTACTAAAGTATTTGTTTTGTTAGTTGTCATTTGTGATTTGAAACTTTTCCTTAAATACCTGTAGAAAAAGAAAAATCCACATCTTTGTGTATCTTGTGTATCACTTTACAACCTGCATTAGCCTTCACTTCCTCCTTGAGCAGAGCCTGAAAGTCATCTAGGGATGAGAACTTATGGCCCTCTCAGGTATTTTTAAATCAAGCACCCCACCATAAGAATACATAATATTTTCCAAATTCCTGGGAATATGTGGAAGCTTTACAAAATCCTCATTACCTAAGCATCCAATTTACAGGAATTTTCTCCAAAAGTTTTAGGTTTTTCTATTTCTTTCTCCAACTCTTTTGTGTTGTCTTGGTGGCAAGGGCTAATGCATTTAACTTTAAATGTTTCTAAGAAATGTCCATTGAATAGTAACCTCTTACTTGCTTAAATTTGGATGTAGGAAAAACCAGTAAGCATATCTCTCATAGAGCAACCATACAGTTCTAAAACCACAATTCTTGGAGAAACTGGTCTGTGTTGGTCCTTCCTGTACTAGGATCCCATAATGTGATGCAGGGTGTTGTACAAGACTTCTGTCAAGCTGGAAGCAGATGATTAGGCCAGAACAAGCAAAAATGTCCCAAAACTCTCTTAATAAACTCATTTTTAATTAAATACTGGCTTGATTGTTATAAAGACTTTATCAATTTTGAGTGTTCTGATAGAGTTGGTTATAACATTCATTGCATGTTTATTCACTGATTTTGGAAATGCCATTGCATTCAGTGTCTCATTCCTCCCACCTTTTCCTGGCAGGAAAATCAGTTGTGAGTAATATATATCCCTTCAAGGCTTGTTTTCTTTATGCATGCATAAAAGAAAGTATGTTTTTTAATGTACGTGTATTAGATAAGTGACTTCTGGCTGCTGCAATAAATCCCAAAATGTATAATGCCTCAAATAGAACATAATATTATCTATTATTTCTAGCACACATAGAGTATGACACAACTGTTTGTTTTGCTATGAGCTCTCTCCCACAGGGTAATGCAGATACTCAGTTCCTTTCAAATTTTTGTTCTGGTGTCTTCACTATTTGGCTTCCAATTTTGCAAGGCTTTTATATGTCAATATGGGAAAAGGGAAATAGCATTGAGGAGTCCTCTTGGGATATTCTTATTCCAAGCCTGGAATTGGTTCCCATCAATTTCATTCATATCCTTTTGGTCAGAATTAAGTGACATGGAAGAATTTAACTGCAAGGGGGCCCTGGGAAATTGAACTAAATACCTAGAAGTAGAGGAAGAAAGTAAGTAGACAACAAGGCTGAGGTCACTGAGTGGACAATTCATAACTTTTCCTCAAGCCTATTAGTGCATATGTTAAATAATTGCAGCCATGTCTGCCTCCAGGAGAATTCAGCTTTCTGCATGGTAAGACAGGAAGTAGAGGTGTTGTTCTGAGTGTGCTTATTACAAGAGGATGAAAGTGTCTTATTGTTTAAAAGAAAAGACTCAGACTTCATTTATACAGAGAAGCTTAGAGTTTAAGCAATAATAGGCACTCATTATGTGATTGTCAGAGTGTACGATCTTTGTCGAGGTTGAATAGTAAAAAGTTTAACCATGTTAAGTAAAAAAATTGATTATATTTTATATGCATGTTTATCTCAAATTTTACCTTTGTCCCCTAACAGGTGTTAAATAAGAGGTAGAGTTGGCTGGTTGAATGTAACTTATCCTGGGCATAATGAAGACATAATAATAACATTTCACATTTCACCATAGGGCAAAACAGACTCCTTAGACTTTCCTCCAATGATTTCCAGAGCACTTGACAAGACTCAACTATGGAATCAAATAATGCAACATAGACTATCAATTTTTTTTCTCCTGGGATTCTGCTTTAACATGTACCATCTTGTCTTCCTGTATTCATAAATTTTTGTTTTACAATTTTGATTCTTATCATTATCAGCACAGTTCTCACTAATCCATTTTCCAATGGATGTAACTTCTTCTCAATGAATGTCCCTAAGATGGACTTCTTCCTTTCTAAGAATAAAAGAAAGTGAAAAACAGAGGACAGACCATGACAATAGATAAAACTGGGACAGTTGCGTCAAACCATGATGTATAGTCACTCTGCTTATGACCTATATGTGACCTTATATAAACTGATGCGGAGAGGTGGGGCAAGATGGTGCCTGAGTGAGTGCGCCTCATACTCTCCTGCAAAGAAGCAGCTAATAGGGTTGAATTCCTGCTGGACTGGGCTGTTTCAGGTGTTTGCAGGGCAGGAGGTATCTGGACGTCGATTTGGTGGGACAGTGACAGAGGAGATTCTTGCAAGAGGTAGAAGTTTGGGTGTCTTGCATGGAGGTCAGAGGTTGTGGGTAGGACACTTCCCCCTGGGGCTGGAGGCCCAGCTGCAGTGATCCCTGAAATCTTTGTTGTGCTGCAGGGTTCTGAAAACCTGAGTAGTTTGTTTTGGGGCTTGCAGGTAGGAGTTGTCTGGATGTCAATTTGGTGAGACAGTGACAGAAGAGATTCTTGTGAGAGGTGGAATTTTGGGTTTCTAACATGGAGGTCAGAAGTTGTGGGTGAGATCCCTCCCCCTAGGGCTAGCAGCCCAGCCATGGGGATCCCTGAAGGCTTTGTTGTGCTGCAGTGTTCCCAGGTCCTGTGTTAACCAGATGTGTAGTTCCCAGGTCTATGTCCCCTAAACCCTGGTGGCCCAAGCTCCAGAGATTCAGACACCTTGAACATGCAATATCATGGAGTTCCCATTCCCGAATCCACTATGCACTGAGGTAGGTCTGAGGTCCTTGATTACCCTAGCCCTCTGCATTTTTTTTTTGTTTTTCTTTTCTCTCTCTCCTTGAGCTTAGAGGAGTGTACCAGCTGACTTGGGGAGAGTCTGGGGAGAAAGGAGAGGAAAATCTGCTGAGAATGCCCAATTTGCCTGAACATCCTGGGATAGGAAACTTGGTCTGGGAGAAAGCGGAGTCAGAAAATCAATTACACTTACCCTAGCACACCTAAGGGGGAGGGAATGTAGGAGGTGCTATCCAAACTTCCAATAGCATATTTGGGGTTTCATGTGAGGTATAGGTGCTCTCACACTGGAATTAAAGAGTCATAGTCTTCTGTGTTGAGTTGGTTCAACAAGGACCTACTTGAATCTCCTACCGGACATCTCAGGCAGCTTTCCTGCTGCCCTGGGAGAGAGAGAAGTGAGGAAGGGAGAAAGGGGGAAGGTCAGATACTTAAGGATATTATTTAACTGCAAAGAGGATTCCTAGCTTGAAATGTTGGATTTTTTGTTTGTTTGTTTGTTTCTTTTGTCGTGGTCACTAATGTTGCATTGTCTCCTGGTCTTTTCTTGGGTTTTATCCCTCAAGGTCCTTTTTCATTTATCTAGTTTTTTTTTCTCTCTTTCTTGCTTGTTTCCACCCCTTTTCTTTGCCTCCCTTTTTCTTTTCTCTCTTTTTCTACTTTTTAATTTTATTTTCTTTATATAATTGGTGCTGCAGGTAGCACTCCACATTTGCTGTGTTTCCTCATCCTCCATTTCCTCTTTTCTGTGTTTATTGATTTTGGCCACCTACACTACACCCTTTACCCTACATCTTTCTATCCTCCATCATCTGCTGTTTCTCTTACATTCCACCTCCCTTTCTTTGGCCCCCAAATTGTCTGACTTTTTAATTCCAATACCTTTGTTCTATTTCCTGTCTTTTATCCACTCTTGATATTATTGTCTTTCTTTTATCTTTCCCTCTCTCATGAAAACACTGGCCTTTTAATTCATACTATAACCCTCCACATATTCAGTTGACTGTCTCATTATAGGTACCCTACTTACTGTTATCACTCTACACAACTTACATGAGTCTAATATCCATTCTTCTAGACCTCACACTGTTACTCTGTTAACATTCATTACCAATAATACTTTATACATTTTCTTTTCTTACTCCTTTGTTTTCCCTGGCCCTAATATTTTCTTTCAAAGTGAACTTAGCCAGCAACAAGAAAATAGAGTAAGAAGAACAAAGTGACAAAGAGAAGACATAGCACTTATGCATGAAGAACAACTAATTAATCCCCAAGACTAGACAAAGAAGCTAAGGAACTAATTAAACCCATCAAGATAAAATGATGACCAGACAGGAACAAAAAACTAAAAACCAAACCAATAATCAGGAAAACATGGTGGAATCAAATGAACAAACTAAAAACCAGGAAGAGAAGCAGAACATCAGACAAGTAATTAAAGATCTCAAAACATATATTAGAGACCAACTTAATGAAGTAAAGGAAGAGATTAATATTATGAAGAAAACACTTGGAGAGGAAATTGTAGACATACACAAAAAGATAAGAGATATGATGGTGATGAGCCTCACAGTTAAAGAAATTAAAAAAAACACTCTCAGCAAATAACAGCAGATTAGAAGAGGCAGAGGAGAGAATTAGCAACGTGGGAGACAGTACATCTGAAATCAAACAGATTGTAGAACAGATCAATAAAAGATAGACAAAATCAAGGTAGGACTTAGGGAGCTGAATGACAATGCAAAATGCACAAACATAGGTAATACAGGCATCCCAGAAGGAGAAGAGAAGGGAAAGGGGACAGAAAAGGTGTTGGAGGAAATAATGGCTGAAAACTTCCCAAATCTACTGAGAGAGATGAATGCACCTGTCCAAGAAGCACAATGCACCCTAAAGCCCATAAATCCAAACAGGTCTACCCTAAGATATATACATGTCAAATTGTCCAATGTTCAAGACAAAGGGAAAATTCTAAAAGCAGCAAGAGAGAAGAGAACCATCACATACAAGGAAAGCTCCATAAGATTAAGTGCTGATTTCTCATCTGAAACCATGGAGGCAAGAAGGCAGTGGTATGATAGTCAAGGTACTAAAAGAAAAATTTCCAACCAAGAATACTCTACCCAGCTAAGCTAGAATTCAAAAATGATGGAGAGTTCAAAATATTCATAGATAAACAGAAATTAAAGGAGTATGCCAACAAGAATCCTGCCTTTCAATAAACACTAAAGGGAGTTCTGCAGGAAGATAGAAAAAACCAGGAGAGGCAGAGTTGGAGGAGAGTGTAAGAGCAACAAAAAAGACAAAAAGAGAAGGAAAAAACAAACAAAATATGACAAACACAAGTCCAAACAAAATATGGCTAACATAAATAATTCCTTGAAAGTAATAACACTGAATGTCAATGGATTAAACTCACCTGTCAAAATATTCAGACTGGAAGATTGGATAAGGAAATATGACCCATCTATGTGCTGTCTACAAGAAAAACATCTTAGACCCTGGAATTCATGGAGGTTGAAAATGAATGGCTGAAATACAATCTTACAAGCAAACAATAACCAACAAGAAAAAAAGGCAGGAGCAGCTATATTAATATCAGACAAAATAGACTTATATGCAAAACAATTGTGAGAGACAAAGATGGATACTACATATTAGTGAAAGGGATAATCTTTCAAGAAGAATGAACAATCATAAATATTTATGCTCCTAACAAGGGTGCCTCAAAATACATGAGGAAAACTCTAGAAAAACTAAGTGAAAGAATAAATGCCTCTACAATTACAGTGGGAGATTTTAATAAACCACTATCAACTTTGGAAGGAATATCTCAAAAGTGAATCAATACAGAAACAAAAACTTTGAACAGTATATGAGAAGAACTGGATCTAATAGACATATACAGATCATTACACACGAATACAACAGGATATGCATTTTTCTCAAGTACGCATGGATCATTTTCCAAGATAGACTATATGCTAGGCCACAAAGAAAGGCTCAATGAATTCAAAAGATGAAATCATACAAAATAATATCTCTGACCACAGTGGAGTGAAGCTGGAAATCTGCAAGGGCCAGAGGCCCAGATTTCACACCAAGATATGGAAATTAAACAGCACATTCTTAGAAAAACAGTGGTTCAAAGAGGGAATCTTAAAAGAAATTAATAACTACCTTGAAACTAATGAAAATGATAACACAGCATACCAAAACTGATGGGATGCAGCAAAAGCAGTACTGAGAGGGAAATTTATAGCCATACATTCATATATCAAAAAAGAAGAAAGACCAAAAATTTGACCTTACACGCGGATCAGTTGAACAAAGACCTGAGGGAGGGAGTGGGAATGAAAAGGACAAGAGACACAAAGAATGGAGACAAGACAGGATTCTGATCAAGTCTCATTTATTGAGGGTCAATCAGGGGTATTTATAGCCAGGGATGAAGGAGGTGGTACATACTGATGACAGCACATATGTCAGTAAATGATTGGGTAACTAGATTTTGAATTTTGTGACACACACATGCGCAGATGGTTGTTTTGCAACATCCATGGAAAGACTTTTGTGCTCTTTTAGGGAGTGCCCAATCGGAGCCCAGGGGAGTGGCATAAGAATAGAAACTTAATTACTTCAGCGAGGATGGGGAGATAGAAACTTAACTGGGTTAGTATCTAAAAATAGCATTTAGTAACAAGATGGTCAATACAATACCAGTGCCAGAGGCAGCTTCCCACAGGTCCCCCTTTTCTTTAATATTTTTAGCAGAAAAGGAAGACTGACAAGATGACCCATTCTGGGGGGACTGTGCCTGTCTTAGGTCAGGGCTGGCAAACAGACGATCACATTAGACCTTACCCGTCATTGAGAATCGTGGCAGCGAAAGGCCACGTCTTTGTCTTAGGTGGTTGTTATAGTGAGAATGCTTTGCCCAGTTGCCCGTCATTGACTAACCAGTCCAGCACCTCAGAAGATACTGATGAGATATTCGTGGTCTGGGATCAGGCCTACCGGCTGGATCCATTTGCAAGTAGTGGTTAGACCCCTTGTCATAGTCAGCCATGTCCAGTCTATGATAATTGACCTGGATGGGCTGCATTTTTATGGCATCCAGTTGTTGCTTTAAAAAGGCCATAATCTTGTTAAAGAGAATAGGTACTAGCAATAGAAGTATTAGTAAGCCAAGCAGAGGTCCCAAGAGGGGGAGTATATATGGTAACAATCCACGAAGTCCATTCCACAAGGGGTTGTCGGCCAACTCCTTTCTTCTTTTCTCCAGGTCTTCTTGAAGCAGTCTCAAACAATGCCAGACTTGTTGGCATAAAAGCAGCACTGTTCCTGCAGAACCAAGCATATTCCTCACAATCTGCTGTAAGCAGATCTAACCCTCTCCTGTTCTGCAATACTACCTCAGCTAGAGAGTCTATTTGATCTTGAATATCTTGTATAGTGCTTGACAAGGCTTGGACATCATCAATTAATTGCTTAGATAATTTTGTATATTGAGTAAGAGAAATTCTCAACCCTGCCGTACCAGTGGCCAGGGCTCCGGAAATGCCTAATGTAACAAAAGTGGGATCAACTGCACAGCCCTTCTAGAGTGGCCGGCAATATAGTCTATGTTGGGAATAGGTACAGGTTCAGTTCCATTAATAACATTAACATCAGGGAGGAGGATAGCAAGAGTGCATGTCCCCATTCAGTTAGACGGCAAGAAGGTATAAGCAAGATTACTGCCACAAATGAACACTGAGCTATTGCCTGTGCAAAGGGCATCAGACGTATTGGATGTTGAGTTACACTGGGTGAAAGTGAGATGTCCTAAGTGAATCTCACCACTGTCATTGGTAGACGGAGAGTGCAGGCAAGTGTCAGCATAAGTAAAGATAGTTTGTACTCTAATGGGCGGGATAATGGTACAGGTATTATTAGGATGATAGGAATTCTTAGCTGTAGTTAAAGCTAGAGGTACAGGGGTCCCTATACGTAAGCATAGCCAGCAGTCCTGTGCAGTATAAGGTTGGGATTCATTGAGTAATTTAAAGGTGGCTTCAAGGATATCAAAAGTTTGAGCATCTATATTTAAGTCCCCAGTCTTAGGTAAAGCTAAGGGATGATATTCAATTTGAGGAATGAGCTCTTTATGATTTCCTCGATTCTCTCATGGATCATTATTTGCAGGACTTGGTCTTGTGGGCCCCCTCCCTCTGATACATCTACAGGAGGGACTTGATTCCAGCAAACTGGTTGTCCTACCTGGCCCTGGCAGGAGGACTGGGTTAATTTACTGTCCCCCACAACAACTGGATTGTGGCTCCAATCTCCTCCAGCAATGCTGTGCTTCTGCTGATCTAGGATGGCAGTGTAATAGGCTTTATTGTTTATGGAGCATGTTTGGACCTCAGTGTAACAAGTGCTGTGCATAGATGGGTATATAGATGTACAGGGGCAATGTCCTGGATGACCGCCTATGGAGGGAATCACCTTTGGGGTGTTGCTGCAGACCCACTGTTGGTTTGAGTATCCTCTGGTGCTACTGTCCAGAGCCTCTAAGTAAGCTACATTAGTGCTGCAGTACACCTCTTGTGTATACACAGAGGGCGGAACAGCAACCTGGCCCCCTCCGCAATCACAAGGTTTACCATAGAGGGCTTCTATTAGCATTTGATGGTTGAGAGGAGGCCCAAAACCTCCCTGAGAGATACCTAGAAGACAGCTTAGTGCCCAGATTTTCAGGCACATGGTGGGTGGGTTATACACAGCAGGCGATAGTGAGAAGAAGGCAAATATATGTTATAAAGAAAGTAAGTAGAAAGGATCTGTCCAGCGTGGTCCAGTCACTCGGAGTGCTGGCATATAACAGAAGGGCTCCAATGATGGTGACGAAGCTGCATAGAAGGATTCCAGGGGAGCTGCACAGCTGCATTGGTTTTAGCATTGGTTACTCTCCTGCAAGAAAGCAGTATTCATCTCAGGGAGAGTCCTCTACCCTGGATAGATTGTTATTACCCATTTGTTTAACCAATCGTTCCGGCAGCCACCTGGCTGCATCTAGTTCTTTTGAATAGAAGCAAACTGATCCTCTGCCCCATATTAGGATGGGATCGGGCCCATGCCAGGTATTATCCATTGGATATTTCCACAGAACTGTGGCATGGTTAGTGCCGGGGTTAGAGTGCCAGAAGTGCTTGACTTCAGAGTGTCCCTTTTGGTCTAAGCTTAAAAAATTTAAAATGAAAAGAGAGTGGGATAATAAATTTTGGGAGGATCCTCTGACAGAATACCACTCCCCCTTTTTTATTTTTTCGATGGTATTTTTTAGAGACAGATGCGCTCTTTCGACTATACCTTGCCCTTGGGGGTTATGTGGAATGCCTGTGATGTTTTATGCCTAAATGCTGGAAAAATGTGGTGAATACATGGCCAGTATATCCGGGGCCATTATCTGTCTTTATCTGTTGTGGGGTTCCTAATACTGACATGGCAGTTAACACATGTGTGATAACGTTTTTTCCTGCTTCCCCTGTTTGTGGGGTGGCGAAGATAAAGCCGCTAAAGGTATCAACTGTAACGTGCACATATTTCAGATTACCGAATTCAGGAATATGAGTTACATCCATTTGCCAGAAGGCATTAGGTATCAGACCGCAGGGGTTTACTCCTAAATGAGGTGTAGGTAAAAGGGTTACACAGGAAGGGCATCCTTTAACAATTTGACGAACTTCTTCTCTGGTAATTCTGAACATAAGCCTTAAAGTATGTGCATTAATATGATGTAATTGTGGGCTTTAACAGCTTTGTTAAGGTTACTCGAGTTGTAATGCATGCCCTGGTTAACATAGCACAGTAGCCGAGTGGCCTGATCAGCCAAATGATTTCCTTGGGTGAGGGGACCCAGAAGATTGGAATGAGCTCTGAGGTGACCAATAAAAAGAGGTGATTCCTTTTATGAATAAGAGATTGCAGTTGAGTGAACAAAATAGCCACCTCCAAGACATTTTTATTTGAGCGGCCGTTTCAAGTAAAGGGACTGACTGAGTTATATAAGCGCTATCCCTGAAGAGATTAAAAGAGGCACTTTGGAATGCAGAGAACACAGCTATGACAGCTTGTAGTTCTGTAAGCTGTACAGATTTTGAATGAGTTTGAAACCGGACAGTTTTGTCATTAAAGAGGTAAGCAGCCATTCCCGAGGAGGACCCATCAGTGAATACTGACAGGGCTCCAGCGATGGGTTGAAGAAAGGTGGTCAAGGGAAAAATGAAGTCATGCGTACTCAAAAATTGTAGTAGCTTCTCATTGGGGTAATGGTTGTCTATTTGTCTGGCATAAGATGCACAAGCAATAGGCCAGCTGTCAGTTGTCTGTAACAGCCAGCTGATTTGTTCCTTAGTATATGGCTGAATAATGGTATTGGGTTCCTTACCAAAATAACGTTTGCCTTGTTCTCTCCCCAGGCAGACAATATCTGCGGCAGCTTGGTAGTAAGGATAAATTACCTTAGCGGGTTATGCGGGTAAATGCACCCACATTATGGGGGCTGTCTGCCAGAATACCGCCGTGGGAATAAGAGAAGTTTTACATATGACAAAAAACAAGGGTTGGCTATAGTCCATGGTAGTGACAAATTGTGATTGTATAGCTTGTTCAATCATCTTAAGGGCTTGGCGTCCTTCCTGAGTAATACTCCCAGGAGAGTTGGGGTTAGAGTCTCCTTGTAATATGTTAAATAGGGGTTTTAAGTCTCCTGTGGTAAGTTTTATGTAGGGACGGAGCCAATTTATGTCACCTAAGACCTTTTGGAAGTCATTTAGGGTTTTTAGTCTATCTATTCTGAGGTTGGCCTTCTGAGTAGTTATTTTATTTCCTGCCATATGGAAACCCAGGTAGGTGTAAGGGTCTTGTAACTGTACCTTATCAGGGGCAATTTGAAGCCCATGTGCCTGTAAGGCTTTTTCCATATCATGGTAACATTTTAGGACATCTTGTCCATTTTTATCAGTCATCAAAATGTCATCCATGTAGTGGATGACATAAAGGTCCCTCCATCTTGCTCTTACTTCCCTTATGGCAGTAGCCACAAATTTTGGGCATAAGGTAGGGCTATTTGTCATGCCTTGGGGTAAGACCTTCCAGTGATATCTCCTCATAGGTTCTTTGAAATTCACAGAGGGGAGGCTAAACGCAAAGCGCTTTTGATCAGCTGGGTGTAATGGGATAGTAAAGAAGCAATCTTTTAGATCTATGATAATTTTATAATGTCCAAGGGGGATGGCTACAGGGGTTGGAAGACCAGGCTGCAAAGCTCCCATAGGTATCATTGTTTTGTTCACTGCTCTTAAGTCCTGCAATAATCGCCATTTCCCAGATTTCTTTTTAATGACAAAAATAGGAGTGTTCCAGGGAGAGTCACTCTCTGTGACATGTCCTGCCACTAGCTGTTCCTGTACTAACCGCTGGGTGGCCTGTAGCTTGTCTGAGGATAAAGGCCATTGATTGACCCATACAGGTTTGTCTGAAAGCCAGGTGATTTGGTCTGCATGGGGTATAGGAAGATCAACGACCCCTAGGCTAAATTTCCCAGGCCCCTTTTGCTATTTTGTCCCTTTATAGATAGGGGTTGAGCAATGCCTGATTTGGATTTTCCTAAACCTTTTCCTGGTTTAAACCCTTGCGAGAGCATTTGAGCTGTGACTATATCATTGGGACTACACATGAGAAGCCCTATTTGAGAAAGCAAATCCCTTCCCCAAAGGTTAATGGGGAGCTCTGGTATTACATAGGGTTGTATAGTTCCTTGATTCCCTTCTTTATCCTTCCAGGTTAGTAGTTTTGAGCTTTTTTTGGGATTTTGACTCTGACCTATGCCCCTTAAATTAGTTAAGGTGGGAGAGAGAGGCCAATTGGGCAGCCAATCTTCTCTTTTCAGGATAGTAACGTCTGCTCCGGTGTCCACTAATCCACTAAACTGTCTCCCGTCAAGCCACAGGGTCATCATGGGTTTATTGGCTGAAATAGCCTGTGCCCAGTATGCATCAGAGGAACCGAACCCTCCTGAGCCACGCTTAGAGCTCTTCACCTGATTGTTGGTGTTAATTAATGAGAGCAGTAATAGTTGAGCGATCCTTTGTCCCACGGGGATAGTGGAAATATTTTGTGGGGAGGATGCCATAATTTTTATTTCTCCAGTAAAATCATTATTGATAATGCCAGGAGAAATTTGAAGCCCATTAATAGTGGAGCTACTTTGTCCAATTAGTAGACCAGAAGTATTATGCAGCAGGGGACCATACACGCCTGTTGGTAAGGCTTGTACCCCCATCTGAGGTGTTAATACTGTGTGGGTGGTGGCACAGAGGTCCAGTCCTGCACTCCCTGGGGTGGCTCTACAGAGGTCTGAAATGGATTGCTGGTGGCCAGAACGAAATCGATTGCCCCATAAACTTGTTTGGGTTTGGGGGCCTGGGGCTGGCCCCGGTTCCCGTTTCCCTGGGCGGGAGGTAAGGTTTGACCCTGGGCATCAGTTTTTGATTTACATTCGTTAGCCCAGTGCTTCCCTCGGTGACACCTGGGGCATAGCCCAGGATTCACACCTCCTCCTCTTGGAGTTTTTTGGCCCTTACAATTTCTGGTAAAGTGTCCCTCTTGTCCACAAGTAAAACATTTTCCCTTGCTTTGCTGAGCCAAATATTGTTTCACTGTAAATCCTTGTAATGCCACAGCCATGGCCCGACCCTGCTGATATGCAACTCCTATATCAGCACATAGTCTGATGTAACCAGATAGGTCTGTCTTTTTTCTACATGGTCTAATTGTGGCTTGGCAGGCAGTATTTGCGTTTTCATACGCTAATTGCTTTACAAATTCAGTGCCTGCCTCAGCATTTCCAAATATTCTCCCTGCAGCGGTTATAAACCGATGTATGAAATTGGCAAAAGGTTCATCTGGTCCCTGCTTTATACTAGTAAGAGAGGAACTAAGGTCCCCTTTGGCAGGCAATTTTCTCCAGTGCCTGCAGTTTGAATTTGAGCAAAAAGTCCTGCATCATACTGCATTTGATTTTCATTAGTGGTATAATTTCCTTCACCTATAAGCATGTCAAGGTTCCACCCATTGCCTGCCTGCGCATTGTGCCTGGCCGTGTCTTTGCAAAGCTCAACATATTCTGATTTCCATAACAAATAATCTCCTCCAGACAGGGTAGCACGGGCGATAGTATGCCAATCAGTAGGAGTGAGCCAATTTTCTGCTATAGCCTCGAGGATGGCCATGGTATAAGGAGCAATAGCTCCATATTGCGCAACAGCGGTTTTCATTTCTTTTATAACCTTAAAGTCAAAACCATGGTGGTGCCTCCAAATTTGATTCTGATCATCCTTAGTTTCAGTTACAGGAAAGGCTTCAGGTTCTTCTAGATTAACTAATGTGTTAGAAGCCCTAGGATTTCGTAACATTGCTCCTCATGCGGGCAGCTTAACATGGGATTCTGCAGTTTTACTTTCATTTTTAGTTTTTCCCATTTTCAACCTTTCTAACTGAGATATGAGTTCCTGATGTTCTTCTTCTAATCGAATTTGTTCTTTCAGTTTCTCTATTTTTTCTAATAACTCCTTCCTTGGTTTGACAACTGGCATAACTATAGGTGGGGCTGTGGGATAGGGAATGTATGGCGGAGGTCGAGACTTTACCGTCTCCTCCTCAGATTCATTCTATATTAGAAGATTCATCATCAGTTTCCGCTTTTAATTTTCTGAGGTCAGGGTACGGGTTCCTACTAGATATGGCTTTAGTTTTTCCTTTATTTTTATCCTCCTTACAGGATCTTTTGTTTGCATGTGTTAACGGCTGCTTTGGCCTGGTGGTAGGCTTCCTGTCCTCCTTGCTATCTAGCGAGATCAAGTCCTTCTCTGGACCAGACGCTCCAGATGCACCAGGTGGTTTGGACTTTGGGCAGCCTGCTGATTTCTTAGGGTTGGTGGCTAGAGCCTCCAGCCCCTGCCCTTCTTGTAAAATTTCCTCACCCCTCTTAATAACATTTGCCACCACCGCGTCCCTATGGCGAATACTTAAAATATCATTAATGAGATTCCAATATGAGAATGCAGTTCCTGGGATTCTTTCAGGGCCAAAAGTTTTGTAAAAGTCCTGCAAAGCATCTGCTACTCTTTTCCATCTTCTCTCATCAATAGTTCCTTCTTAAAGAAACCATGGACATACTTCCTTCAAAAACTCAAAAAACCTCAATAACTGTTTTACTTTCACCTTTACTCCTCATGTCTTTAATGCCTCTTGGAGACCTTCTACAAATGTCTCGTGCTGGCTCATTTCTTGCCCCATGATCGCCGATCACTTACCGAGGTTCCAACCAAGAGGCAGTTTCCCTTGCGGCGTCCTCTGATTCTTGCGTCCTGGCCGGCTCCTTGATCAACATTCCTCACTTCATCCCTCGCACTCTGGTCCCTGTTCGGGCACCACTTGACCTGACCTGTGGATCAGTCGAACCAAGACCTGAGGGAGGGATTGGGAATGAAAGGGAAAAGAGACACAAAGAATGGAGACAAGACAGGATTCTGATCAAGTCTCGTTTATTGAGGGTCGATCAGGGGTATTTATAGCCAGGGATGAAGGAGGTGGTACATACTGACGACAGCACATATGTCAGTAAATGATTGGGTAACTAGATTTTGAATTTTGCAGCCACATGCATGCGCAGATGGTTGTTTGGCAACATCCATGGAAAGACTTTCATGCTCTTTTAAGGAGTGCCCAATCAGAGCCCAGGGGAGTGGCGTAAGAATAGAAACTTAATTACTTCAGTGAGGATGGGGAGATAGAAACTTAACTGGGTTAGTATCTAAAAATAGTGTTTAGTAACAAGATGGCCAATACAATACCAGTGCCAGAGGCAGCTTCCCACAAAATTTGAAGCTCTAACTCTACATTTGGAGGAATTAGTAAAAAAACAACAAAGTAACCCCACAGGAAGAAGGAAGAAAGAAAGAAAAAAGATAAGAGCTGAACTAAATGAAATAGAAAATAAGAAAGCAATTGGAAAGATAAAACTAAGAGCTGGTTCTTTGAGAAGATCAATAAAATTGACAAACCCTTAGTGAGACTAACAAAGAAAAAGAGAGAGAATATGCAAATATACAAAATAAGAAAGGAAAAAGGAGATATCTCAACTGACCATACAGAAATAAGGACTATCATAAGAGGATACTTTCAAAAACTATATTCCAACAAAAACGACAGTTC
Organism: Dasypus novemcinctus; assembly: GCF_030445035.2. Lineage (NCBI taxonomy): Eukaryota > Metazoa > Chordata > Mammalia > Cingulata > Dasypodidae > Dasypus > Dasypus novemcinctus. The sequence goes on from NC_080697.1 coordinate 63,423,927, forward strand.
AAAGGAAATGAACAAATTCTGGAAACACATAAGTAGCCTCTATTGATGAAGGAAGACATTGATGATCTCAACAAACCAATCACAAGTAAAGAGATAGAATCAGTGATTTAAACCTCCCAAGTAAGAAGAGCCCAGGGCCAGACGGCTTCACAGGTGAATTCCACAAAACATTCCAGAAAGAACTAATGCCAATCTTGCTGAAGCTCTTCCAAAAAATCAAAACAGAAGGAACATTACCTAACTCATTCTATGATGCCAAAATTACCCTAGTACCAAAGCCAAACAAAGACACCACAAGAAAGGAATATTACAGACCAATTTCTCTAATGAACCTAGACACAAAAATCCTTAAAAAAATACTTGTGAACTGTTTTCAATAACACATTAAATGAGTTATACACCATGACAAAGTGGGATTAATTCTGGGTATGCAAGGATGGTTCAACATAAGAAAATCAATCAATGTAATACACCATATAAGCAGATTGAAGGAAAAAAATCACATAATTATATCTGTAGATGTAGAAAAAGCATTTGACAAAATATAGCACCCTTTCTTGATAAAAGCATTGCAAAAGATTGGAATACAAGGAAATTTTCTGAACATGATAGAGTATATATGAAAAACCCACAGCCAACATCATTTAAATGATGAAATTATAAAATCTTTCCCTCTAAGATCAGGAACAAGACAAGGATGCCCACTATCACCTCTTCTATTTAACATTTTCTTAGAAGTACTTGCTCGAGGACTGAGACAAGAACCAGATATAAAAGGCATTCAGTTTGGAAAGGAAGAAGTCAAAATTTTGTTATTTGCAAATGACACGATGCTATACACAGAAAACCCTGAGAGGTCTACAACAAAGCTTCTAGAACTCATAAATGAGTTTAGTAAAGTCGCAGGTTATAAGATCAATGCACAAAACTCAGTAGCATATTTTTTATTTATTTTTTGAGTCTTAATATTATATTAAAAAAATATGAGGTCCCCATATACTGCCTACCCCCTTCACCCCCTCCTCCCAAAATAGCAACAATCTCCTCCATCATCATGAGACATTAATGGAATTTGGTGAATACATCTCTGAGCACCGCTGCACCTCATGGTCAATGGTGCACGTCATAGCCCACACTCCCCCACAGTCCACACAGTGGACCATGGGAGGACATAAAATGTCCAGTAACTGTCCCTGCAGCATCACCCAGGACAACTCCAAGTCCCGAAAATGCTTCCACCTCTCATCTCCTCCTCCCATTCCCCACACCCAGAGCCACCATGGCCACTTTCTCCACACCAATGCCACATTTTCTTCAATTACTAATCACAATAGTTCATGAATAGAATATCAGTAAGTCCATTCTAATCCATATTCTATTTCTCTATGCTGTGGACCTTGGAATGGTGTCCACTCCACATCTATATAAAGAGGGGGCTTAGATTCAACATAGATGCTGGATGCAATCTTCCTGCTTTCAGTTGTAGGCTCTCATCTCCATGGTGTGGTGGTTGACCTTCTTCAACTCCAGGTTAGCTGAGTGGGGTAAGTCCAATAAACCAGAGTGTAGAACCTGAAGTCTGTTGAGGCTCAGAGCCTGCCTATCATATGGTCAGTCCAGAGATTCAGGTCCCCTGGGTATACATAAAACCCCAGCAACAACTAAAGTTCTGGTAAAAGTAACAGGAGAGGCTTGTGAAAAAAGATTACATCTGAGTCCAGTTCCATCACACAAAAATACAAACTCCAAAGAAGAGCCAGCTGACATGGCACTGAACTCCATCTGCCATGATCATAGAACCTGTGGGTCCCTGTAGCCCTCAGAAGAACCAATACCCAGGTTTGTATCTACTTTATCTGTCTCTGAGACTCTGCTGAGGTGTGCATAAGGGCAATCCCTCTGATAACCTCCCAGCTCTTTTTGGAGGTTCATAGCCATATAAACTCATTTGTCCTTTACATTTCCCCATTTATTCAGGTCAAAAACCATTTTTAACACCTCGTATTATATGTAAACTGAGATATTCTGCTGGTCCGAGGTGACCCTTTTATTCAAGGTCATTTTCTAGTTACATCATCAGCTGGTACTTGGCAGTAATCCCTTGGCACCAGGGAGCCTCATCCCCGGGTGTCATGTCCCACACTGGGGTAATGCATTTACATGGTGAGTTTGGCTTTGAGACTGGCCATATTTGAGCAACATGGAAGCTCTCCGGAGGTAACTCTTAGACACCCTGCTGCTCTAGGCCTTGTTCTTATTTCAGGTGCACAGGCTCACAAGCATAGTCATTAGTATCAAGGGCTCATTGTTGGACCTTCATTCTTTTTTGGTCTTTGCCATTGCACTAGGGTGATTGTTGCTGTTCCTTTAGGGATTGTGATAAAGCTCCCCTGGTTAGGAACTCATACTCCCTCAGTTGTTGTTTTTAATTGTAACCACTGTGAAAATATGCAAACATTTTTATGTACCCTGGATATATGCCCTGGAGAACTCCCGGCCAACCACGTGTCCCCTGTCAATAACATCCTACACCAGTATTCCTCCCCTGCCATTGTTGAAACTCTCTGTGATCCAAAACTTCCTCAAAAGTGAAGCCCAATATATTGCCAGGTTCCACTAATAGTAAAATGTTATATAGTGATGAATTTAAAGGTTAGATATAGAATACTTATTAATTTGGAAAAATTATGGTAAAAATAAATTGAGGTATCAAAAAATTTAAAAATGCAAAAGCTTTTTTTTTTGGATGTTTTGCCTTCCATCACTCAGTAAGGGTTGCCCTGTAGGCAAATTGGCAAGGCAACTTCTTCTGTCTTTTCCTCAGTGTCTACGTCTTATCTTTTTCTTTTCTTTTCTCTAATTATTAAGCTTATCTTCTCAAGAGTTTAGATCACAGTAATTCATATATACAATATACAGTACTCCCACATATCCAACATAAAACCTTTTCCCTTCCACAGCAATAATCTTTTTACATATTCATACTATATACTGAAACTGATGTACAGATATTGAGACAATAGCTCTCAAACAAGGTAACTTTTGTGTTTACATTGTGGTTTATATTTTAGACTATACAATTTTCTAAATTTTTACTTATCTTATGTTTAACATCATGATTTACATTTTAGACTATCAGCCCCTGTATATTTTTGGTGTAATTTTACATGTCTTATATTCATCCTTGCATAATCTTGTGGAATACTTCTATTGCCCACACAGTTTCATCAGTTCCATCTATTCAATATCTCTTTCCCCCTCCCCTTAGGGCCCACAGTGACAGTCAATCTTCATTACTTGAAGGGCCATGTTCAGAGATACTTGCAACAGTGTTGAGGGCTTGATATGCTCAACTGCCCTAATGCACTGGGAGCCACCATTTCTCTTGAGAGATACAATTCTCTCTACTTCAGGGCATCTGTCCTCCCCAGGATTTGGGTATACCTTCACTCTCATTATATGGGTCTCTATCCAATGATATAATCCACAATGGCAAAATGAGCATTCACATATTACCTAGGAGCTTGTCCTATGTCATTTTCACTTTATACATCTTAAGCTTTCCTTATTATATTTTTGAAAGGGTTTTCTCAGCATGATACACTCAATGAAATAAATACCTGACAATCTCCTATGTTTGTATGTTGGCCCACCCTCCCTCCAATTTTGGGGCAATATTAAACATCCTCCCATCCCTATACCCCTCAAGCCCACAAAGCCCCACCAAAAGGTAACACTATGCCCCCATTTTATCCCATCCTTGTACAAATACTTACCTCCAGCTTATCATAAATTTCACCCATGTGGGTGTCAGCTTACATCCTTCCTCTACCACCCAATTTCCTGTAAGCCTATCATTCAGACTCTAGCTTTCTGAGGCAGCTTGGTTAACTAATTTCATATCATTGAGGTAATGTAGTATTTGTCATTCAATGCCTGGGTTGCTTCACTCAACATAAGGTTCTTTAGATTCATCCATGTTATCACATGTTTGTAGTGTATTTGTTCTTAAAGCTGAGTAGTATTCCATTGTACGTATATACCACATTTTATTTATCCATTCACCTGTTGATGGGCATTTGAGTTGATTCCAACTTTTGGCAATAGTGAACAATGCTGCTATGAACATTTGTGTGCATATATTGTTTTGTGTCCTTGTTTTCAGTTCTGCTGGGTATATACCCAGCAGTGGAATTGCTGGGTCAAATGCAAATCTATGGCTAGTTTTTTGAGAAACCGCAAAACTGTCCCGCAGAATGGTTGGGTCCTTCCTCGTTCCCACCAGCAGTGGATGAGTGTTCCCATTCCTCCAAATCCTCTCCAGCACTTGTAGTCTTCTGCTTTTCTCATAGCTGCCTATCTTATGGGAGTAAGATGGTATCTCATTATTGTTTTGATTTGCATTTCCCTGATAGCTAGAGATTTGGAGTATTTTTCCATGTACTTTTTAACCATTTGTATTTCTTCCTTAGAGAAGTGTCTGTTTAAAGCTTTTCCCCCATTTTTAAAATGGGTTGTTTATCTTTTTATTTTCAAGATATAGGAGTTCTTTATACATGCAGGTTATAAGTCTCCTATCCGATATATGTTTACCAAATATTTTCTCCTATTGTGTAGGCTCTCTTTTCACTTTCTTGACAAACACCTTTGACATTCAGAATGCTTTAATTTTGAGGAAGTCCCATTTGTCTATTTTTTCTTTTGCTGCTCGTGCTTTTGGTGTGAAGTTCATGAAACCATTTCCTATTACAAGGTCTTGCATATGCTTCCCAACACTGCTTCCCAAAGTCTTTATGGTCTTGGTTCTTATATTTAGGTCTTTGATCCATCTTGAGTTGATTTTTGAATAAGGTGTGAGATTATAATCCTCTTTCATTCCTTTACATATGGATATCCAGTTCTCCAGGCACCATTTGTTGAATAGGCCATTCTCTCCCAGTTGAGAGAGTTTGGTGGCTTTACCCAATATTATATGGCTATATATCTGAGGACCTACATCAGAACTCTCAATTTGGTTCCATTGGTGTGTGTCTCTTTCCTTGTGCCAATATCATGCTGTTTTCACTACTGTAGCTTTTTAGTATGTTTTGAAGCCAGGGAGTGTGATTCCTCCAATTTCTTTTTCAATATGTCTTTGGCTATTTGGGGCCTCTTTCCTTTCCAAATAAATTTCATAGCTAGTTTTTGTAGTTCCTTAAAGAATGCGGTGCTGATTTTTATTGGGATTGCATTGAATGTGTAGATCAGTTTTGGTAGGATAGACATCTTAATAATATTTAGTCTTCCTATGCATGAACAGGGAATATTCTTGCATTTATTTAGGTCTTCGTTGATTTCCTTGAACAGTGTTGTGTAGTTCTCTGTGTATAAGTTTTTGCATCTTCAGTTAAATTTATTCCTAGGTATTGATTTTTTAATTTACTATTGTAAATTGTATTTGATTCTTGATTTTCTCCTGAGATGGCTTATTATTCATATATAGAAATGCTGCCAATTTTTCACTTTGATCTTATAACCTGTGACTTCATTCACTGAATCCTTTTATGAGTTCTAGGAGCTTTGTTGTACACTTCTCAGGGTTTTCTATGTATAGTATCATGCGATCTGCAAACAGTGAAATTTTGACTTCTTTCTTTCCTATTTGGATGCCTTTTATGTCTGGTTCTTACCTCAGTGCTCGAGCAAGTACTTATAACACAATGTTAAATCAAAGGGTGGCATCCTTGTCTTTTTCCTGATCTTAGAAGGAAAGATTTTAGGATTTCTCCATTGTAAATGATGTTAGCTGTGGGTTTTTCATATAAATCCTTTATCATGTTCAGAAAGTTTCCTTCTATTCCAATCTTTTGCACTGTTTTTATGAAGAAAGTGTGCTGTATTTTGTCAAATGCTTTTTTCTGCATCTATAGACATGATCATGTGATCTTTTCCCTTCAACCTGTTTATATGGTGTATTATATTAATCAGTTTTCTTATGTTGACACATTCTTGCATACCAGGAAAGAATCCCACTTGATCATGGTGTATAATTCGTTTAATGTGTTGTTGAATACATATAGCAAGTATTTTGTTGAGGACTTTTGCATCTAGGTTCATTAGAGAGATTGGTCTGTAATTTCCTTTCTTGTGTCTTTTTTTGGTTTTGGTGTTATGGTAATGTTCACATCATAGAATTAGTTAGGCAATGTTCCTTCAGTTTTGATTTTTTAGAAGAGTTTCAGCAAGATTGGTGTTAATCCTTTCTGGAATGTTTGGTAGAATTCACTTATAAAGATGTCTGGCCCAGGGCTCTTCTGAGTTGGGAGGATTTAAATGACTGATTCTATCTCTTTACTTGAGATTGGTTTATTGAGATCATCAATTTCTTCTTTCATCAATGAAGGCTACTTATTTATTTCTAGGAATGGTCCATTTCCTCTAAATTGTCCTTCTTTTTGGAATATAGGTTTTCAAAGTATCCTCTTATGATAGTTTTTATTTCTATTGTATCAGTGGTGATATATCCTTTCTTATTTCTTGTTTTGCATATTTTCATCTTCTCTCTTTTTTCTTTGTTATTCTAGTTAAGGACTTGTCAATTTTATCAATCTTCTAAAAGAACCTGCTCTTGGTTTTGTTTATTTTTTTTAGTGCTTTCTTATTTTCTATTTCATTTAGTTCTGCTCTGATCTTTGTTATTTCTTTCTTTCTTCTACCTATGGGTTTAGTTTATTGTTCTTTTACTAATTCCTCTAAGTGTGCAGTTCTGAAATTTTAGCTATTTATTTTTGATGTATGAATTTATGGCTATAAATTTCACTCTCAGTACTACTTTTGCTGTTTCCCATAAGTTTTGATATATTGTGTTATCATTTTCATTAGTTTCAAGGTAGTTATTGATTTCTTTTGAGATTCAATCCTTGTCACACTGTTTTTCTAAGGGTGTGTTATTTATTGCCAAATCTGGTTCTCTGGCCTTGCAGATTTTCTGCTTCTTTCTACAGTGGTCAGAGAAATTATTTTGTATGATTTCAACATTACTGAATTCATTGAGACTTTCTCTATGACCTTGCATGTAGTCTACATTGGAGAATGACCCATGTGCACTTGAGAATAATGTATATCCTGTTGTATTTGGGTGTTATGTTTTGTATATGTCTATTAGGTCTAGAGCCTCTAATACATTGTTCAAAGTCTTTGTTTCTTTATTGATTCTCTTTTGAGATGTTCTGTCCAAAGATGATAGTGGTGTATTAAAGTCCCCCACTATAATTGTAGAGGCATTTATTCTTTCACCTAGCTTTTCCAGTGTTTGCCTCACATATTTGGATGCACCTTGTTAGGAGCATAAATTTTATGATTGTTCTTTCTTCTTGAAAGATTATCCCTTTCACTAATATGTAGTGTCCATCTTTGTCTCTCACAATTGTTTTGCATTTAAAGTCTATTTTGACTGACATTAAAATGTAGCTACTCCTGCCTTTTTTGGTTATTGTTTGCTTGTAAGATTGTTTCCAGCCATTCATTTTTAACCTCCTTGAATCCCTGGATCTAATATGTGTTTCTTGTAAACAGCATATAGATGGGTTATATTTCCTCATCCAATCTTCCAGTCTGAGTCTCTTGACAGGCGATTTTAATCCATTTACATTCAGTGTTATTACTTGGAATTATTTATATTAGCCATATTTTCTCTGGATTTGTGCTTGTCATATTTTGATTTTTTCTCTTTTCATATTTTTACTTGCTCTTACACTCTCCTCCAGCTCTGCCTCTCCTGTTTTTTTCTTTCCTCCTACAGAACTCCCTTTAGTATTTCTTGAATGACTGGATTCTTGTTGGCATACTCTCTTAGTTTATGTTTATCTGTGCATAATTTGAAACTCTCCATCATTTTTGAATGCTACTTTAGCTGGATAGAGTGGTCTTGGTTGGAAAATTTTTTCTTTTCGTTCCTTGACTATGTCATACCACTGCCTTCTTGTATCCATGGTTTCAGATGGTAATCTTATGGAACCTCCTTGTATGTGGTGGTCCTCTTTTCTCTTGCTGCATTTAGAATTTCCTCTTTGTCTTGAGCATTGGAAAATTTGACAGGTATATGTCTTGCATTAGCCCTGTTGGGATTTATGCTGTTTGGGTGTAGTGTTCTTACTGGTCTTGTACATCCATCTCCCTCAGTAGGTTTGGGAAGTTTTCAGCCATTATTTCCTCCAACACCCCTTCTGTCCCCTTTCCCTCCTCTTCTCCTTCTGGATGCCTATAATGTGTATGTTTGTGCGTTTTGCATTGTTATTCAAGTCCCTATGTCCCTACTGTTTTTTTTTTCTATCTTTTCTTTGATCAGTTCTACTATCTGTTTGATTTCAGATGTACTGTCTTCCACATCATATTTTTTCTACCTCTTCAAATCTGTTGTTATTTGCGGAGAGTGTATTTTTGATTTCTTGAATTGTGCTGTTCATCACCATCATATCCGTTATCTTTTTGCATATGATTGCAATTTCTTCTGTATTTTTTCCAACTGTTTTCTTCATATTCTTAATCTCGTCCTTCACATTATCAAATTGGTTCCTAATATATGCTTTGAGAGCTTTAATTATGTGCTCAATATTTTGCTCCTATTCCTGGTTTTTAATTTGGTCATCAGATTGGGCTATGTTTTCCTGATTTTGGTTTGGTTTTAGATTTTTGTTGTTGTCTGATCATCATTATATCTTGATGTTTTTGTTCAGTTGCTTAGCCTCTTTGTGTGTTCTTGGGGTTTAATTAGTTGTTTTTGTGTGCATAGTAAGTCTTTGTCACTTTGTTCTTTTCTTGTTGTTGGCTAAGTTCACTTGAAGGAAAATATAGGGCTAGAGAAAGCAAAAGGAGTAAGAAAACAAAAAGTGTAATAATAGCATTGATATTAAATATTAATAGAGGAACCATGTGAGACCTAGGAGAATAGATATTAGACTCATAGAAGCTGTGTAGAATTATAAGAGTAAGAAAAGTGGAGTACTTATAATGAGACAGTGAACTGAATATGGGGAGGAATATAGTATGAATTAAAAGGCCAGTGTGGTCAGGAGAAAGCAAAAGAGAAAAGAAAAGACAATAATATAAAAAGTGAATTAAAGACAGAAAACGGAACAAAGGCATTAGAAATAAAAAGTCAGAAAATTTGGGGGCTCAACAAAGAGAGGTGAAATGTAAGAGAAAGAATAAATGATGGAAGATAGAAAGACCTAGAGGAGAGGGGATAGTGTTGGTAGCCAAAATCAGTACACACAGAAAAGAGGAAATCAAGGATGAGGAAACATGGCAAATGTGAATTAATCCCTACAGCACCTAATGTAAAAAAAAAAGGAAGAAAGGAAAAAGGGGGGGAATGGGGGGGCTGCAAGCAGAAAAAGAAAAAAAAAAAAGAATAAAGGGCCATGGGGGCATTAAGAGAAATGAAAAACAAGAAAACAAATCAACAAAAAAGACCAGACAAAGTTTCAAGAATCCTCTTTGCCATTAAATAAAATGCTCAGGAGTCTGATATTCTTCCTTTCTCCCTTCTTCACTTCCCTCTTTCCCAGGGCAGCAGGAAAACCGTGTGAGGACTCTGGTAGGAGATTCAAAGTGGTCCTTGGTGAACCAACTCACCACAGAAAATGATGACTCTTAATTTCCGGAAAGAGAGCATGCTCACCTCACCAGGAACCCCAAATATGCTATTGGATGCTTGGAAAGCATGCCCTACAGTCCCTCTCCCTTAGGTGTGCTACTGGAGGGCTAGTTGATTTTCTGACTCCACCTTCTCCCAGACCAAGTTTCTTATCTCAGGGCATTTAGGTTAATTGGGCTTTCTCAGCAGATTTGCCTCTCCTTTCTTCCTAGGCTCTCTCAAAGCCAGCTGGTAAGCTCTTCCAAGCTCAAAAAAAGGAGGGGGTACCAGAAAATTGAACCCACACTAATTTGGCCCCTCTGCACCTCCCCCAAGTCCCTCGCACTCATGTAGTCTATCCAAAACCAGAGGTCTTGGGTAATTCAGGACCTCAGGGTGTGCTGGATTTGGGAAAGGGAAGTCCGGGATATTGTGGACTTGAGGTATGGGGGCTTAGGGAACACAGACCTGGGGATCATACATCTGGGGAACACAGGGCTTAGGAATGCCACCACACAATGAACAGTTTTCAGGGAACACTGTGGCCATCAGCCCTGGGTGGAAGGGTCCCACCTCCTGACAACTTCTGCCCTCAGTGTTAGAAACCCACAACTCTACCTTTAGCAAGCACTATTTCTGTTGCAGTCTCTCTAAATCAACGTCCAGACACCTCCTGCCTTGCAAGCCCCCAAAACAGCCTGCTCCAGCAAGATTCCAACCCCACTCAACTGGTCCTTTGCAGGAGAGATTGTAAGGTGCACTCACTCAGATGCCATCTTGCTCTGCCTCCTCATATTTTCTAATGTAACATTTTTGTGATCTATGTATCTTCAAAAATACAATTAAAAATACAATTTTAAATATGCCCACAAGTACAATAATAGATGCTCAACTTTATTATTCATCAAAAAAAGAAATTTGAAACAACATTGAGACACCACTTCACACCCAGTAGAATAGCTAGGATTTTCTTTTAAGAAAGGAAATTAGCAAATGTTGGTGAGGAAGTAAAGAAATGGAAGGACTCATATAATGGTAGTGGGAATGGAAAATGCTGCAGCCCCTGCAGAAAACACTTGGCAGTTTCATAACAAGTTGCGCATATTATTCCTATGTGAGCTAACAATTCTATTCTTAGATATGTACCCCCAAAAATTGAAAGCAAAATCTGTCAAAAATGTGTATACAGATTTCATAGCAGCATTATTCACAACAGCCAAAAGTTGGAAACAACTTGAATGTCTACTAACTGATGTAAGGATAAGCAAATGTTGTGTATATAATATAATAAAATATTATTAGCCCATACTAATTATGAGTTATTGATACTTGCTACAGTGTGTATAAATAATATGCTAACTGAAATAAGCAAGACTCAAAAGGCCAAATATTGTGTGATTCCACTTACATGAAATACTTAGAATTGAGAAACCAATATTGATCAAAAGTAGATTAAGTGTTGCCAGGATTTGGGTGTCACAGGGATACAGAGAGTGTCTTAATGGTTAGGAATTATTTCTGCTGCAAGTTATTAGTAATAGTTGGACAAAACTGTGATGTGCTAAATGCCATTGAACTGGATAGTTGAAATATGATTAAAATGACAAATTTTATGTTACAAGTATTTTATGAGAATACAATTCAAAAGGAAGAGATTAGATGAAGAAAAAATGAATGAAGAGGAAATTATTTGAAAGAACTTGTCATGAAAAAATTCAAATAAAAATTTAAATCTGAAAGTATATGATAATTGAAATAAAGAATTCAATAGAGAGGAGAGATCCAAGATGGCAGAGTAGGGAAAGACAGGCAGCACTCTTCCTCCAGAAACTGCAGTAAGATAGACAGGTTTACCTGAGAGAAGAGAAGTGGTGGGACCATGAAGATAATCAGAGGGGACAGCTAGAGAGGAAAATTCTGGATGAGAAGCAAGCTGATGAAGATGGGACAGGGAAGTCAGCATATAGCTGACTCATAGAGAGAGGGAAACTGGGAAAGTGATATGCCTGGAAGACTTATGCTCAGTTAGCTCCAGGAATGAGGGAAGCTACCAAGTGACCAGAGGTGCATCCTGGTTTGCCCAGCAGGCTCTTGAGGTGGGGGAGCTTCAGCACAAAGAGATGTGAGGACTGACACCAAGCTGGCTCAGGGGTAGTGAGGAATAGGGAGAAAGGAGGTAGAGCAGGTGGCCTGCTTCTCAGGCAGATACCAGGAAAAGGAAAGACAGCAGTCAGTGCCAAAGAAGTTCCTGGGAGATGTGAGGAGGTAGCTGATGAGGTGGGCTGTCATACCCACCTCCTCTGGGAAAGAGAGGAACTGGATCAGTGAGGGGGTAGGCTGACAGGCACTTAGCCTGGGAGAGATTGGAACCAGAAGAGACAGCTGAAGAGCCATCAGAAGACCAATAGCCCTGAGGGAAAGGAGGCCGGGAGAACCAGCTGGTGAGCTGTCAAATGCTCATCCAGCTGGAAGAGAAGCCAGAGTGATCCAGCAGAATATGAGGGTCTTAGCCACAGTAAGTTTGGTACAAACAGCTTCATGACAGGGAACTTAAACTGACATTTTTCAGGCGCTTTTAATTTTGTAGTTTATTTTTGAATTCTTTGTTATTCTTTATTTTCTTCTCTATACCTAGGTACCTTACCTGTGGAGGGCAGGTCTCATGGTGATATTTTGGAGAACACTGGCAATCATAAACAATTCCTAGTAGCCTAAGAGGGAAGGTTGTTATGTTGGGGTTTATTTGTTTCTTTTTCCTCAGTATTGTCTTTATTCTTTTTCTTTCTTTCACTTCTTCATCTTCCATTGCTTTTCTCATTCCACCTTCTCTTGTTGTCTTCATTTTTTTCTTCTTATCATTTCTTTTCTCCTCTTTTTATTTTTTATTCAAACATTTTTATTATTATTCCTTATTTTTTATTATTGTTTTACTCTTATTACTGATTTGCTTTCCTGGATTTTTATTGGTATCTTTTCCATCCTTTTTATTAATCTTTACCTCTTCTTGTTTCTTTCCTTTTTTATGGTCTTAATATTCTGGGGAAGAATAAGGAAAACTAAAGGGGTATAGAATAAGTGGAACCAAGTTTTAAGAGGACCCTTAACACAAAATAAAATAAAATAAAATAAAATAAAACCCTAAAGTATAAAGAGAAAGTAACCAACTTAATAAGTCCATCTGATTAAACAGATGCCTAGAAACCAGCAAAAAAATAACAAGCCATACTAAGTTGTACTTCCCTGTACAACTACTAAGAAACAGACCCAGTCTAATGAACAAAGTGAAAACAGGAGGAGATGTAGAAAGTGGATTAACTAATCAAGAATATCCAAACAAATACCATGAGTCAACTTAATGGAGGGAAGGAAGAGATAAAGGATATTAAGGACACACGGGGGTAACATATAGAAGAAATTGTAAGCATACCTAAAAGGATAACAGATCTGATATTGATGAAATTCACAATGCAAGAAATTAAAATTACACTGGAAACTTATAACAACAGATTTGAAAAGACGGAGGAAAGATTTAGTGATATTGAAGATAGTACTTAAATTGCAAAGATAGAGGAGCTAGGTAAAAAGAAAAAATGCATCAGGGACTCAGGGAATTAAATGGAAATAATAAATGCATAAATATACTCACTATATACATCCCAGATTGAGAAGAGAAGGGAAAGGGGGCTGCAGTAGAGGAGGAAATTAAAGCCAAAAATTTCACAAATCTCATAAATGACATGGATGTACATATCCAGGAAGTGAATCAAACTCCAAACAGTAAAAATACTAATAGGTCTACCATGAAACACATACATATCAGATTGTCAAATGTTCAAGATGAATAATTCTGAAATCAGCAAGAGAAAAGAGATCTATCACTTATAATGGAAGCTCAAATAGATTAAGTGTGGATTTCTCATCTGAAACCATGGAAGTGAAAAGACAGTACTATAACATATTTAAGGTGATAAAGAAAAATCTGCCAGCCAAGAAATCTATATCCAGCAAACCTGGCATTCAAAAATGAGGGAGAGTTCAAAATAAGCACATATAAGAGAAATGGAGAGAATTTCCCAACAAGAATCTTGCTTTTCAATAAATACTAAAGGGAGTTATACAAGTTGAAAGGGAAAAACAGGAGAGAGAGGTTTGGGGGAGAGTATAGAAAGGAAGACTGTTAATAAGAGTAACTAAAAGGTAAAAAGAGAAAAACAAAATATGACAAATATAAACCTAAAGAAAGCTAATGTAAGTACAGCTTTGAGAGTAAGTACACTGAATGTTAATGGATTAAACTCTCCAACCAAAAGGCAGAGATTGGCAGAATACATAAGGAAATACCATCCATCTACATGCTGGCTACAAAAAGCTCATTTTAGACCCAGAGATGAAAGGAGGTTGCAAGCAAAAGGTTGAAAAACAATTTTACATGCAAGTAATAACCAAAATACTGTGTGAGTAGCTATAATAATCTTGGATAAAAGAGACTTTGAAAGTAGAACTCTTGTAATAGACAAAGAAGTATGCTTTATATTATGAAAAGGGGTAATCTTTAAGAAGAAGGAAAAATCATAAATAATTGAGCACTTAACCAGGGTGCCCTAAGATACATGATTTTAAATAATGATAAAACTCCATTTTAGGGAATTTGATCTGATTCTGAAGCACATGGAAATTAATTGAAGGATGTAAATTAAAGACATTTTAATGATTGTAATTAGATGAGGGTGGGACCTATTAGGCTAGATCAGGGAAGAGAAAATGAGCTAGAAGTAGACTAGTAATGGTATTAAAAATGAGTGTAGAAATATTGGTTATGAATATTTGGAAAACTGAGAAATTTTGATGGGCAATGAAGTTTTAAGTATAGATGGAATGTATCCCACAAGCATTTTAGAGATCTGTACCATATAATATATGCTCTAACACATTAAATACTATCTTTGAAATTACAAATATTTAAAAGAGTACATCCAGAGGATCAATGTGACATTCTCACTTTTCAAGGGATTAACATAATGTATTTAGTCATGTTAGTTCAAGAACAGGTTATAACCTGCTCAATTTCCAAGGATAGTGTTCAACATTGTTGATAAACTTGACTTCATCTCTAATATTCCTATCTAAGTGTTGAAAACTACATTTGCCACAATCACCTGTTTTATGATTTCAGGATAGAGTTTTTCAAGAGGGGGAATCCATGCAAGTTTGAGAAGGTAGAAGGGAAATGGGGGCCATTATTTCTGATAGTATCGTCATGTGTTTTCATGTGACAGTGAATATTTGTCAGATGTGGCAGTTTCATAGATTTCTCATTGGTTAAGATTTAGTGGGTTTATCTATAAAGTTTTAAAAGATTTAGTATCAAATAGTATACTGATGCAAAACTAAAATTTGATTCTTTCTCTGTTAAAGTGAATAAGTTTATTAAATCAGTCTCTTTTAGTAGAAGGTTATAAAGAGTTTTCTCCTGAATAATCAGTATACAAAGCTGATAGTCTGTTATCAAAATAGTTTCTTGTACTTTTACCTTATCTTGTCCTTTGTTAAAAATATGTCTTCTCACTTTTTAAAGAACATAATGTGTTGTGAGGACCTAGTGTGCAGGCCCCCACTCAGTCTTCAGTCCACAGTAATTTATGTGACATAGACCTAAGTTACAGCTTATCAACCCTCCCTGGAGAGGGGGACATGTATTAAATCAGATCTCTTCTGAGCAGTGAAACTTCATTCCTGAGGCAACATCACCAAACCCCAAGTGCACAGACACATGAACCTAGCAGAAATTCTCTTATCACACCTAAGGGTGATCTGAGATCCTTTATATCACCTTACATATTCTTCTGTCCTCTCCCAGAGCACTAATTTCATTTATCTTTTGACTAGCTGCCTTCAAGGATTTTCTCCTGTCCATAATTCCCAGTAAAGTTTATGTCTGATTCACTGCACAGTGCATTTTTTGGTCTTATGGCCTCACCAACTCTTACCCTTGAGGAGTTGGGGTTGCAGCGATTGGTGAGCCACAGCCAGGAGACCAAAGGACTACCAGCAGTGGTGGGCATGAGCTCTGGGATGGAAGAATTCATGGGGAGAAATCCTGAGTTGTATTGTAATGTCCATGTGGGGAGGATTGGCTTCCCTCCAGGGCAAGAGGGTCCAGAGAAGAGGTGACCTTCAAAAGAATTTGGAATTGCCCACTTGCTTGACTGTTGTAGAACTCTATATGAGTACTGGAACACCCCAAAAACCGTGATAGGAGTTGAGTGTGTGCTGCAAGTTCCAATGATTTTGAGATTTATTAAAGATAGCAGGCATGCTGCCACAGCAATTGGGCTGGCTGTTGCAAGTGGTAGTATGGTTAGAAACAGCAGATTGTCTCAAGAAAAACACAGAAATCTGCCACTTAACAAAAAGAAAAATTAAAACTAGAAAAGGACCTGTAGACTTTCACTTCTGTCTTAGTGACAGGTCTCTCTGAGCAACTAAATAAGAAAGAAATAGTGATTCAGATGTAGAAATTATAAAAGAATCTTTAAATCATATTAGAACACTTGTGCAAAGTCTAAATCACAGGTACTATATCCAGCATAAGCAGAAGTGCTAAGAAGGGCACTTGTCAGTGAAATCATGCTTGAATGAAAACATCTGGCTGAAAAGTTAACTGAGATAAGGATAACATTCTGGCAGCAATTTTGCAAACCCCCTGCCACCTGAATACTGTGGACTGGTGAAAGCTGATAGAATTAGTTTAGTGGCTGGAGAAGTAGAACATCTTAGCAATATTAATATACTGTTTCATTTCTGTGGTCATTCTAATTGAGCCTGGATAGCCACATTAATAAAATTAGTGCTGTTAAAGTTTAGTGACTTTTGAATTGGACAACTTTATGAAAGTAAGAGAAAAAATAGAAAAATGCTAGCGGTCTTTGTAAGCCTACAATTAAAAATGTATTACAAGCGGCAGACTTGGCCCAGTGGTTAGGGCGTCCATCTACCACATGGGAGGTCCATGGTTCAAACTCCAGGCCTCCTTGACCCATGTGGAGCTGGCCCATGAGCAGTGCTGATGTGCTCAAGGAGTGCCCTGCCACACAGGGGTGTCCCTGCATGTAGTGGAGCCCCATGCACAAGGAGTGTGCCCCATAAGGACAGCCACCCAGCATGAAAGAAAGTGCAGCCTGCCCAAGAATGGTGCTGTACACATGGACACATGTACATCTGACACAAGATGATGCAACAAAATGAAACACAGATTCCTGTGCTGCTGAAAACAACAGAAGCGGACAAAGAAGAACACACTGTGAATAGACACAGAGAACAGACAACTGGGGTGGGGAGGGGGGAAGGGGAGAGAAATAATAAATAAATCTTCAAAAAATGATATTACAAAGAAGAATAATTACAGACCAATCTCTTATGAACATAGATTCCAAAATTCTCAACAAAATATTTGTAAATAGAATCCAAGGGCATATTAAAATATATAACACAATCAAGTATATTTTATTCCTGATATACAAGAGTGGTTCAACTCAAGAAAATCAATGAACAAAATACACCACTTTAGCAAATTGAAGGGGAAAAAAATCCCATGATCATCTCATTCAATGCAGAAAAGGCGTTTGACAAACTCCAGCATTCTTTCATGATAAAACAATTCTGAAAGACAGGAATGGAAGGATGATTTCTCAACATGGTAAAGCACATATATAAAAATTCCACAGCTAACATTGTGCTCAAGTGTGAAAGACTGAAAGATTTTTCAATGAGATTAGGAATAAGACTAGGATTCTCACTGTCACCACTGTTATTCAATATTGTGCTAAATGTTTTAGCTAGACCAATTAGGCAAAAATAATAAAAGGCACCCAAAAAGAAAGTAAAATTCTCACTACTCACAGATGACATGATCCAATATTTACAAAATTCTGAAATATTTATGATAAAGCTATGACAGCTAATAAGTAACTTCAGCAAAGTGGCAGGATAAAAGATCAACACACAAAAAAATCAGGAGTTTTTCTGTATACTAGTAATGAACAATCTGAGGAAGAAGTCAAGAAATGGTCCATTTAAAATAGCAACCAAAAGACTCAAATATTTAGGAATTATTTTAACCAGAGATGTAAAGAACCTGTACTCACAAAACAAAATATAATGCTAAAAGAAGTTAAAGTGTACCTAAACAAATGGAAATAATCTGTGTTCATGGACTGAAAGACTAAATATTGTGAAGATGTCAATCCTACCAAAACTGATTTACAGTCACTGAATTCCCATTCAAAATTCCTTTAACCTACTTCAGAGAAATAGAATAGTCAGTTAAAAATTGATTTGGAAAGGAATTGGGATGTGAATAGCTAAAAACATCCTAAAAGAAGAGTGAAGTAGGAATATCCATACTCTCTGACCTTGAAACATATGTCAAAACTACAGTGGTCTAAACAACAAAAGTGTTGGCATATTATAGACACATTGGTCAATCGAATGGGCATGAGAGTTCAGAGATAGACCCCCATTTCTATGGTCAACAGTTTTTTTTGGTCAGATTTTTTTGTCTTTATTTATTTTTTTAAAGTTATATTAAAAATATGAGGTCCCCATATACACCCCACCCCCTTTACCCCACTACTCCCCCCATAACAACAACCTCCTCCATCATCATGAGACATTCTTTGCATTTGGTGAATACATCTCTGAGCACTGTTGCACCTCATGGTCAATGGTCCACATCATAGCCCACACTCTCCAACAGCCCACCCAGTGGGCCATGGGAGGATACAATGTCTGGTAACTGTCCCTGCAGCACAATCAGGACAACTCCAAGTCCAGAAAATGCCCCCACATCACATCTCTTCCTCCCACTCCCTACCTCCAGTAGCCACCATGGCCACTTTCTCCACACCAATGCCACATTTTCTTCGATTACTAATCACAATAGTTCATGAATAGAATATCAGTAAGTCCACTCTAATCCATACTCTATTCCTACATCCTGTGGACCTTAGAATGGTTGTGTCCCCTCCACATCTATATCAAGAGGGGGCTTAGATTCCACATGGATGCTGGATGCAATTCTCCTGCTTTCAGTTGTAGGCATTCTTGGCTCCATGGTGTGGTGGTTGACCTTCTTCACCTCCATGTTAGCTGAGAGGGGTAAGTTCAGTAAACCAGAGTGTAGGAGTTGCAAGTCTATTGAGACTCAGGGCCTGGCTATCACATGGTCAGTCCAGAGGTTCAGGTCCCCTGGGTATACATTAAACTGCAGCATCAACTACAGTTCTGGTAAAAGTAACAGGAAAGACTTGTGGACAAAGATCACATCTGAGTCCAGCTCCATCACACAGAAACATAAACTCCAAAGTAGGGCCAACTGACATGGCACTGAACTCCATCTGCCATGACCATAGAACCTGTGGTTCTCTGTAGCCCTCAGAAGAACCAATAACTGGGATTGTATCTACTTTATCTGTCTCTGGGACTCTGCTCAGGTGTGCATAAGGGCAACTCCTCTGATAACCTCCTGGCTCTTTTTTGGAGACTGATAGCCATATAAACTCATTTGTCTTTTCCATTTCCCTTTTTTATTCAGGTCAAAAAGCATTTTTAACTCCTGGTATTATATGTAGATTGAGATATTCTACTGGTACGAGTTGACCCTTTAATTCAAGGTCATTTTCTAGTTACATCATCAGCTGGTACTTGGGGGTAATCCCTCTGTGCCATGGAGGCTCATCCCTGGGAGTCATGACCCACGCTGGGAGGGAAGGCAACACATTTACATGGTGAGTTTGGCTTCGAGACTGGCCACATTTGAGTAACATGAAGGCTCTCAGGAGGTAACTCTTAAGCACTCTGCAGCTCTAGGCCTTTTTCTTATTTCAGGTGCACAGGCTCACAAGCATAGTTATTAGTATCAAGGGCATATTGTTGGACCTTGTTGGAAACTGAGGCACAGTGGCCTCACAAGGAGAGATGTACTGTCTCCATGCTAGTGCTATCTCCATGGCTATGCTTGCAACCTAAGAATGCAGTAATAAAGAGTTCCCAGTACATGGGATGAAGCTGTTAAAGGCTGAAAGAAAAGATGAGCACATACTTTTTGTAGTGAATAGAACACTTAGACTTTGTACCTTGAGATAAGAATTTTTAAAAATTCCTTAGACTATGAGTAATGCTGCTTGATGTCACATAAGCTATGTGTTCCTGCTTATTGGCAATAGGCTACGTATTCCTACTTGTTGTCACGTACACTGGGGTATATAGAGAGCCCCTTGTAAACAATAAAGTTGTCTGAGGAGTTATTACTCACAGACCCCCTGATCCCAGCTCTCTTGCTCATCCCTTCCCCCTTTTCTCTTTCTTTCATTCCAGATACCCTTCAGGTCCAAATGTGCAACAGGACCTTCCTTTTTTTTGGTCTTTGCCATTGCACTTGGGGGATTGTTGCAGTTCCTTTAGGGACTGTGATAGAGCTCCCCTGGCTAGGAACTCAGCACTCCCTCAATTGTTGTTTTTAGTTGTAACCACTGTGAAGATATGCAAACATTTTTATTTACCCTGGATATATGCCCTGGAGAACTCGCTGCAAACCATGTGTGCCCTGTCAATAAGATCCCACACCAGTATTCCTCCCCTGCCATTGTTGAACCTCTCTGTGATCCAAAACTTCTTCAAAAGTGAAGCCCAATATATTGCCAGGTTCCATTAACAGTAAAATGGAATATAGTGATGAGTTTAAAGGTTAGATATAGAATACATATTAATTTGGAAAAATTAAGGTAAAAATAAATTGGGTATCAAAAATTTAAAAATGCAAAAGCTTTGTTTTTGATGTTTTGCCTCCCATCACTGCAATGTGTTGCCATGTATGCAAATTGGCAAGGTAAGTACTACCATCTTTTTCTCAGTGTCTACATCCTATCTTTTTCTTTTTCCCCCTAATTATTAAGCTTTAGATCACAATAATTCATATATACAATATATGAAGTTTTAGATTACAGTAATTCATATACACAATATACAGTACTCCCACATATCCAATATAAAACCCTTTTCCCTTCCACAGCAATAATCTTTATACTTGTTCATACTGTATTTACTGAAACTGATATTGAGACAATAGCTTTTGAACAAGGTAATATTTGGGTTTACATCGTGGTTTATATTTTGGACTATACAATTTTCTAAATTTTTTGTTATCTTATGTTTTACATTATGATTTACATTTTAGCCTATCAGTCCCTATATATTTTTGGTGTAATTTTACATGTCTTATATCCATCCTTGCATAATCTTGTGGAACACTTCTAGTGCCCACACAGTTACATTGATTCCATCTATTCAATATCTCTCTCCTCCTCCCCTCAGGGCCCACAATGACAGTCAGTCTTCCTTGCTTGAAGTGCCATGTTCAGATATACTTGCAACAGTGTTGAGGGCTTGACATGCTCAACTGCCCTAATGCATTGGGAGCCACCATTTCTCTCAAGAGATACAATTCCCTCTATTTGAGAACATCAGTCCTCCCCAGGATGTAAGTATACCTTCACTCTCATAATATGGGTCTCTATCCAATGATATAACCCACTATGGCAAAATGAGCATTCACATACTCCCTAGGACCCTGTCCCTGCATCAGATTATCCCCTTTAAGCATCTTAAACAAGTTACCTTCCCTATTATATATTTGGAAAGTTTTCTCAGCATTATACTCTCAACCACATACCTGACAATCTCCTATGTTCTTATGTTTTCCCACCCTCCCCCCAATTTCTTGGGCAATATTACCCATACTACCATCCCTAGCCCCTCTCAAGCCCGCAAAGCCTAACCCAAAGGTAAACCTATTCCCCCATTTTATCCCTTCCTTGTAAAATACTTACCTCCAGTTTATCATAGATTTCACCCATGTAGGTGTCAGCTTACATCCTTCCTCTATCCCCCAATTTCTTTTAATCCTGTCAATCAGTCTTTAGCTCTCTGAGGCAGATTGGTTTATTTATTTCATATCATTGAAGTCATGTAGTATTTATCCCTCAATGCCTGGGTTGCTTCACTCAACATAAGGTTCTTTAGATTCATCCATGTTATCACATGTGTTTATACTGTATTCATTCTTTAAGCTGAGTAGTATTCCATTGTATGCATATATCACATTTTATTTATCCATTCATCTCTTGATGGGCATTTGGGTTGATTCCAACTTTTGGCAATAGTGAACAATGCTGCTATGAACATTGGCATGCATATATCAGTTTGTGTCCTAGTTTTCAGTTCTACTGGCTAAATACCCAGCAGTGGAATTGCTGGGTCATATGGCAAATCGATAGCTAGTTTTTTGAGAAACCGTCAAGCTGTCCTCCAGAATATCTGGATCCTTCTGCATTCCTACCAGCAGTGGATGAGTGTTCCTATTCCTCCACATCCTCTCCAGCATTTGTAGTCTTCTGTTTTTTTCATAGCTGCCAATATTATGGGAGTAAGATGGTATCTCATTGTAGTTTTGATTTGCACTTCCCTGATAGCTAGAGATCTGGAGCATTTTTTCACGTGCTTTTTAGCCATTTGTATTTCTTCTTTGGAGAAGTGTATGTTTAAGTCTTTTCCCCATTTTTTAAATGGGTTGTTTGTCTTTTTATTTTCAAGATATAGGAGTTCTTTATATATGCAGGGTATGAGTCTCCTATATGATATATGGTTACCAAATATTTTCTCCCATTGTGTAGGCTCTCTTTTCACTTTCTTGACAAACTCCTCTGATGTGCAGAAGGCTTTAATTTTGAGGAGGTCCCATTTATCTATTTGTTCTTTTGCTGCTCGTGCTTGTGGTGTGAAGCTCATGAAGCCATTTCCTATTGCCAGGTCTTGTATATGCTTCCTTACACTGCTTTCCAAAGTCTTTATGGTCTTGCTCTTATATTTAGGCTTTGATCCATCGTGAGTTGATTTTTGCATAAGGTGGGAGATGGCAATCCTCTTTCATTCTTTTACATATGGAAATCTAGTTCTCCAGGCATTATTTGTTGAATAGGCCATTCTTTCCCAGTTGAGAGGGTTTGGTGGCTTTATTTAATATTATATGGTTATATATATGAGGATCTATATCAGAACTCTCTATTCAGTTCCATTGGTGTGTGTGTCTCTCCTTGTGCCAAAACCATGCTGTTTTCACTACTGTAGCTCTGTAGTATGTTTTGAATTCAGGGAGTGTGATTCCTCCAACTTCATTTTTCTTTGTCAATATGTCTTTGGCTATTCAGGGCCTCTTTCCTTTCCAGATAAATTTCATAGTTACTTTTTCTAGTTCCTTAAAGAATGCTGTGCTGTTTTTTTGGGGATTGCAGTGAATGTGTAGATCAGTTTTGGTATGATAGACCTCTTAATAATATTTAGTCTTCCTATCCATGAACAGGAAATATTTTTCCAATTATTTGGGTCTTCTTTGATTTCCTTGAACAGTCTTGTATAGTTCTCGGTATATAAGTTTTTTACATCTTTAGTCAAATTTATTCCTAGGCATTTTATTTTTTTTAATTTACTGTTGTAAATGGCATTTGTTTCTTGATTTCCTCCTGAGCTTGCTCATTATTGGTGTACAGAAATGCTACTGATTTTTGCGCTTTGATCTTACAACCCGCGACTTTACTAAAATCATTTATGAGTTCTAGAAGCTTTGTTGGAGACCTCTCAAGGTTTTCTATATATAGGATCATGTCATCTGCAAATGAAATTTTGACTTCTTCCTTTCCAATTTGAGGTCCTTTTATATCTGGTCCTTGCCTCAGTGCTCAATCACGTACTTCTAAGACAATGTTAAATAGAAGAGGTGATAATGGGCAGCCGAATCTTGTTCCTGATCTTAGAGAAAAAGATTTTAGGATTTCACCATCGTAAATGATGTTGGCTGTGGGATTTTCATATATACTCTTTATCATGTTTAGAAAATGTCCTTGTATTCCAATCCTTTGCATGGTTTTTATCAAGAAAGGGTGATGCATTTTCTCAAATGCTTTTTCTGCATCTATAGATATAATCATGTGATTTTTTTCTGTTTATATGGTGTATTACATTGATTGATTTTCTTATGTTGAACCAGTCTTGCATACCTGGAATGAATCCCACTTAGTCATGGTGTATAATTCGTTTAATGTGTTGTTGAATATGGTTAGCAAGTATTTTCTTGAGGATTTTTGTGTCTAGGTTCATTAGAGAAATTGGTCTGTAATTTTCCTTTCTTGTTGTGTCTTTGTTTGGCTTTGGTACTAGGGTAATACTGGTGTCATAGAATGAGTTAGGTAACGTTCCTTCTGTTTTGATTTTTTGGAAGAGTTTCAGCAAGATTGGTGTTAGTTCTTTCCAGAATGTTTGTAGAATTTACCTGTGAAGTCATCTGGCTCTGGGCTCTTCTTAGTTGGGAGGTTTTTAATGACTGAATCTATCACTTTAATTGTGATTGGTTTGTTGAGATCATCCATTTCTTCTTTCATCAATATAGGCTGTTTTTGTGTTTCTAGGAATTTGTCCATTTCCTCGGAATTGTCATTTTTGTTGGAATATAGTTTTTCAAAGTATCCTCTTATGATAGTCTTTATTTCTGTGGGGTCAGTGGTGATATCTCCTTTCTCATTTCTTATTTTGTGTATTTGCATCTTCTCTCTTTTTTCTTTGTTAGTCTAGCTAAGGGTTTGTCAATTTTATTGATCTTCTCAAAAAACCAGATTTTGGTCTTGTTTATCTTTTCAAGTGCTTTCTTTTTTCTCTTTCACTTAGTTCAGCTCTTATCTTTGTTCTTTCTTTCTTTCTCCTTCCTGTGGATTAACTTTATTGTTTTTTTACTAATTCCTCCAAATGTATAGTTAGTTCTTCAATTTTTGCTCTTTCTTCTTTTTTGATGTATGAATTTATGTTTCTAAATTTCCCTCTCAGTAGTGCTTTTGCTGTGTCCCATAAGTTTTGTTATGTTGTGTTATCATTTTTATTAGTTTCAAGGTAGTCATTAATTTCTTTTGAGATTTCCTCTTTGACCCACTGTTTTTCTCAGAGTCTGCTGTTTAATTTCCATAACTTGGTGTGTAATCTGTGCCTCTGGCCCTTGCAGATTTCCAGCTTCACTCCACTGTGGTCAGAGATATTATTTTGGATGGTTTTGATCTTTCTGAATTCATTGAGGCTTTCCTTGTGGCCTAGCATATGGTCTATCTTGGAGAATGATCCATGTGCACTTGAGAAAAATGTATATCCTGCTGTATTCAGGTATAATGATCTGTATATGTCTATTAGATCCAGCTCCTTTCATATACTGTTCAAAGTTTTTGTTTCTTTAGTGATTCTCTTTTGAGATGTTCTGTCCAAACTGATAGTGGTGTATTAAAATCTCCCACTATAATTGTAGAGGCTTCTATTCTTTCACTTGGTTTTTCCAGTGTTTGCCTCACGTATTTTGAGGCACCCTTGTTAGGAGCATAAATATTTATGATTGTTCATTCTTCTTGAAAGATTATCCCTTTCACTAATATGTAGTATCTATCTTTGTCTCTCACAATTGTTTCGCATTTAAAGTCTATTTTGTCTGATATTAATATAGCTACTCTGGCCTTTTTTTTTTTTGGTTTTGTTTATTGTTTGCTCGTAATATTGTTTTCCAGCCATTCACTTTCAACTTCCATGAATTCCTGAGTCTAGGATGTGTTTCTTGTAGACAGTATATAGATGGGTCATATTTCCTTTTCCAATCTTCCAGTCTGAATCTTTTGACAGGTGAGTTTAATCCTTTGGCATTCAGTGTTATTACTTCCAAGGAATTATTTATGTTAGCCATATTTTGTTTGGGCTTGTGTTTTGCATATTTTATTTGTTTTTTTCCTTCTCTTTTCGTTGCTCTTACACTCTCCTCCAACTCTGCCTCTCCTGTTTTTTTCTATCTTCCTGCAGAACTCCCTTTAGTATTTCTTGAAAGGCAAGGTTCTTATTGGCATACTCTTTTAATTTCTGTTTATCTGTGAGTATTTTGAACTAGCTGTCATTTTTGAAAGTTAGCTTAGCTGGGTAGAGTATTCTTGGTTGGAAATTTTTTCTTTTAGTACCTTGACTACATCATACCACTGCCTTCTTGCCTCCATGGTTTCAGATGAGAAATCAGTACTTAATCTCATGGAGCCTCCCTTGTATGTGATGGTTCTCTTTTCTCTTGCTGCTTTTAGAATTTTCTCTTTGTCTTGAGCATTTGATAATTTGACAAGTATATGTCTTGTAGGTCTGTTAGGATTTATGGTCTTTGATGTGCGTTGTGCTTCCTGGACATGTACATCCATCTTTCTCTGTAGATTTGGGTAGTTTTCAGGCATTATTTCTTCCAACACCCCTTGTGTCCCCTTTCCCTTCTCTTCTCCTTCTAGGATGCCTATAATACATATGTTTGTGTGTTTTGCATTGTCATTCATGTCCCTAAGTCCTACCTGGATTTTTTCTATCTTTTTATTGATCAGTTGTACTATCTGACTTCAGATGTACTGTCTTCCACATCGCTAATTCTTTCCTCTGCCTCTTCTAATCTGCTGCTATTTGCTGAGAGTGTATTTTTGATTTCTTGAACTTTGGTGCTCATCATCTTCATATCTGTTATCTTTTTGCATATTTTTGCAAATTCCTTTCCAAGTGTTTTCTTCATATTGTTAATATCTTCCTTTACTTCATTAAGTTGGTCTCTAATATATGTTTTGAGATCTTTAATTACTTGTCCGATGTTCGGCTCCCCTCCCTGGTTTTTAGTTTGTTCATTGGATTCAGACATGTTTTCCTGATTATTGATTTGGTTTGTAGTTTTTGTTGCTTTCTGGTCATCATTTTATCTTGGCGGGTTTAATCAGTTCTTTAGCTTCATTGTTTAGTCTTGGGGATTCATTATTTGTTGTTCATGCATAAGTGTTATTTCTTTTCTTTGTCACTTTGTTCTTCTTACTCTATTTTCTTGTTACTGGCTAAGTTCACTCTGACAGAAAATATTATGGCCAGGGAAAGCAAAATGAGTAAGAAAAGAAAATGTATATAGTACTATTGGTAATAAATGTTAACAGAGCAAAAATGTGAGATCTAGGAGAATGGACATTAAACTCATGTAAGTTGTGTAGAGTTATGCAGTAATAAAATACCTATAATGAGACAGTCAACTGAATATTGGGAGGAATATAGTATGAATTAAAAGGCCAGTGTTTTCATGAGAGAGGGAAACAGAAAAGAAAGACAATAATATCGAGTGGGTAAAAGATAGGAAACAGAACAAAGATATAAGAAATAAAAATTCAGACAATTTGGGGGCCAAAAAAAGGGAGATGGAATATAAGAGAAACAGAAGATGATGAAGGATAGAAAGATGTGGGGGAAAGGGGATAGTGTAGGTGGCCAAAATCAATACACACAGAAAAGAGGAAATGGAGGATGAGGTGACACAGCAAGTATGAAGCGCTCTCTGCAGCACCTATTATATAAAGAAAATAATATAAAAAAGAAGAAAAAGAGAGAAAGGAAAAAAGAGAAGGGAAAAAGGGGTCCAAAGAAAAGGGTGGAAACAAGCAAGAAAATGAAAAAGAGAAAAAAAAAGCTAGACAAATGAAAAATGACCTTCAGGGATAAAATGGGAGAAAAGTCCAGGGGACGATGCAATATTAGCAACCACAACAACAACAACAAAAATAAAGAGCCAACGTTTCAAGGTAGGAATCCTCTTTGCAGTTAAATAATACACTTAGGGATCTGACCTTCCCCCTTTCTCCTTTCCTCACTTCTCTCTCTCCCAGGGCAGCAGGAAAGTTGCCTGAGAGGTCCGGTAGGAGATTCAAGTAGGTCCTTGTTGAACCAACTCAACACAGAAACTATGACTCTTTATTTCCAACCTGAGAGCACCTACACCTCACCAGAAACCCCAAATATGCTATTGGAAGCTTGGGTAGCACCTCTTACAGTCCCTCCTCCTTTGGTGTTCTAGGGGAGGTCTAATTGATTTTCTGACTCCACCTTCTCCCAGACCAAGTTTCCTATCCCAGGACATTTAGGTAAATTGGGCTTTCTCAGCAGATTCACCTCTCCTTTCTTCCCAGTCTCTCCCCAAGTCAGCTGGTACACTCCTCCAAGTTAAAGGAGAGAGAGGAAAAAAAACCAACACAAAACACTGAGGGGTAGGGTAATCAAGGACCTCAGATGGACCTCAGGGCATGGTGGATTCAGGGATGGGAAGCCCATGATATTGCAGACTCAAGGTGTGTGAGTCTCTGGAGCATGGGCCACCAGGGTTTAGGGGACACAGACCTGGGAACCATGCATCTGGTTAACACGGGATCTGGGAACACTACAGCACAACAAAGCCTTCAGGGATTGCAGTGGCCAGGCTTCCACCCTAGGGAGAGAGGTCCCACCCACAACTTCTGACCTCCATGTCAGAAACCCAAAATTCCACCTCTCATCAGAATCTCTTCTGTCACTGTATCACCAAATCAACATCCAGACACCTCCTGCCCTGCAAGCCCCTGAAACAGTCTGCTCAGGGCTTGGGAACACCCCAGCACAACAAAGCCTTCAGGAATTGCTGCAGGTGGGCCACCAGCCCCAGAGGGAATGGTCCCACCCACAACCTCCGATCTCCATGCAAGAGACCCAAAATTCTACCTCTTGCAAGAATCTCCTCTGTCATCATCCTACCAAATTGACATCCAGACCCCCCTGCCCTGCAATCATCCCAAACAGCCTGGTCCAGCAGGACTCCGACCCTACTCAGCTGCTTCTTTTGGATTGTATGTTTTATGAATGCTTCTCAGTAAAATTTTTTAAAAGAAAAAAATTCTTGCAGTGTGCCCCCCCCCCCAAAGAGCGATAAGGACAAAGATGTAAAGGAGATTACCTCAATCTTAGCTGCAATAACAGTTTTGATGTTGGTGTTGGCTTTGATAAGTTAATTGAACTCTAAGTTTCAGATTCTGTAGCATTGAAAGACAAGTACAATAATAATATCCCACAAAATATTCTTTTATTTTTCACAAAATATTCTTGAAAATTAAATGAGGATAGTAATTGAAAAATATTTTGTAAAGTGGAAAATGCCATATACACTATCTCATATTTTTCATAGGTAAGATTTTTTTGATGATGATGATATTTGAGAATATTATTTGGATTGGTTAAGTTTTCGAGACAGATTGAGTTTAACAAGAAATGAGATTTGAAAAAATAGTCATGAGAAGTAACTAAGAAAAAGTGCAATGGAGTTATCTATTAACTTTTAGTGCTTTAATTACATTGTGTTTCAAAGTCCCAGAGGGGATTTATCAACAGGAAAACTTCATCCACTCCTCTAAGGGACAGAGAGAAGTTCAGGATGATGTCACTACTCTACTTCTTGTACATTTAACCACAGCCACATTCCATTTTCCCACTAGATGTGTCTTGGGGCAGCATCTGATGGTGGTGTCAACCAGATACCAGACAAACCTGAAGGAACAAAAGGGTAATCAATGTCCTCTGCTCTTCTGTGCTGACACTTCCTGTGGGTTCTTGATGATGTCTCCTCAATTTGCACACTATCATTTTCATGAAGGAAAAAAGGGTGTTTTCCTTTGAATCTCTTTATGTATCACTTATTTACTGACACAAATTATGAAATAGATTGTTGATTTCCAATTGCTTATTGCCAAAGGGTATATATTCCTTCAGTATTTTTGGGTGATCTGCTTATTCTCCTGAGCCTAAATTATTGCTAAGGTTTCTCTGATTTTACTTTGAAGAGGGATTACTTTTATAGTGAACATTAGAAGCAAAGTTCTGGATCATGTTTATGTTTACTTTATGAAGATGACAGTGGGAGACTTAAAGGCCAAATTGAAGAGGTAGAACTATGTCCTTGAGAGAGCTGAGGCAATTGCATGCTCTGGGTTGCACACCTGGGCTGAATCTTAAGTCCTTCCTCTTCTAGTTGTGTGACCTCAGATAGGCTGAGAACCTTAATTTCCAATTGGTAAAAGAAGAAGATAAGGTAAAAGTAAGTGTCTCATAGCTCTTGGGAAGACTAAGTGCGATTAAATGCTACAACAATTCTTAAGATCCATAACACTCTGAAGAAAGCCTGGATAATACCTTACCACCACTATGATGATCCCCTATGTTAAACATGCACTAAACTTTTGGCATTAAATGCAAGCAATTGGATTGAGAAAAATAATAGTGGTCAGAGAGACCAGTAGCCCTGTGTAGTACACACACAATATCCTGTCATCTGTCTGGTGTCTTGGTGGACCTGTCAACATGGCTTGATGGCAGTGACCCCATTTATCAAAGTGCTGCAGAGATTTTGCCAGCTCCTACCCACTTGCTCTCCTGCTCTTCCTTCTCCCTGCAACTGATTCATTCAGCAGACATCTGGAGTTCTTCATATGTATTAGCCACTGCACCTGTTCCTGCTTTATTTCTTTTACATATCTAGACAAGATCATCAGGTATGTTTTGCCACTTATCAGACTGCTTTTGAATTTTGCATAGAGCTCAGCTTCCATCTGTCATTGAGGATGAAATTTGATAGAAAGATTATAATTTGCTTATGCAAAGGGTCACAGAATGTGTGCAATTCTTATCATTGTATAAATGCATCTGCTATTTTGTTTACTGTATCAATACCCTAGAACTCGTGGCTGTTAATAAATTGAATATTAATAACAGTCTTTTGAGTTATTATAAGAATATAAAATGCATATAAACCTCTTCTAAATTCTTCCCAAAATATCTCTGCCACATAACCATTTCTAAAATACCCAGCAAGAGGAGCTGATATTTCCTTCCTGTTGGTAAGGGTTTTATATTGTAACACCTTACCTTTTAGAATTTAAAAATTTGCAAAGGTTTAATCCCCTTAACAAAAAAAAATATAAGAAATTATTAAAGATTCCCTTCAGAATGATCAGGTATATTTTGTATCTGTTGCTTTAAGGTATTTTGTAGCTATTTTCTGTTCTATTTTAAATCACATTTATATAACTTTTTTTCTGAATGCACAGATGGTGGTCTCCTTAAACATAATGAAGCTAAATCCATCTGTGATTTCTCTTCAAGGTCTAACACTTAGATAACTTTAAGTAGCAATACAGGGGATGGAAGCAATGAGTTTGAGTCAGAGATATCTCAGTGTTGTCCAATTTCCCTCTCTGAATCTTAGTTGCCATTCTTGAGACATTGGTGTCACAAGCAATAAGTCAGGTTGCAAAAACAACTAAAGCCTCATCTGTAAATGGCAGTGAACATTTAATGCTGTATCTCCCACTCACCTATAATTTACAGAAAGTGGTAGGTACTTTAAGGGCATGAATTACACCTTGGAGAAGCATGTGCTAGACAATAATGTGCTAGAAATTACATTCTTCAAAAAGCTACAGTTAATCTGGGGCAAAAACAAATATACAAGTTGCTTGGGATTGCATAAATTATCAAATCCAAATTCTTAAAGCTGTGAATAGCTTACTGAAAATGAAGACCTGAAATAATGGATCTCATATTATAAGGCAATAAAAGAACCAACTCTTAATTATGTTCTATACAGTAGAATGCTTAGATTTTAAATCTCTGCTCTAGCAGTGTTATGCAAATATCCATGGTGACTGGTTATGTTATGAGTATCTTCATAACATTATATCATTTAATCCTCACCACATAGTATGGTCAAGCTTTGTTCTTAACGCCTTTTCATGTAGAGAGCACAGGAGAGTTTAGTAACTTGCCAAAGCACTGTGTGGATAGAAGGGAAGCTGGATGCACAGATACAGTCTGACTGCAGAGTCTTGGCTCCTCTACCTCTGCCCCTTGAGTTCTCTAAGGGTCAAGTCAATTCAGCCATGTGGATTCTGCTATGTGTGGGGAGCCACTCATTCCATGCAACCACAAAGCCTCGCAAAGAAGGGCAGTTATATCAGCAGAAAATGAGGTAAAACTGTAGGAAATTGGGTTTACCCGAAATCAGGTTTTATTATTTTCTAAATACTTGTTACATGGGATGCACCTCCAAGTGTTTTTTTTATTAAAATTATTTATTTATTTTTAAAAATTACATTAAAAAATATGAGGTCCCAATCAACCCCACCGCCCCCACCCCCCACTCCCACCACAGCAACACTCTCTCCCATCATCGTGACACATCCATTGCACCCGGTAAGTACATCTCTGAACATCACTGTACCCCGTAGTCAAGTGTTTTTAAGATCACAGATGGATCTTTATTGCAGAGATGTGAATTCAGTTCAGATTTCATAACAAAAACTCTAGAAATAAGGAGTTTATTTCTTTTTTATCCACAAGGATTCGTTCTTTTGTTTGCATAGGGGGATTATTCAAATTTCTAGTACATGTTGATAAAAGATATTATTGTGAAAACTTCATGACTCCACACTGGGGAAATCTTCAGTATAAGTTAAGAATCCTTTCAATGCGTATTTGTGAAATGATTCTTTTCTTTTTAGTAAATTGGGATTTACAGGTAATTTATAATCCCCAAACTGACAGGCCCATAAGAATTTCTTATGTTAAGTTGGGTTGGTATACACACATACATGCACACACACTCACATATACACATTCCTGCTGATTGTATATGTCACAGGATTGCATCCCCATGAGTGGTCCTTGTAATCCCAATGTTCATCTTGGTGCTCTTAGGTGAAATCTCATGGACAACACCACTTGGCTGGCCAACCACACTGGAGACTTTGCTTTCATCTTGATGGGACTCTTCAGTCAATCCAAACACCCTGCTCTCCTTTGTGTGGTCATATTTGTGATTTTCCTGATGGCCTTGTCTGGAAATGCCATCCTGATCCTTCTGATACACTCTGATGCCCACCTCCATACTCCCATGTACTTTTTCATCAGCCAATTGTCTCTCATGGATGTCATGTATATTTCTGTCACTGTTCCCAAGATGCTGATGGACCAGGTCATGGGTGTGAGTAAAATCTCAGTCCCTGAATGTGGGATACAAATGTTCCTCTACTTGACACTAGTAGGCTCAGAATTTTTCCTCCTAGCTGCTATGGCCTATGACCGTTATATGGCCATCTGTCATCCTCTCCACTATCCTGTCCTCATGAACCGTAGAGTTTGCCTCCTCCTGGCATCTGGCTGCTGGTTTTTGGGTTCAGTGGATGGTTTCATGCTCACTCCCATCACCATGACCTTCCCCTTCTGCAGATCCCGGGTGATTCGTCACTTCTTCTGTGAGGTCCCTGCCATAATGAAGCTCTCCTGCTCTGACACCTCACTCATTGAGTCACTCATGTACCTGTGCTGTGTCCTCATGCTTCTCATCCCTGTGACAGTTATTTCAAGCTCCTACACTTTAATCATCCTCACCATCCATAGGATGAACTCAGCAGAGGGCCGGAAGAAGGCATTTGCTACCTGTTCCTCCCACATTACTGTGGTTATCTTGTTCTATGGGGCTGCCATCTACACCTACATGCTTCCCAGCTCCTACCACACCCCAGAGAAGGACATGGTGGTATCTTTCTTTTACACCATACTCACTCCTGTACTAAACCCTTTAGTCTATAGTTTCAGGAATAAGGATGTTACAGGGGCTCTGAAGAAAATGTTGCATGTGGAGCCTGTCTTTCAAAAAACTGTTAAATAGGAAATTTATGCACTATCATTTTTACACATCTAAATTTTAAATCTTATGCCAATGCAATCCACATTACCATCTCTCTTCTGAGAACCACCTATTTTCTGGTAACTATTTCCCTGGAATAGAAATGTCTTTATTTTCACATTGCAAATTCTTTTAAAATGTATTAGATAATCATGTTGTATCAATTTTACATTTACTGGAGTTTATAACTGAACTGTGATTCTTTTGAAACATCATGAAGTGTACAGCTAATTCTCAAATAACAGAGAAAGACGGGAAGAGAGAGATTTGTTGGAAGTGGTTAAAATGGGAAAATTTGAAGTCTATACATGTAATTGCAAAAATTTTTTTAAATACTTTTAAAGTTTTTTGGTATTTTTTTTACTATTTTTATTCATGCTACTTTTCTGAAAATTTGAAATTATTTCCAAATAAAGAGTAAAATACCAGTCTTTCCTCTTTTGTATGAGTTACTCATCTCTTTTTGTTGGCAGTGTAAGTTACATAATATTTTAGAAAACATGATCACTTCAATGTGACAATTTATTACTAAGACAATTCATTCATGAATATCTTTATCATGGACTACATTTTTCTACAAGGTCTAACACTGAAGGAATCTAGTGGTTATTAATACTCTGCAACTGTTTGTACTCTGAGGTTGATTTAAGATGCAGTACTACAGAGGAGACTGAGAAAAAATGTTAACCCAAAGTGGAAGCAAAGTTTAGCAGAAGATCCCCACTTGAGATAACATTGCAGCTGAGTTGTGAAGTATGTGATTTATTAGACAAAGAAGGAGAAGCAAGATGTCAAACACTCTGTAATTCATGTATTCAGAAACATTCCTTATCCCGTATAGTACAATGCTAGATCATAGTTAAATGTGATAAAACCTGAATAAAACATGGCTATTATCCACAAGGTATTTGAACTGTAGATATATCTGTATATGCAAACAGCTGCAGCAAAGAACATAAATTGCTTTGCTAACTATATATAAAGGTAACACTTCATGAGGAGACATCAGTTATATACATGATATGTGAGTTCTTTCAAAACAAAAGTGGCTGAGAAAACACCCTAGAGTTGAATGTTGTCTCAATATTTACCTCTACAGTGTGGGAGACTGGGATGTGGGAGTGCATTAAGCAGCAGGGTGACAGGAAAAGGCACACCAGAGTAGAATCAGGGTTGGCCAAGCAGGAGTGGTGAGTCATCCAATGGTTCTTCCTTTCTGCTTCACATTCTAGCCTCACTTTGTGCCTCTCTGTGTCCCAGGGTGTACAACCTGTAGGAAAATAATCAAACTTGCATTTTAGAAGTGTTACATTAGTGGTAATGAACTGGAAACTTGGAAGACTGAAGGCACAGAGGGCAGGTGAGTGATAACAGTGAACTGAATGCTGTTGATGTAAGTGGCATTGAGTGGTAAGACACATCTTAATACCACGAGGGACTGAGGGGAGGGAGGAATTTGGAGTAAGTGCGGACTTACTGAATTTGCTAAATAAAATCACCACACATATGGACATATGGCTACATGTCTATCATTTTCCAATTGGCTGCATACCATTTGTGAAGAATTGGGCAGTTTCACAGGTACAGAATATATTTTCCTCCTAATATTCTCAATTATTTCTTGACTATAAAATTTTGATCTTGCTGTGTTTTAGGAAAAGATTTTGGGAAATCAGCTTCCAATATTTTAGCTGCAGTCAATCTGACTAAATAAAGTATGCATATTCTTTCCTCTTGAAAGAATTGAGAAGTGTATTTATTGTCCCTCTATTTGCTGGACAATAATGATAAACACATTTGATGATTACTTTTAAAATATCATAGAAATGAGGAACAAAAGAAAACTATTGAGTGAGTGGAATCAAATTCTTTCAATGATGATTTTTTTACTCTATCTAAATAAAAATATTGTAGTTAATATTTTTAGGACATTTAATCATCTTTTTAGATAAGAGGTTTGGAATAAAATTTTCAATAATTGCTGCCAAAAATAATTTACAAGATCTTTGTAGTTGAGAAAATGTTTTGTAAAATATAACTATTATTTAATATTTTGAATTCCTAGACATGGAGGAACAATCGCTGCCCCCAAATTTCTTGTACAAATGTTCAAAGACAGAACTGAAAAAGATTGTGGCAACTACTTTTCCTTAAGTGCTAAATAAGAAAAGCTGCAGTTCACCAAAATATTTTTAAATTTTCAAACTACAGAAATTTCTGTGTATGAGCTTGTTATGACTCCAGCATTTGACCAAATGAATATTTCTTGCATAATAAGTCTAAGGATTCTTACATTCTCCAAAGCACATTAAAACTGTATTAGTCAAGGTTCTCTAGGGAAACAGAACTGACAGGAGATATCTGTAAATAGTATGGGATTTTATAAAATTGTCTTATGTGACTGTGGCAATGCATGTGTCCAAATTACATAGGGCAAGCTGTAAGTTGGGAACTCCAATGAAGTTTTTCAATGAAATCTCTAGGAAAAGATGCCTGACTGAAACAGAAGTGGGAATTCTCTTATCTAACTGCTTAAGTCTTCACTTCTCCTTTTAAAGCCTTCAACTGATTGGATGAGATGTCTCTCATTGCTGAAGACAATCTCCTCAGTTAATTGTAGATGTGATCAATTGTCGGTGTAATGAACTTCCTAATGATTTAAGTCCATTACATGTCCTCATAGTAATAACTAGGCCATGCTTGCTTGGCAAACAACAGGACACTGTTACCTTGCCAAGTTGACACATGCACCTAACCATCACAATAGCTGTGATTGGAATTCTTTGGTCAAACATTTAGGAATAATGTCACACTGGTTAGGTAGAGAAGTTTGCTTTATTTCACACATTATCTGCTTTCTTAAGTGTGTTCAAAGTTGTGAAGTAACAAAGTGACCAAAATGATATTTTCTGGGAATGACTTAGGAAAAGAGGCTTGATAAGTAAAATTAGATGTTTTGAATTCACATTTAATACAGTTCTGATTACATTTTTCCCTCTTAAGTTATTACTTTGTGAAGAAATGCTTCCCATGTCTCTTTGACAGAGCTCAGAAAATTAAAAAAAATTCTATCTATTGTTATAGAGCTTTTATTTTTATGAGAAAATGAAATATTGACCTGCAGCATACTTATTTTTTTAACTTAGTAACCTAGCTTGAGTATCTTACCAATTCAGTAAATAAGGAGTCGGTCATATTCTGTAGGATGGATATATCATCCATTTAAAAATAAAGTGCCTAATAATGAAATTATGGTGCTCTTTTTGAATTTTGATGGCTATTATTTAAAAATGAGTATTTTGTATATGTATCTTTCTTTACATGTGTAGTTATTTAGATAAGACATTTTATTGGTTTAAATGGCCAATGTTTTTAAATTTTGAAAACAAAGTGCTAATTTTCATACTATCAATGTTAAACAAATTTAGCCATCTGTGAAGAAAGACTAATTCTTATATTGCCATTGTGCTGGATATTTTCTGTCATCTTTGCAGGTGCCTGTTTGCAGTTCTCTATGTGCCCTGTGACTGGTGGGAGATTTGAAGTTAGGAGGTGGCTGAGGTCTGAGTATCTCTTCTCCCACTGCTGTCCATTTCAGGCTGAGACTGGTAGTTGCTGACTCTCCACCTGTGGCCCCAGTCTTGCCAGGAGCACTCTTCCCTTGCAACTAAAAGTGCCATGAATCCTGGAAACTGCCGTTCGTTCCATTGCCTCTAGTACAAATGTACGAGATAGCTTCCCCTTGCTTTGGGTGATTTTCTATAACTTGGCAGCTTTTTAAAAAACTTGCGCATTCTGGAATTCTTATCACTCCCTTTTCTACCTCGGTCTTGATGCAATCACTCCTTTTTTATTGTTGTACTTTGGAAATATTTGCCAGTAGGCATTTTTCCATTTTGATTATATATTTGGATTTACATTTCTCTGATTAATTGTGATATGGCATATTTTTATGTTTATATAACATCTTTTTTACTTTGAATTAACCATCTATAAACTTTGCCTTTTTTGATGGAATAATTCATCCTCTATAAAACTTGTTTACCTTGTATGTTATTAATATCTTTACCCTGTTATATATGTACTGCCTTTTTCTACAATAAGATATCAATATATGTTTATTGCTTTCTTTGTTGTACAGACGTTTTTTTGGAGTCTAATACAGCAATCATTTTCTTTCGCATTTGGACTTCTATATCTTGTATATAAAAGCCTCTCCATCCAATATACAGAAAATGGTGTTTATATTGTTTTCTGGAATTTTAATTTTTATTTTTATACATAATTCTTTATTATGCATTAAATTTATTATTTTTGTATGCTTTATTATTCACATTCAATTTTAATTATTTATTCCTTTCCTTGAGGTAAAATTCATATAATATACAATTCACCATTTAACCATTTTAGATGTACAATTTAGTGGATTTAGTATAATCACAAAATTTTGCCATCCTCACTGCTATCTAATTCCATAACGTTCTTACCATCCCCCAAATAATCCATGTATCCATTAAGCAGTCACTTCCCCTTTCCTCCACCTTGCAGCTTCTGGCAACCACTCTTTGTCTCATGAATCTGCCTACTCAGCACTTCATATGAATGGCCTTTTGTGTCTGTTTTTTATGTACTGTGGGTATTTTTAAGTTTCATTCACACAGTAACATGTAAAAGTACTAATTATTTTTTGTGCTTGAATAGTGTTTTATTGCATAACTATACAATATTTTTTAAAATCCATTCATCAGTAGATGGACATTTGTGTTGTTTCCACTTTTTAGCCATTATGAATAGTACTGATATGAAGATTTCTGTTCAAGTTTTTGTTTCATACCTGGTTTTGTTTCTCTTGGGTATATACCTAGTAATGGAAATGCTGGTTCATTAATTGTTTAACTTTTTGAAGAACTGCTAATATGTTTTCTATAGTGACTGCAACATTTTATACTCCCAATAGCAATGCATGACAGTTCTAATATTGCCGCATCGTCACTAATACTTGCTGTTTTCAGATTTAGTTTATTATAATCATCCTAATAAGTGTGAAATTGTATCTCTTTGTGGTTTTGATTTGCATTTTCCTAATGACTAATGAATGGTGTTGAGCATCTTTTCATGTATTGTTAGCCTTTGGTATATCACCTTAAGAGAAACAACTATTCTTGTCCTTTAATTTTTTTAAAAAATTAAAATTTTTAAATTTTTTATTTTATTGAAGTATATCATTCATACATAAACATGCATAAACAGTAAGTGTATAGTAAAGATTGTGAACTTACAAAATAAACATACAAACATTACACAGGGGTCTCATACATCATGCCTCCACTAACTCTTTGCATTGTGAAACATTTGTTACAAACTATGCAAGAACAACATCAAAAATATATTTAAAAAAATAGTATGGGTTGGGGGAAAAATACACCAAATGTAAGATAAGGGCTGTAGTTGGTACTCATTTTTAATTGGCTTGTTTGTTTTATTGTTGTTGAGTTATAAGAGTTTACATATTCTGGATAGTAGACTCTCATCAGATATTTTATGGCAAATATTTTCGTACACTCTATGGGTTGTCTTCATTTTCTGGGTAGAATCCTTAATACACAAAATTTTATACTTCTAATTATATCCAACTTATATATATTTTTCTTTTGTTGCTTATGCTTTTGGTATCATATCTAAGAATTCGTTGCCAAGTCCAAGGTCATGAAATTTGTACACTTATGTCTTTATTTTTTTGTCTTTATTTTTTAATGTTACATTAAAAAAATATGAGGTCCCCATATACCCCCCACCCCCCTCACCCCACTCCTCCCATAACAACAACCTCCTCTGTCATCATGAGACATTCATTGCCTCTGAGCACCACAGCACCTCATAGTCAATGGTCCAGACCATAGCCCATACTCTCCCACAGTCCACCCCCTCACTTATGTCTTTAATACATTTTGGGTTAAATATTTTCCATATGGCTTGATGTAAGGCTATAACTTCTTTGCATGTGGTTATCCAGTCGTCCAAGGACCATCACTGAAAAAACTATA
Source organism: Dasypus novemcinctus (assembly GCF_030445035.2). Taxonomy (NCBI): domain Eukaryota; kingdom Metazoa; phylum Chordata; class Mammalia; order Cingulata; family Dasypodidae; genus Dasypus; species Dasypus novemcinctus. The sequence goes on from NC_080697.1 coordinate 63,463,261, forward strand.
CTTTTCCAATTGTATGGTCTTAGCACCTTGCTAAAAAGGAATTGACCAAAGATGAAAAAGTTTGTTTCTGCACTTAAAACTCTATTGCATTCGTCTCTCTATCTATCTTTATGTCAGTACTACTCTTTTGATTATTGCAATTTTGTAGTAAATTTTGACTTTGGGAATTGTCAGCTCTCAAAGTTTGTTCTTCATGATTTATTTGGCTATTTGGAGACACCTGCAATTCCAGGTGAATTTTAGGATCAGCTTATCCATTTCTGAAAAAAAAAGTTCAAATTTGGAAAGGGATTGCATTATAGATCGTTTTGTGATATAATAACATTATTATCAAAATTAGGTCTTACCATCCATAATTATGGGATGTTTTTCCAGTTACATCTTTAATTTCTTCCAATAATATTTTGTAATTTTCCATGTACAATTTTGTATCTCCTTTGTTAAATTTATCCCTAATTATTTTAACATTTTTGAAAAATTTTAATGGTACTTTTTCTTGCTTTCAGTTTATGCTTTGTTGCTAGTGTAAGGAACTAAAACATATTTTTGCATTGCTTTGATATTCTCTGATGTTACTGAATTCAAACCACATCTAACATCATATGAAATGTATGAATTTTGTTTTGCCTGCAATAATTTGGGAGGTACCTTAGGATTTTATATGATCATATTATCTGTGAATAAAGATAGCTTTCCTTTTCCCTTTTTCATTTAGAGGAACTTCCTTTTTCATTTTATTCCTTTTTCTTACTTAATTTCTCTGGCCAGAACTTCTGTACAAGTTTGAATAGAGCTAGCATTAGTAGGCACTCTTGTCCTGTTCCTGATCTTAGGGGAAAGCTTTCAGTCTTTCACCATTAAATACAACATTAGCTTTGAGTGTTTTATAAATATCTTTTTTTTTCTTTCTTTTTTTTTAAATTTTATTTTATTTATTCATTTTTAAAAATAATACATTAAAAAATTATGAGGTCCCCATTCACCCCACTGCCCCCACCCCACCACTCCCCGCACAGTATCACTCTCCCCCATCATCATGACACATCCATTGCATCTGGTGAGTACATCTATGGGCATCGCTGCACCCCATGGCCAGTAGTCCACACCATAGCCCACACTCTCCCACGTTCCATCCAGTGGGCCATGAGAGGGCATACAATGTCAAGCAATTGTCCCTGCAGCACCACCCAGGACAAGTCCAAGTCCCGAAAATGCTTCCACATCTTATCTCTTCCCCCCATTCCCCATGCCCAGCAGCCACCATGGCCACTTTTTCCACAACAATGCCACATTTTCTCGATTCTTAACCACAATAGTTCATGAATAGAATATCATTAAGTCCACTTTAATCCTTACTGTATTCCTCCTTCCTGTGGACCTTGGCTTGGTTGTGTCCATTCCACATCTATGTCAAGAGGGGGCTTAGATTCCACATGGATACTGGATGCAATTCTCCTGCTTTCAGTTATAGGTACTCTAGGCTCCATGGGGTGGTGGTTGACATTCTTCAACTCCATGTTAGCTGAGTGGGGTAAGTCCAATAAATCAGAGTGTAGGAGCTGAAGACTGTTGAGGCTCAGGGCCTGGCTATCATATTGTCAGGCCAGAGATTCAAATCCTCTAGATATATCTTAAACCCCAGCACCAATTACAATTCCAGTAAAGTAGCATGAAAGGCTCGTGAAAAGAGATCCCATCTGAGTCCACCTCCATCATGCAGAAACACCAACTCCAAAGAAGGGCCAACTGATATGGCAGTGAACTCCATCTGCCATGACCATAGAACCTGTGGGTCTCTTTAGCCCTCAAAAGAACCAATACATGGAGTTGTATCTACTTTATCTGTCTTCGAGACTCTGCTCAGGTGTGCATAAGGACAATCCTTCTGACAATCTCCAGACTCCCTTTTAGAGACTCATAGCCATATAAATTCATTTGTCCTTTCCATTTACCCCTTACTTTAGGTCAAACAGCATTTTTAACTCCTGTTATTATATGTAGACAGGAATATTCTGCTGGTTTGCACTGAACCTTTAATTCAAGGTCGTTTTCTAGTTATGTCATCAGCTGGTACTTGGTAGTGATCCTTCGGTGCCAGGGAGGCTCATGTCCGGGTGTCATGTCCTACGCTGGGGGGAAGGCATTGCATTTACATGTTGAGTTTGGCTTTGAGACTGGCAACATTTGAGTAACACGGAGGCTGTCAGGAGGGAACTCTTAGGCACAGTGCTGCTCTAGGCCTTGTTCTTCTTTCAGGTGCATAGTCGAACAAGCATAGTCATTAGTATCAGGGACTCACTGTTGGACCCTCATTCCTTCCTGGTCCCTGCCGTTGCACCTGGGGGACTGCCACTGCTCCCCTAGGGACCATGACAGATACAACCTCCCCCCCCGGCCAGGAACCAAATACCCCCCCCCAGCTGTTGTTTTTAATTGTTTCCACTATGAGTATATCCAAACATTTCCATGTGCCCTGGACACATGCCCTGTATAACTCCCTGTCAAACATATGTCCCCCGTCAATAACATCCCATACCAGTATTCCTCCGCTGCCATTGTTGAACCACTCTGTGATCCAAAACTTCCTGAAAAGTGAAGCCCAATATAATGCCAGGTTCCCTTAATAGTAAAATGGAATATAGCGATGAGTTTAAAGGTTAGATATAGAATACATATTGATTTGGAAAAATTCTACATCCTATCTTTTTCTTTTCTTTTTTCCTAATTATTAAGCTTCTCTTCACAAGAGCCTTAGATCACAGTAATTCATATATGCAATATACAGTACTCCCACATATCCATTATAAAACCTTTTCCCTTACACAGCGATAATCTTTTAACTTATTCATATCATATTTACTGAAATTGATGTACAGATATTGAGACATTAGTTTTCAAACAAGGTAACATTTGTGTTTACATTGTGGTTTATACATTAGGCTATCCAGTTTTCTAAATTTTTTGGTTATCCTATGTTTTACATTATGATTTACATTATTAGTCTGTCATCCCCTATATGTTTTTGGTGTAATATTACATGTTTTATATCCATCCTTGTTTAATCTTGTGAAACACTTCTTTCGCCCTCACATTTACTTTGGTTCCATCTATTCAATATCTATTTCCCCCTCCCCTAGGGGCCCACGGTGACAGTCAATCTTCATTTCTTGAGGAGCCATGTTCAGAGATACTTGCAACAGTGTTGAGGGCTTGATATGTTCAACTGCCCTAATGCCCTGGGAGCCACCCTTTCTCTTGAGAGATACAGTTCCCTCTATTTGATGGCATTAGTCCTCCCCAGGATGTGGGTCTACCTTCACTCTCATTATATGGGTCCCAACCCAATGGTATAACCCACTCTGGCAAAATGAGCATTCAGATATTCCCTAGGAGTCTGTCCTGCATCAGATTATCCCCTTTGAGTATCTTAGAGAGATAACTTTCATAATTATATTTTGAAAAGGTATTCGCAGCATTATAATCTCAACCAACACCTGATATTCTCCTATCTTCATATGTTGCCCCACCCTCCCCCCAATTTCTTGGGCAAAATTACCCATCCACTCATCCTTAGCCCTCCTCAAAACCCCAAAGCTCCACCCAAAGGTAACCCTATGCCCCCATTTTATCCCTTCCTTGGACACATACTTACCTCCAGCTTATCATAGATTTCACCCATGTAGATGTCAGCTTACATCCTTCCTCTGACCCCCAATTTCCTGTAAGCCTATCTTCCAGTCCCTAGCTCTCTGAGGGAGTTTGCTTATTTCATATCATTGAGGTCATGTAGTATTTGTCCTTCAATGCCTGGGTTGCTTCACTCAACATAAGGTTCTCAAGATTCATCCATGTTATCACGTGTGTTTGTAGTGTATTTGTTCTTAAAACCGAGTAGTATTCCATTGTATGTATATACCACATTTTATTGATCCACTCATCTGTTGATGGGCATTTGGGTCGATTCCAACTTTTGGCGATAGTGAACAATGCTGCTATGAACATTGGTGTACATATATTTGTTTGTGGCCTTGTTTTCAGTTCTGCTGGGTATATACCCAGGATTGGAATTGCTGGGTCATATGGCAAATCTATGGTTAGTTTTTTGAGAAACCCCCGAACTGTCCCCCAGAATGGTTGGATCCTTCTGCATTCCCACCAGCTGTGGATGAGTGTTCCCATTTCTTCACATGCTCTCCAGCATTTGTATTCTTCTGGTTTTTTTTTCATAGCTGCCAATCTTATGGGAGTAAGATGATATCTCATTGTAGTTTTCATTTGCATTTCCCTGATAGCTGAAGATTTGGAGCATTTTTTCATGTGCTTTTTAGCCATTTGTATTTCTTCTTTGGAGAAGTGTCTGTTCAAAACTTTTTTCCCATTTTTTAAATGGGTTGTTTATCTTTTTATTTTCAAGATATAGGAGTTCTTTATATAAGCAAGTTATAAGTCTCTTATCAGATATATGGTTGCCAAATATTTTCTCCCATTGTGTGGGTTCCCTTTTCCTTTCTTGACAAACTCCTTTGAGGTGCAGAAGGCTTTAATTTTGAGGAAGTCCCATTTATCTATTTGTTCTTTTGCTGCTCATGCTTTCAGTGTGATGTTCATGATGCCATTTCCTATTACAAGGTCCTGTAGATGTTTCCCTACACTGCTTTCCAAGGTCTTTATGGTCTTGGCTCTTATATTTAGGTCTTTGATCCATCTTGAGTTGATCTTTGTATAAGGTGTGAGGTGGTAATCCTCTTTCATTCTTCTACATATGGATATCCAGTTCTCCAGGCACCATTTGTTGAATAGGCCAGTATCTCCCATTTGAGAGGGTTTGGTGGCTTTATCAAATATTATATGGCTATATATATGAGGTTCTTATCAGAATTTTCAATTCGATTCCATTGGTCTGTGTGTCTCTCCTTATGCCAATACCATGCTGTTTTCACTACTGTAGCTTTGTAGTATGTTTTGAATTCAGATAGTGTGGTTCCTCCAATTTCACTTTTCTTTTTCAGTATGTCTTTGGCTATTCGGGCCCTCTTTCCTTTCCAAATAAATTTCGTAGTTTTTCTAGTTCCTTAAAGAAGGCTGTGTTGATTTTTATTGTAATTGCCCTGAATATGTAGATCAGTTTTGGTAGGATAGACCTCTTAATAATATTTAGTCTTCCTATCCATGAACAGGGAATATTCCTCCATTTATTTAGGTCTTCTTTGATTTCCTTGAACTGTCTTGTATTGTTCTCGGTGTATAAGTTTTTTACATCTTAGTCAAATTTATTCCTAGGCATTTGATTTTTTTATTTACTATTGTGAATGGTATTTGTTTCTTGATTTCCTCCTGATCTTGCTCATTATTGGTGTACAGAAATGCTACTGATTTTTCGCATTGATCTTATAACCTGCAATTTTCCTAAACTCATTTATGAATTCTAGAAGCTTTGTTGTAGACCTCTCAGGGTTTTCTCTGTATAGGATCATGTCATCTGCAAATAATGAAATTTTGACTTCTTCCTTTCCAATATGAATGCCTTTTATATCTGGTTCTTGCCTCAGTGCTGGAGTAAGTACTTCTAAGACAATGTTAAATAGAAGGGGAGAGAGTGGGCATCTTTGTCTTTTTCCTGATCTTAGAGGGAAGGATTTTAGGATTTCACCATTATAAACGATGTTGGCTGTGGGTTTTACATATATACTCTTTATCATGTTCAAAAAATTTCCTTGTATTCCAATCTTTTTGAGTGTTTTTATCAAGAAAGTGTGCTGTATTTTGTCAAATGCTTTTTCTGTATCTGTAGATATAATCATGTGATTTTTTTCCTTCAATCTGTTTATATGGTGTATTTACATTGATTGATTTTCTTATGTTGAACCATCCTTGCATACCTGGAATGAATCCCACTTGGTAGTGGTGTATAATTCATTTAATGTGTTTTTGAATACGATTAGCAAGTATTTTGTTAAGTATTTTTGCGTCTAGGTTCATTAGAGAAATTGGTCTGTAATTTTCCTTTCTTGTGGTGTCTTTGGCTTTCATACTAGGGTAATGTTGGCATCATAGAAGGAGATAGGCAATGTTCCACCTATTTCAATTTTTTGGAAGCATTTCAGCAGGATTGGTGTTAGTTCTTTCCGGAATGTTTTGTAGAATTCACCTGTGAAGCCGTCTGGCCCTGGGCTCTTCTTAGTTGGGAGGTTTTTAATGACTGATTCTATCTCTTTACTTGTGATTGGTTTGTTGAGATCATCAATTTCTTCTTTCGTCAATATAGGCTGCTTATGTGTTTCTAGGAATTTGTCCATTTCCTCTAAATTGTCATTTTTGTTTGAATATAGTTTTTCAAAGTATCCTCTTATGATAGTCTTTATTTCTGTGGGGTCAGGGTGATATCTCCTTTCTCATTTCTTATTTTGTGTATTTGCATCTTCTCTCTCTTTTTTTCTTTGTGAGTCTCACTAAAGATTTGTCAGTTTTATTGATCTTCTCAAAAAACCAGCTCTTGGTCTTGCTTGCCTTTTCAAGTGCTTTCTTATTTTCTACTTCATTTAGTTCTGCTCTTATCTTTGTTCTTTCTTTCTTTCTTCTTCCTGTGGGTTTACTTTGTTGTTTTTTTCCTAATTCCTCCAAATGTGCAGTTAGTTCTTCAATTTTTGCTCTTTCTTCTTTTTTGATGTATGAATGTATGGCTAAAAATTTCCCTCTCAGTTCTGCTTTTGCTGCATTCCATAAATTTTGGTATGTTGTGTTCTCTTTATCATTTGTTTCAAGGTAGTCATTGATTTCTTTTGAGATTTCCTCTTTGACCCACTGTTTTTCTAAGTTTTCTAAGAGTGGGCTGTTTAATTTCCATATCTTGGTGTGAAATCTGGGCCTCCGGCCCTTGCAGATTTCCAGCTTCACTCCACTGTGGTCAGAGATATTATTTTGTATGATTTCAATCTTCCTGAATTCATTAAGCCTTTCTTTGTGGCCTAGCATGTGGTCTATCTTGGAGAATGATCCATGTGCACCTGAGCAAAATGTATATCCTGCTGTGTTTGGGTGTAATGATCTGTATATGTGTATTAGATCCAGCTCCTCTAATATACTGTTCAAATATTTGTCTCTTTAGTGATTCTCTTTTGAGATGTTCTGTCCAGAGTTGATAGTGGTGTATTAAAATCCCCCACTATAATTGTAGATGCATCTATTCTTTCAGTTAGTTTTTCCAGCATTTGCCTCATGTATTTAGAGGCGCCCTTATTAGGAGCATAAATATTTATGATTGTTCATTCTTCTTGAGAGATTGTCCCTTTCACTAATATGTAGTATTCTTCTTTGCCTCTCACAATTGTTTCGCATTTAAAGTCTATTTTGTCTGATATTAATATAGCTACTCCTGCCTTTTTTTGCTTATTGTTTGCTTGTAAGATTGTTTTCCAACCATTCACTTTCAGCCCCATGAATCTCTGGGTCTAAGATGTGTCTCTTGTTGACAGCACATAGATGGGTCATATTTCCTTATCCAGTGTCCCAGTCTGAATCTTTTGATAGGTGAGTTTAGTCTATTGACATTCAGTGTTATTACTTCCAAGGAATTATTTATGTTAGCCATAATTTGATTGGACTTGTGTTTGTCATATTTTGTTTGTTTGTTTTTTCTTCTCTTTTTGTCTTTTTTGTTGCTCTTACACTCTCCTCCAACTCTGCCTGTCCTGTTTTTTTCCTTTCTTCCTGCAAAACTCCCTTTAGAATTTCTTGAAGGGGAGGTTTCTTGTTGGCATACTCTTTTACTTTCTGTTTATCTGTGAATATTTTGAACTCTCCATCATTTTTGAATGCTAGTTTAGCTGGATAGAGTATTCTTGTTTGGAAATTTTTTTCTTTTATTTCCTTGACTATATCATACCACTGCTTCTTGCCTCCATGGTTTCAGATGAGAAATCAGCACTTAATCTTATGGAGCTTCCCTTGTATGTGATGGTTTTCTTTTCTCTTGCTGCTTTTAGAATTTTCTCTTTGTCTTGAGCATTGGATAATTTGACAAGTATATGTCTTGGGGTGGGCCTGTTGGGGTTTATGACGATTGGGGTGCACTGTGCTTCTTGGATATGTACATCTGTCTCTTCCAGTAGATTTGGGAAGTTTTCAGCCATTATTTCCTGCAACACTCCTTCTGACCCCTTTCTCTTCTCTTCTCCTTCTGGGATGCCTAAAATACGTGTTTGTGCGTTTTGCATTTTCATTCAGGTCCCTAAGTCCTAGCTGGATTTTTTCTATCTTTTATCGATCAATTCTACTATCTGTTTGATTTCCGGTGTACTGTCTTGCACATCCCTAATTCTCTGCTCTGCCTCTTCTAGTCTGCTGATATTTGCTGCAAGTGTATTTTTGATTTCTTGAACTGTGGTGTTCATTTCCATCATACTGTTATCTTTTTGCATATGTCTGCAATTTTCCCTTCAAGTGTTGTCTTCATGTTGTTAACCTCTTCCTTTACTTCATTAAATTTGTCTCCTATATATGTTCTGAAATCTTTAATTACTTGTGCGAGGTTCTGCTCCCCTTCCTGGTTTTTAGTTTGTTCATTGGATTCAGCCATGTTTTCCTGGTTACTGCTTTGGTTTGTAGATTTTTGTTGCTGTCTGGTCATCATTTTATCTTGACAGGTTTAATCAATTCCTTAGCTTCTTTGTCTAGTCTTGGGGATTAATTAGCTGTTGTTTTTGCTTACATGTTATATCTTCTCTTTGTCACTTTGTTCTTCTTATTCTAATTTCTTATTGCTGGCTGAGTTCACTTTGAAGGAAAGTATTAGGGCCAGGGAAAAGCAATTGTGTAAGCAAGGAAAATGTGTAAAGTAGTATTGGTAATAAATATTAACAGAGCAACAATATGAGATCTGGGAGGATGGATATTAGATTCATGTAAGTTGTGTAGAGTTATAGCAGTAAGTAGAGTACCTATAATGAGGTAGTCAACTGAATATGGGAGGAATATGGTATGAATTTAAAAGCTAGTGTTTTCATGAAAGAGGGAAAGAGAAAGAAAGGTAATAGTTTCAAGAGTGGATAAAAGACAGAAAACAAATCAAAGGTATAAGAAATTAAGAATTAGACAATTTGGGGATCAAAGAAAGGGAGGTGGAATATAGGAGAGACAGTAGATGATATAGGATATCAAGATGCAAGGGAAAGGGGATAGTGTAGGTAGCCGAAATCAATTCACACAGAAATGAGGCAATGGAGGATGAGGAAACCCAGCAAATTGAGGTGTTCCCTGCAGCACCTATTGTATAATTAATATAAAATAAAATAAGAAGATAATGAGGGACAAGAGAAAAGAAAAGAAAAAAGGGAAGAAAGAAAGAAAGAAAAATGGGGGTGGTTAAAGAAAAGGGAGGGGAACAAGTAAGGAAAAGAAAAGAAGATATAGAACAACAACAACAGCAACAACAAAAAACTCCTAAATAAATGAAATAAAAGACCTTGGGGGATGTAATGGGGGAAAAGACTAGGAAATAATGCAATATTAGCAACCAGGACAATAAAAAATAAAAAATTAGAATTAAAATTTTTTAAAAAAGTAAACCTTGAGGGCTAGGACAATCAAGAACCTCAGATGGACCTCAGGGCATGGTGGATTCACAGATGAAAAGTCTGTGATATTGCAGACTCAAGAGGTGTTAGTCTCTGGGGTGTGGGCCACCAGGGTTTAGGGGACACAGACCTGGCAACCTCAAATCCTGTTAACAGGGTGCCTAGGAGCACCGCAATGCAACACAGCCTTCAGGGATCCCCGCAGCTGGGTGCCAGTCCTATGGGGGAGGTCACATCTGCAAACTCTGAGCTATGTGTCAGAAACCCACAATTCCCCCTCTCACTAGGGTCTCTTCTTTGGCTGTATCACCAATTCGACTTCAGCACACCTCCCGCCCTGCAAGCCCCGAGAACAGCCAGTTGGGGGGTGCCTCTATATTGCAGCCAGTTTAAGGATGCTGCGGATCTGCAGCCGGGCCTAGGGGGCGGGGCTCTGGCTGGAAGCACTGATATCAGTGTCCAAAGAAACTGAAAATCACACACCTTGCAAAAGATTCCCCTAATCGGCTTCCAGATGCTTCCCTGCCTGCAAGCCCCTGAAACAGCCTCCTGGTGATGTGTCTTTATTGAGAGTGATTTAAGGCCCCTCAAATTGGCAGCCGGCCTTGGGGGTGGGGCTCTAGCCAGAAGCACTATTATTCGTATCAGAAATCAAAAAAATTCCCTGCCTCGCAAAGAATTCCTGTCTGTCTCACCAAATCGGTTTGCGGAGGCCTCCTGTCCTGCAAGCCCCCAAATAGCCCACTCAGGGTTTATGAATTCCCCAGTACTGCAGAGCCTCCAGGAATTGCCACCATGGTGCCACAATTCCACCCACCCCAGGGGGGAGCGTCCCGCATGCAGCCCCTAACTCCATGTAAGAGAGCCTCAATTTTATCTTTTAGACGCATTTTCTCTGTTACCTTCCCACCAAATCGATGTCCAGACACCTCCTGCCCTGAAAAATCCCAAAATAGTCTCTTTCTGAAGAATTTCTAATGCTGCCCAGCCACTTGTTTGCAGGAGAGACTATAAGGTGCACTCACTCAACCACCATCTTGCCCTGCCCCCTCCAGGTGTTCTTCTTTGATTAAGGTATTTACTGATTTTTGCAAACCTTTTATTAATTTCTAGTGTCCTGTTAAATTGATTCTGACAATCCTTGCCTCTTTATTTAATATTTTTATGGAGTGATAATTTTAAGAGTTCCCTACTCTGCCATTTGTTTCTCTGTTTTATGTAAATATGTTGTGGCAGCATAGATATGACTATATATTATTGTTGGGGTTCAGAAGTGGGAAGAGTCTTGTCCAGCAAGACTCAGACACATGAAGAAAGTACACACACACACTGCAGTTGTATGCTCAAGAAGCTCCCTTCATTTGTTTTTCTCCTCTTCTATATCCCTCTGTTTCTAGCCTTTGATGCAGAATTAACAATGGATCATACCCATGAATCTATTTTTCCAATTCATCAAAAGCATGTCTAACCTAGTAAAGCTCATGATTAAATGTCTCATTGTGTGTTTACAGCAGCCTCTGTTCTGAGTGTTACAGTTACTTTCATCCCCTTACATACTCAACAAATTTTTATGGATACTTCATGACTTTCAAGGCTCCTCAGCCAGACATGATGGTGACAGTCATTTTCAACCATCTGCATTCAAAGTTTTCCTTGAATTTCCATCAGGGTCTTACAGAGCCAGCTTAGTTTGCCACAGGTCCCCCTTTTTGTTTTTTATTTTATTTATTTAATTTTTTAGGAAACTGCCTTTATTCTATTAGTAGTTGGAAAAATTAACTGGTACAGAAAAAATGTTTAGCTGGAGGGAAGAACACTGATGTCTCCTCAGGGAAGAAAACTGAGTATGGTGAGGAAAGAGGAGCATTTTGTTTTTTAGATGAGTTATAAATGTAAGAAATATATCATCTTTGGATTGTTTTTGTTACAAACTTGCAGCATATATAAAGAAGAGCTGCAATCAATAATATAATGAAAGCAGATTGCATCCAATTGTTTATGTTGAGATGTGGAATCCAATTAGAAGGGGAGAAGTGTTGTAACATGGATGTAATTATATTAATGTATCTTTGACTATGCTCATGGCAATTTTGAGACAACAATGTTTGTAATAATGCATGCTCTTGTGAAGAATTATGGGATAAAGCCATAGTAAGGTTATGCTGGACAGTCTGCCAGGTTTCATTCCATAAATCTTGCAAAAAGGGGTTACACAAATATGAGAAAAGTTATAATCACATGACAACTTAAATTACACACTTAAAGCTTTTTGGCATTGTCCTATCCACATAACAGCAGCTTCTAAGGCATCTAATCTAGACATAATTTTGCTATCTATTCTTGTTTGAATTAACTGTTCATTTGTTACATTGTCCATAAAAGAATCTAATTCTTCAGAGGTTTGAACTGAAGCAGTTAGAGCAAAAGCAGTGGTAGTGGCTAGTGTTGCAATGGCTACAATGGAAATTATTGCAGCTATTAAGGTGCCAAGAGAGCATTTGACTTGCAATTTCAAAAGATTTAGCAAGCAGAGGAAGTCCAATTCATCTGGGTCATGGTCATCTACTCTGCCATTTTTTTCTGTTTTCTGTAAATATATTGTGACAGCATAGATATTAGTAGATGTTATATCATGCCATCATGCCATTTAATCCTTTGTTAAATGTACAATTCAGTGGCATTAATTACATTTACAGCATTTTACTACCATTACCACATTCCATTACCCAAAATTTTTACCACCCCAAAGAGACACTCTCTCACTATTAAGTAATAACTCCCCATCCCTCCACCCCCCAGCCTCTGGTAAACTCTGATATTTCTGTCTCTATGAATTTGCATATTCCAGGTATTTCATGTAAGTGGAATCATACAGTATTTGGTCTTTTGTGTCTGGCTCATTTCACTTAACATCATGTTTTCAAGGTTCATTCCCTTTTATGGTTGAAGTGAATGTGGCTCAACCGATTGAGCTCCTGTATACCATATGGGAGGCACTGGGTTTGCTTCTGAGAAAGATATTTTTTAAACATAAACTCACTCACAACAGTCTCCAGGCTAGTACCCTACTCCACCATGTTTATTGACATCAATTCTAATTTTATCTTGTAAAGCAAGTTTTACTAGCACTATTACATAATACTCAGCAATTCAATGAATGACTTTTCCCATATCACACACACATTTAGGTTTCCTCAGAAGTTGACATGGTGAATAAGCAATCCAGAATTTCCTGAGTGTTTCAGTGGTAACATTCAAACATGCCTGTACATCTAGAGATGGCTAGGTGTAGAAATACATGACTTCTGGTTAACAAACTTCAGAACCAGAGTTATTTTGTGATGAATGCAAGTACTAGTATGCTTTCCAAAAGACCAAACAGCAGATATGTCTCAGCTGAAACAAAGTCAGGGTTTAGCTCAAACCGACAGTGCTGCCAGGGAAGCCAGTGAGAATCCAGAGGATGCTAGGTGAGCTAAGTCTGCATTCTACTCCTCGACTCTAGGGCAGGTAAAATCCCATGAATGTGTGTGGGAATTGAACAGCAGGGCCACTAGAATTCTGAGAGCCTGAATACCCTGAAGAAAGGGTCTAAGTTGTCAGAAAGAGGCTAATTACATCAGTAGACTCTAAGATACCACTATTTAGTAAGTTGAAAGTTAATTTACCCATATCCTAACTGTATTATAACCAGCAGAGTAAAAGATTTGGCAGTGAAATGATTCATTAAAGATAATATCACCCTGTGTCTCATTTTTCCCGTGCTTTAATGGAAAGAACATTTTTTTGCGAGTGGTGTATGCCACCTAAGCCAATTATTGTCCATATATGTATACAGATTTAAAGTATTTGCCTTACGTATATGCATTAGAAAAGGGAATTTTGATTGATGCAACAAATCCCAAAATATGCAACACACAAACACAACAGAAGGTCACTTCTAGTGCACATAAAGTCATAAAACAGGTGTGTTTTGGCAGGGAGCTCTCTTTTACAAGGTAATACAGATTCTCATGCTCTTTCCGTTTTGAAATTCTGGTACTTTTACTGTGTGACTTCAGATTTTTCAGGTATTGCAGAAGGGAAAGAAGCATGGAAGAGTGCTTTTGGGAGATATATGACATGGAGCTGGTACCCTTCAATTCCATTCATATCCTACTGGTAAGAAATAAAGCACATGGAAACAGTTAACTGTAAGGGAATATTCAAACTGAGTGACTGGGAAGAAGAGAGTCAGGGGACAGAAATTTTTTGCTACCTTCTTTAAATTGACCTACATACTATTATTCTGATGAGATTGTTTTAATCTATTTTATTAGTTACCTCTGTTGTTTCCAGGTCTTTCTACATGGAATATATATATATAGTTCTATTTATAGCATCATATAAATAACATCTTAATTCAATCATATGAGGAATTTCTTTTTATAAAATATCAAATTTTGTTTAATTTCTATTTTAAAATGATAGTTTTCTTGTATTTTTATTATAAAATATTTAAAAATATATATCACTTTAATTTCTGAGTACAGATTAATATATTGACTAAGTTTTCTCTTGATGTATTGTTATACATGGAATCTTGTTTTTGGTTCAAGCTATGTACTATTTCAGCTTTTCTTGATTCCAAAAATTTACTTAATATTTTTATTTTTTCCCTTGTTTAATGCAGAAATGTTTATAAAGCATTACAAATGAGTTTCATTGTTCTAGATTTGAGTTAAATAGTGAGCAAATTAAGTTCCCTCCATTATGGAATAGGTAGATACAATCGATAAATAACTAGGTATATAATATATCAAATGGTGATATATAGTAAAAATGAACATAAATGAGCATTATAAAATAAACAGTGACTAGTGGTTGTTATTATGTAGTAAATGGACAAGGAAGATCAAGCTGGTAATCAACCATTTAGACAGAGATATTAATAAAGAATAAACAGGCCATATGTGGCTATCATGTAGGATTATGCCTGGGTAGTGATAGCGCCATCAGACACTACTTACCAGTGTCCCATGTGCTCATATGGAATGTTATTAGTTTTCACCAAAGGAATGTGAGGGACGTGCCATTTCTGTGTTGAAGTACTTAAGGAGTTTTGTTACCCTTCACGATTTCTCTAATATTTTGTAGAGAATCTGCTAAAGTACTCTCATTAAAAGGAAAGGATTTATGGTCACAATTCTTTTTCTTGGAGGATTTGCAGACAAAAGAATTATTAAACTAGGAACATTCACAATATTGTATTGTATAAAATAAATTTTTTATGTAAAGTCACTAAAATTTCAAACTTGCTACTAGAGAAAATAATGTCATCATCTAATAGAGGAAGTTTTACCTTGATTAGATATTGACTATGATTGTATACTTGGCTGGATGGTCTGATAGTCTTTATTTGAGTTTTGTTTCATTTTTTCAGTTGCATGAGTTTCCACTTATTTTCAGTCCTTCCTGTTCATCAGTGAAAACATTTAAGAGCACATATGTTCTCCTGAACATAATTTTGATTCTGCACCATAGAGGGTAAGTGTGCAATCATCTTTATTTTATTAATCCTAAATGACTCCCTATTTCCAGATTTCCTTTCATTTGAAGAAAGATTTTATAAATGTGCTTAAAAATTTTCAAGAGTTTATATATATTTATATTTAAGTCATTTCTTTATTTTAATTATCGTGGTCTGAGAGTGAAGTCTTTATTGTTCACACTTTGTGGATTTCCCGCACATTTTTCCCTCCCTCTCCTCCTGCCCTGCTCTTTTTTGCTATCTGTGTGCATTCACTGGGTGATCTTCTGTATCTATTTCTCTTTTTGTCTTCTTTTCTCATTTTTCTCCTCTAGGATTCACTGGGATTCACTCCTCTGATGTAGAGAGAGGTTCCTTGTCACTTGAGCCACCTAATTTCCAGTTTCTTTTGCAACTCTCCTTGACTCAACCCTTTGTTTATCTTTTGTTGCATCATCATCTTGCTGTGTGACTCACTTGCACAGGTATTGGTCACCATGTGGGCACTTGGCTCCCTGTGCTGGCACCTGGCTTATTGTGTGTGCACTTGCACAGGCACTCTGCTCAATGCATGGGCACTGGCTCTCCACACAGGCAGGCTTTTTACCAGGAGGCTCCAGGATCAAACCTGTGTCCTCCCATATTGTAGGCAGAAGCCCAATCATTTGAGCCATATCCACTTCCCACGTTTGGATTTTAAGTTAATTTACCATGGAATTTCTTAAATTATCAACTCAACAAGGATATAATGCATATTTAAAATTTTTATATACATGTCTACTTTCGGGAGAATTCAGTTTTCTGCAAAGCAAAACAAAGTGGAGGGGTTGTTCTCAATATGCTTCATGGAGGAGAATGGGTGTGTCTTATTTCTAATAGAAGTAAAGACTCAGCATCATTATTACAGAAAGGCTTAGGGTATATGAAACAATGGACAATTACTATTGTGTGATTGTCACAGTTTGTACAATAGTCTACTATTTTGTCTTCAGGTTTGGATAGCAAGAAATTTGACCATATTGAGCCAAAAAGTTTGAGTCTATATTATATGCATATCCCTTCTCAGCAGCTACATATATTCCCTAGCAGATGTTAAATAATATGTAGAGTTTGGGTTAAATACAACTTCTTCTTGTTATAATGGAATTACAATTGTGTGACCACAACATTTTTACTCTTCAACCATAGGGGCAAACTTTCCTCCAATGCCTTCCAGAGCACTTGACAAGACCCAACTATGTAATCAGAAAATTTTCCATGGATTATCAATTTATTTTTCCTGAAACACTCCCTAATATGTGCCATCTTCCATATATAGTTTCAACAATTTGTTATTTCACAATGCCAGTCATTTTCATTATAAGCACAGCTGACTAATACCTTTGTTCAGCCAGTTTTCCAATAGACATGCATTAATCTCAAAGAATAACTCTAAGACAGAATTATTCCTTATGTTTCAAGAGTGAAAAACATTTCATTCTCTTTCTTTTTCATGGATGATGTTAAATGTATCTTTTTGACCCCCACGTCTATAGATTAGTGACCAACTCATATATTGTCCAAGTTGAGATAGTTTTGAGTGAAAAGAAGCAGTAATATGAGAGACAATGGCAATAGATAAAACTGTGACCTCCATGTTAAACTATGTTTCATTATCTTGTTTATATCCAAAGTGGCCATCTATGAACCTATACCTGGCCCATTCATCATGAAGTATGACATTTATATGCAGACTTCAGTGACCCTCTTTGGAGATTCTATAGTTACCTTAATTTAAACATTTGAATTTGTGAATTTTCTCCTTTGTCTCCAGGAGTTCCAACATTCTGTGAGGCCCATTCTTCTTGAAACATTCCTCTTAGGACATAGATGTTTAAAGGAGAGTGTCCTCTTCATTTATACCTTTTTCAGTCTCTTCCAGGCCATCTTTCCTCCATTTCTTTATTGTGTGTATGTTTGAATGGGACAGAGCCAATGGCAGGACAGTTTTCCCTGCCCACACTGCAGAAAAATGTCAGACACTCTGTTTGGCATCAGATTTCCTCCAGAGGTGGGGTCAAATTTTTTTCCGTGATAAATTATTCAAAAGTCATGTCATTGTACAATATGTTTAGGTGACAGGAAAATTAACCACCTTCAATTTGACCCAGAAGAAAATCTGAATTCTCTACATTGCATTCTCTGCCCTGCTCTATTCTTCAAAGTCATGTTGCTTCCCTGTCCCACCCTAAATCAAGTCCTGGAAGACAACCCAACCCGATCTTTCTGTCTTTGGACTTGTGCATGGTATTTGTGCCTGGAGTCCCTCTTTTCCCCACCTGCCCTCTACCTTTCACACACACACCTGTCCCTGCTGGCTACTTCTCAACCTTCAGCGCTAAGCTGCATGTCACCACCTCAGATAGATCTTGCCATTTCCCATGTAGAATATGTGTCTCCTCTACTCCATCTCAGCTCTTCACTTGTTTCCTTTAGAGCCCTTATCTAACTGCAATAAGCTATGATATGTTTTTCTATTTACCATAAGCTATGATATGGAGTATCATATCAGGAAGCACATTAGATCAGTTTCTCACATAACTAATGACTCCAGCCTTGATTACTTGGTTAAGGTTGTTTCTTCCAAGTTTCATCTCTGTAAACATGACCTTCCATATTGTAATTAATAAGTAATACATGGGGCATTGCTATGAGAGTGTGTTAATATCCTGTTCTCAATCACATTCTGCCAGATGGTTCTAGGTCTTACTCATGATTTTACCAGAATCTCTTATGACAAATGTGATTTACAAACAGTGATATTCAAATTCAATAATCCCCTCTACATATATTCATTGGAATCTTTCTGAAATAGAATTTTTATCTTTCTCCATCTCTATCTTTTTGTAATCATTTACTTTGAAATTTGCAGTTATAGATTCACAAGAAGCTTATTTCTTTATTTTAAAAGAAGCTTTAGATTATGTAAATATTATATGTAATATATAGGGATTCCTATACACCCCACCCTTTTCCTTCCCTCACTTCCCCCCAATAACAACATCTTTATTGGTATACGTTTGTTATAATTGATGAACAAATATTGAAGCATTGCTACTAAACATGGTTTATAATTTACATTATGGTTTACACTTTGCACCATACAATTTTGTATATTTTGACAAAATGTATAATGGTCTTTATCCATCATTGTGATGTCATGCAGAGCAATTCCAATTTTGCAAAAATGCCCCATGTTACACCTATTTTTCCCTTTCCCTCCCCTCAGAAACTCTGGTCACAAATGTCTTTATATAAATGCTATGAATTTTTCCATTACTAGAATAATAATAAGTCTACTTTCGTGTATATTTGCATTCCCACTTTATGTTTGCTCATTCCTCAACCTTGAAGATTTTAGGATGGTGATGCCCACTCTCTTTCTGATTAAGAAGGATCCTAGGTCCCATGAGCAGAAGGATGGAACTGTCTTGCAGTTGTTGATACTCTGGTTTTTGGGAAGTGTGTTGTCCATCATTATCTTTTTGTTTTTGTCCTGGGTGAAGTCTGATGCCTGGAAAGTAGGTGCTGACTGAAACACTGCTGAAAATTCAGAGCTCAACCAACCTATTAACAACCAGAAGTTTTAAGTACCTGGGACACATACCTAATGGATACAGTGCTAATTATAGGTTCAAATAAAAGGGGCTGAAGAGCTATGTGTAGGAACATTATAAATGAGTCTAACTCTGATATACTGGCAAGATAGGCAATTACATATTCCAAGGCAAGACCCACTGATGGGGTGTTGATTTCATGGGATTCTCTGCCCATGTCTAGATGTCTAGATGTCTCTAGATGTCTAGAGACATGTCTAGATGTCTCTAGAGCCAATAGGAGCACCACTATTTGAGATACTGTTTACCGTGGCAGTCAATGAGATCCTCCTGAGATGTGCATAAGTTTAACCTCAGGATTGATCACCAGGCTCATTTTGAAATCTCTTAGTCATAAAAACTCATTTGTATTTAATATTTCCCCCTTTTAGTCTGAGACTTTTTCCAGATGAATTGTAAGTTGGTGTTTGGAAATAATTCCTCAGTGCCATGGAGTCTCACCCATGGGAGTCATGTTCCACACCAGAGGGACGGTAGTGACTTTATATGCTGAGTTTGGCTTATAAAAAGACCACATTTTAGCAGATTTACTGTATTTTTCACTTGAACTTCTTGGCAGTGAAAAGGAATGAATGACTGATCCCACAGAAATTTTGTTGGCTCCTAAGAGCATTATGCTGAATGATAAAACCAATCTCAAAATTTATATTCCATTTATATAATCTTCCTGAAATGACAAAAGTATAGACATTGAAAGTAGGTCAAAGGTTATGAGGGTATAGGGAAGGGGATACAGGGTTTGAAAATAAGGGAATGGTACAATTTCCTTTGTGGTAACAGAATAGTCCACAATCTTGATATGGATGAAAGTTACATGAATCTATCCATGAACAATATGGAATAGAATTACACACACACACACACACACAAACAACAAAAAATTGTAGAATACATCAAGTAAAATCCAAGTAAGCTTTTTAATTAACTGTCTTTTGTATTATTCTCTGACATTCAATAAAATTTCACTTGATGGTTATACCATACACTAACAATTTAAAAAAATAATTTTATTGAAGTTTATCACTCATACATAAACATACATAAACAATAAGTATAATAATAGTTGTGAACTTACAAATCAAACATATATAACATCATATAGGACTCTCATAACTCACCCTACCACCAAAAACTTGCATTATTGTTAAACCTTTTTAATTAATGATTAAAGAGCATTGTCAAAATATTGCTATGAACCAAAGTATTTTCTCCCAACCAATCCTATTATTATCTTTATATCATGTACATATGAACATGCATAAGCAATTAAGTGTATGGTAAAAGTTGTGAACTTACAAAGCAAACATGCATAACATCATACAGGGGTCCCATACATCAACCCTCCACCAACACCTTGTGTTGTTGTGAGATGTTTGTTACAAATTATGAAAGAATATTGTCGAAATCTTACTACTAATCATAGTCCTTATCTTACATTTGGTGTGTTTTTTCCTCAACCCACTATATTATTATTTTTTAAATATATTTTTTATGACAGAAGTTTAAACTTATTAAATAATCATGCACATATGAAGAATTCCTGAACAATACCCCTCTATCAACACACCACACTGTGGTGGAACATTTGCTACAGATAAGATAATATCATCTGATTGTTACCATGTCCATAGTGTACATTTGGCTCACATTTTGCATACTGCCTCATTATCAACATGGTAATATTCAATGCAAGAATAATATATTTTACTACTAAGCACAGTCCATAGGTCACTCCAGCATTATTTTTCCCATACATCTACACATTCCCAACATCCTGCGGTAGTGATGTACATTTGCTCTAGCTCACAAAGGATACTCTTGAATCTGTACCATGAATGATGATTCTCATCCACCTTTTGGTTTACTGTGCTATTCAGTTCCTAGATTATCTCTAGCACTCTGTCAACTGGCATTTACATACTTACACTACCATTTTCAGTCATATCCCCATTTATAAACTAGATGTTACTCACTGTGTGTTACTAACCTCTGTATACATTCCACACTTTTACAATAAAGCTAATTAAAACTTCTCATACATTAAACATCTGTAGTTCATCTCAATCCTTCTCTTATCTCCTTTAAGAATCCACCACCTACCACCAAATCTTGAAGATATTGTCATACAATTTCTTTTAGAAGTTTTATGGTTCTTGCTTTTATTTTTAGGTCTTTGATCTGGTTTGAGTTAATTTTTGGATAAGATGTGAGATCGGGGTCCTCTTTCTTTCTTTCAACCATGGATATCTAATTCTTTCAGCACCATTTGTTGAATGGATTTTTCTGCCCAAGCTGTGTGGGTTTGACAGACTAGTCAAAAATTGCTTGATCATATATGTGTGGGTCTGTTTCTGAACTATCAGTTCGGTTTCATTGGTCTATGTGTCTATTTTTATGTCAGTACCATGCTGTTTTTATCATTATAGCTAGGTAATATGATTTAAAGTGTGGAGAGGAGGGTTTGCTTATCCTTTTTATGATGTTTCAGGCTATTCAGGACCCCTTACCCTTCCAAATAAATTTGATGATGATGTTTTAAATTTTTTTTAATGCTAGTGGAATTTTTATCAGGATTGCATTGAATTTGTATATTAATTTGAGGAGAATTGACATCTTAATGATAGTTAGTCTTCCAATCCATGAACGTGGAATATTCTTCTAGTTATTTAGGGCTTTTAAAAATTTCTTTTAACATTGAGTTGCAGTTTTCTGAATCAAGTGCTTTACATTGTAGGTTAACTTTATTCCTGAATATTTGAATTTTATTCGGTCATATTTTATTTTCACCACTCTTTTGACTCTTTTAGTTACTTTTATTGTTATATCTTCATTTATAGAGCCTCTTCCAGGCCTCTCTCTCCTGTCTTTTTCTTTTGAGGCTCTGGTAGCCCCTTTTTCATTTCCTGAAAATCTAGTCTCTTTGTTAGACATTCTCTCAGTTTCTGTTTAGCTGTGAATATTTTAAACTTACCCTCATTTTTGAAAGACAACAATCTTGCCAGTCATAATAACTTTGTTGGAAGTTTTTCTCCTGTAGTAACTTAAATATATCAGACCTCTGTCTTCTTGCCTCGAAGGTTTCTGGTGAGGAATCAGCACTTAATCTTATTTGATATCCCTTATATGTTATGCATTGCTCTTCTCTTGCTGTTTTCAGAATTCTCTGTTTTTGGCATTTGACATTCTGATGAGTATGTGTCTCAGTGTTAGTCTATTCAGATTTTTTTGGATGTGAATACTTTGTGCTTCTTGGACATGGATATCTATGTCCTTCAATAGGGTTGGGAAATTTTCTACTATTATTTCTTCAAATATTCTTTCCACCCTTTTCCTTTCTCTTCTCCTTCTGAGACACCCATGACACATACATTTGCATGCTGTTGGCTGTCACTTAGTTCCCTGAGACCTTGTTCAATTTTTTCCCGTTCTTTTCTTCTTCATTTCTTTTGTATGTTCTCTTTCAGAGGCCATTTCTTCAAGCTCACCAATCCTTTCTTCCCCATCTTCAAATCTGCTATGATATGATTCCAATGTTTTTAAATTTCATTTATGGCACCTTTTATTCCCATTAGATCTGCTACTTTTCTTTGTATCTTTTCAAATTCTTCTTTGAGCTCATCCAGTATCTTCTTAATATCCCTAATCTCTTTTTTAATTTTTTAATTTTTTTTCTTTTGACAATGCTCTTTTTCCCTTTTTTCTTTCTTTATTTTTTAATGTTACATTCTAAAAATATGAGGTCCCCGTATACAGCCCATCCCCTTTTCCCACTCCTCCCCCATAACAACAACCTCCTCCATCATCATGAGACATTCATTGCATTTGCTGAATCCTTAATCTCTTTAGCCATCTCATTGAATTTTTTAAGGAGATTTGTTTGAACATCTATGATTAGTTGTCTCAACTCCTTTATGCCATCTGGAGGCATATCTTGTTCCTTTTATTGGGCCATATCTTCCTCTTTCTTGGTGTGGATTATAATTTTTTGTTGGTGTCCTGGCATCTGGCTTAATAGAGTATTTATTCTGGGTGCAGTTATTCTCTTTAGTTTAGGGCTTCCTGCCCTTTCTCCCTTGTTGGTTGTGCAGTAGGAGCCAAGCATGTAGTTGGTGCTGTAAGCAATGGAGGCTCAAGCTCCCCTCATTGTGCCATGGACCAATGAAGCTTCTTCCAACTTTCTCTTTTGCCAGGGGTAGGGGCAGAGTCACAGCTCTGTGAAATAATCCAAGTCATGCCAGCCTAGACTATAGTTGCCCAGAGAGACTTATGAAGCTTTATGCCACTTTTTCCCCTGCCTGGGGCAGGGATGGACCTGCAGGTGTGGGCAGCAATCTATGCAGTGTGGGTCCAAGATGACTGCAGTCGCACTGGTAGACTTCTGATTTTCAGTCTGTGCCATCCAAATGTTCCTACAGTTTACTGGATAGACTGATGCAGGTCCCACCAGCCTCCTCCCTACCAAAGGTGGGACTGAAGCCTAGGCTAGGGCAGCAGGCCAATCTGGGTGAAAGGAACCAGTTCCTACCATCACTGTGATTTTTGGTCAGCCCACCTTCCCCTCAGGCTGGGGGCAGGGTAAAAATTGTGGCCGCCAGCCTTTTTCCATCTTTGGTTGATTCACACCACAGCTGTTTCCAGGTTTATATCTTAGTCAGCGAAATCTACCAATCAGTAGCCAAAATCAGTGGCCAACTGTCTCCTCCTTACCTGTTTTTGTGAAATGGAGCTGCTTCTTCTAGCCACAGAATAGCTTTGGGGTGACTTGTGCCCTCAGAATAAGATAAACACTGGCCTCTGAATCTAGGCTAGCAATTTCCTATAGAGGCAGGTGCAGGTCCCCACCAATTCCTCCCTGCTGGAAGTGGCACTGGGGTCTAGGCTAGAGCTGCAATCTGACCTGGATGGAGAAAACCTGTCCCCATCAGCACTGTGATTTTCAGTCCTCCTCACTTCCCCTTGTGCTAGGCATGGAGTTAAGATCACAGCTCCTGGCCTCTTTCTGACTTGGACAGACTCAAACTTTAGCTGCTCTCAGGATTATACTTTAGTCCACTAAATTTACACATCAGTAGCTGAAATTTGTGCCCAACTGTTCTTCTTCCCCCATTTTTGGAAAGTGGAGCTTTCAATTTCAGCCACAGAGCAGCTCCTGAGGTGGCTTGTGCCTCCAGTGTAGGATGGGCATCAGCGTCCCTACTGTGGAGTGCTCTACTTATGAATCTTCTCTGCAGATGGACAGTCTCCTCCTTCCATTACCTCAAGTATGTTGCAGGATGCTCTTCTGGTTTCTGGAGCCCCCAATCAGCTATGTTAATTTAGCTCTGGGTGTTTATGAACTGCCCTGTATCAGGAGCTGTCTCTAGGAGTTCCTTACTACTCTGCCATCTTGCTGGTTCTCCCCTACACTAATAATTTTACCACAATCTGTTACTACAATTGTGGTTCACAAATAGTGACTTTCTAATAACATTATCTCTACTGCACTTATTAGTTAGCATACTTCTGAAATAAAGATTTTTTCATTCTCAAGTTCAAGATCTATTCCTTCTACTATTTATTTTTAAATGCTGAATTTATCAAAAACAACAAATGTATATACCACTGCTTGTTGAACTATTCATTTGCTGATGGACATTTGGTTATTTCCAGATTGGAGATACAAAAGATAAATGTGTGATAGCAAACTGTGTACAGATTTTGTTTTCTGTTCTTTGGACTTAATGGTCAATTGGATAATTGCTGAGATGTGTGAAAAATACATGTCTAGTATTTTACAGAAACTGTCTGAATATATTCTAGGAAGGTTGTACCATTTAAACTTCCCTCTAACAATGATTCTGGTTTCAGCATTCTCTGGAGAATTTGATAAAGACATTATTTTTTCTTTTTGTATTTTATTAGATGTTTACTAATATCTCATTGTATTTATAATAAACATTACTTCACTGGTTGGTACATAGAACATTTTAAAAAATTGCACACACCATGGAAAATATGGAGTTCCCACATATCTGCCTCCTTTTTCCTATTAACACTTCACAATAAGAATTGATGAAATAATATCATTGTACTCATATTAACTATATTCCATAGTTTACATTAGGGTTCAAAGTTTGTATTTTGAAGTTTTATTTTTTAAATATTCTTGTAACATATAAAGCAACCTAAAATTCCCCTTTAAAACACATTCAAATAAACAATGCAGTGGTGTTAATTAAATTTAAATGTTGAGTTACCATCATCACAACTGTCCATTACAAACATATTTCCATCACCCCAAACAGAAACTATGTACCACTTAAGCATTAGCTTCCCATTCTGCAATGCCTACTCTGGCCCCTAGTTGTTGTGGTGCCATCCAGCGCTCCATTCCTGAAGAGGTAAGGATGAACAGAGCAAAATAACACACAGTAACCACTCTGGAGACACAGGCTGGTGGCGCAGGTCTGATTTATTGAGGAAGTGTAGTAGCTTTTATAGACCATGAGGCAACGTGCAAGCAGCTTACTGGCTATGCTAATTTAGTGAGACCAATTGGTTCATGTGCTCTAGTTGCTGAGGGAAGGCAGATTTCTGAGGGATATGCCCGGGCATGCCTGGGCATGTCCACCGCATGCCTCAGCGCCATCTTTTGGTGGAACCCCAAAGGCCTTATAGTTAGAGAGGTTTTCCTATGTCTAACAAGGCATTGGTGGCTTGCCCACAATTCCCCCTTTTTTCTTTTATTAGAGGTAAGGTGAAGTGCTGGTGTTGTTTTGTGCCAAGGTGACTGTGCCTGTCCTAGGTTGTCTTTCTCTGAGGATCTTACCCATCATTGGCTACCAGACAAGCTCTCTGGCATGGTGTTTATCTCTGCATTTTTTGCAGGACTGTGAGGCCAAAGATATTTGTGGCTTGAGAAACAGTTTCTGCAGTGCCTTCTTCTGCTTCTAGAGTGCTGACCATAGCCTGCTGGACAAGTACTAACATCTGTTAAAACATACAAGTTTTAACATCTTTGCGGAGGTTTTGCACTTTGTGCAGTACATATCTTATACAAAGTATACACATTAGAAGAACAGATCCAATGATAACAAATGTTATGAGATTAGAGGAAGTGAAAAGGGATTGAAGGTTAGCTAGAATATTGGTGATCAGTGTGGTGTCTATGGTAGTCACTTGGGTGCTGATAAGGATCAGAATTTGATGGGTGAGTTGAGGGGTTAGATTTAAGAAGTCATTGTTCCAATGTCCGAGTAGGGTTTGTTTTAACATTGCTCTGGCTGTGGTAAAGTTTGCCATGCCATTGGTGGCACTGATGGGGGTAACACAAATGTGTGGATAATTAATGTCACAGGGCAGTCTTGTCAGTTGCATTATCATTTGTACTTCTTCTAGTAAAACTATTTGCTGCTGTACGTTAAAGTACATTAAGTAGGCCACCATGAATATGATTATTGAGCAGGTTTTGTGTTTGCAAGGGGGTGGCCATTTTTTCTACTAAGTTGTTTATTGTGTTAACATTGGAATTGGATTGGACTATAGAAGTGATACTAGTGGCAGTGGCTGCTAGGCTAGCTATAATAGCTGCGCTGAGAGCTACAACTACACCAACTGCTCTTTTTTGCCTAAAATGTAGGTGTGTAATTAATTCAGAAGGGCCAATCCACTCAGTAGCATTAACAGGAACCCATATTAAGGAGGGAATTCTAACAATAATAGTGTAGGGATGCTTGGTATGGTTTCAGCAATTAGAAAGGATGCAATGGGTGATGTTACAGTCAAAGGATTGGTTGCTTGAGTCTATAAAAAGAAAGGGAAGAGTTATGCAGGGTAAGGTGTGCACAGAGAGGGTGGTGTTTGCTGTCTTATTGAGGCTGGCTGCCCAGTCTGAGTCATTCGTATGTGAAGAAACCCAAGTTCCATTAGTGAGCATGGTGTTCATCATTATGAATGGACAAAGATCTAAGCAGGCATTTTCTCCACAGAGTGTTCATTTTCCAAAGACTGTCCTCACAGCATAGCAGGGGTCATGGCCTTGATTTGGATGTCCCATGGCTGGAAGGGCAGGGCTTGAGGTCCAGAGGAATGGAGTGATCCAAAGGAGTGTGCCTGAAGTGGTGTGAGCAATTATTAAGAGAAGGATACACCCAATGAATAACGGAGGTCCTGATGCCTGTAATTGATGCAAGAGTCTGGAATTATTCTTTCTCCTTGGTATTTTGGTGCTGTGTATTGACTTCATCTCTGGTGGCTGGTCGAACGAGCTGGCTGGGGACCCAGGTTGGCTGTTGTGTATTCTCTGGAAAGACACAAGCATACCCTCATCCCTGGGTTACTAGGGGATGGGACCCTTGCCATGCATTTGTAAGGGGGTCTTTCCATCTAACTAATGGCATGGGGGTTGGAGTATTTCTAAGCCCTCCCCAGTGTCTGACTGCTGGGGTACAGTGTTCATTGTCAAATGTGAGAAAATTCATAGTGATTAAAGTCTTATTTAGAACACCCCTGGGGGTATCTCGGGGATATTGCACCTTCATTTTTTTTTATTTGGTTTTTAAGCATGAGGTGGGTGCGTTCTATGATAGCTTGGCCCTGGGGATTGTATGGGATACAAGTTTTGTGTGTGATGCACCATGAGGCACAGAAATTTTGGAAGGATTTGGAAGCATAGCAAGGTCCATTATCAGTCTTTATTGTCCATGGTATGCCCATTTGGTTGAAGGTTTGAAGACAAGCAGTAATGACATGTCTTGAAGTTTCTCCTGCAAGAGCAGTGGCAAAGGTGTATTTGGAAAAGGTGTCTACTATGACATGTAGAAATTTAGTTTTTCCAAAAATAGGTATGTGTGTGACATCCATTTGCCAAATGGCATTTGGACAGAGGCCATGAGGATTTATTCCCTGAGGTTGAAGGGGGCCTAATGGAAGGAGAGGGCCACATTGTTTACATGCACAAGTGAAGTGTTTGCATTGCTGCTGTGTTAAGGAGGGGGAAGAGATGATGGAGAGAAAGAGCAGACATGTGAAACTTTACATGAAGGAGTCTTGCCTGGTCTAGGTCTGTGGTTAATCATTTTACCGTAAGCGAGGAATCGGCTAAGGCATTGCCACTGGCAAGACGTCCTGGGAGTCCAGTGTGGGAATGAATATGTTGGATGAACCAGGGTCCCAATATTGATTAAGTTCCTTTTCAGAAATGTTGATGTGCCTACATGCCAAAAGGGCATGTAGGGCACACACTTCTGTAGCCTTCTCAGAGGAGGAAAGATTACCCATTCCGAGGGTCACTTACCAACTGCAATGCCGAGCTGCACTTGATAGCTCACTGATATTGTCTCCAGGGTTTTCAGGTCCCTGTTTGGGTGCCAGATATTGCAGTGCCATCCAGCGGCTCCACTCCCAAAGAGGGAAGGACAAACAGAGCAAGACAACACACAGTAACCACTCTGGAGACGCAGGCTGGTGGCACAGGTCTGATTTATTGAGGAAGTGTAGTAGCTTTTATAGACCATGAGGCAATGTGCAAGCAGCTTACTGGCTATGCTAATTTAGTGAGGTTGATTGGTTCATGTGCTCTAGTTGCTGGGGGGAAGACAGGTTTCTGAGGGACATATAAACAAGATTAGTTATTGTATGTCTGACTTATTTCACTCAACATTTTTAAGGTTCATCCATGCTTTTGGATGATTCAGGTTTTCATGTCTTTATACAGAAAAATAATATTCCATTACAAGAGTGTATATATTATGTATCACTTTGTTTATCTATTCATCTGTTGATGGACAATTGGGTTGCTGCTTCTTTTGTCAATTGTAAATATGCCACTATGACTATTGGTATGAAAACGTATGTTCAAGGTCCTGCTTTCTATGCATTGAATATATATGTACCAGGTCATATGGTAATTATTTTTCTTTCTGAAGAACTGCCAAAATAATTTCCATAGAAGTTAAACTATATTACATGCTCACTGATAAATGAGTGTTTCTATTTCTCCATATCCTCTGCATCACTTATTTTCCATTTTTAAACAGGATCCATTGTAGTGAGTTTGACATAGAAACTTATTGTGGTTTTAATTTTCATTTCCCTTGTAGCTAATGATAATGAGCATCTTTTCATTTGCTTATTGGCCATTTGTATTTATTTTTTGAGAAATATCTCTTCAAGTATACTGTCTGTTCTTTTTATTTGTGTGTGCGTATGTGGTTTTTGTTGTTGAGCTGTATATCTTTATATATTCTAGACATTAAACTCTTATTACATATATGGTTGCAGATTATTTTCTGTCAACCTGTAGGGTGTCCTTTTTCTTTCATGGTAAATATTGTTTTTATCCCTTTTGATCTTCTGGCTTGATATTTTATCATTATTTAAAGTATTGTATTGGCTTCCTGATACTAATGTAGAACAATTTTCCCTTCTAACCTTTCAGTATTTGCTCCATATATCTTGGGGCTCTGCTGTTAGGCACTATCTGTTTAAAACCTTTACCCCTTCCTGTTGAATTTACCCTTTTGTCAGTATATACTCACCAATTTTATCTCTTCTAATTGTTTTGTCTTAAAATCTACTTCAACTGATACTAGTATAGCTACTGCAACTATATTTTGATTACTACTTGCATAGTATATATTTTTCTTTCTTCACTTTCAACCTACTTGTATCTTTGCATTTAAGGTGAGTCTCTGGCAGACAACACAGAGTTGGGGTGTGTTTTTTATATCAATTCTGCAATCTCTGCCTTTTTATTGGAAAGTGTAATCAATTGACATTTAAAGTTATTATTAATAATGCAGGACATTCTTCTGTTATCTTGTTATTTAGCTTTTGTAAGTCTTATAACATTTTTGTGCCTTAATTCTTCGCTAATATCTACTTTTATATTTAATTTTTTTGTGTAGTATCATACTGAGTGTCTTCTCTTTTATATCTGAATTAATTTTTATGTATTTCTTATGGTTATCATGGGGTTAAAATGTAACATCATAAATATGTAACAATTATATTTGTTTTGATACCAACTTGACTTTAGTAATACATATATTTATATATACTTTTCTTATACCCCTGCAAAAGCCTCATTCTTTTGTACTTGTATCCACTTATATATTGAAATTTTTATATCCTTAATCATAGACTTATTATTATTTTACTCAAAGGATTTATTTTATTTATTTCTACTCTGAGGTTGCGGCTCGCTGGGTGAGGAGTCCGCAGAGGGGCCACAGGCAAGTAACGATGAGGAGAAGAACCCACATGGAGACGAGGCTGATGGCACAGGTCTGATTTAATGAGGAAGTGCTTGACAATATAAGCCCAAGGGAACGGGGGTGGGGCTAGCATGGGGTGAGAGCGGATTGGTGCGCACGGGCAGAATACCCTTATATGGCCAGGAGATGCAGCGCTGCAGACTAGTGGGTGGAGACGGGGCAGAGGTTGGCTGGCGAGGGGGCGTAGCTGGGGGCAATGTGAGGGCGGAGTCACCCGTACCAGGTGGAGGGCGTAGTCACCCATTCCCGCCACCCCTCCCGGGCAGCTGTGGCACCTTACAGCTGCCCCGGGCTGGCCACAGAGGTTAACCATACCTCGGCCTGCTTCCTCTCCTCATCTCCCCCTTCTTTCTTATTTAAGGACAATGCTGCGGCAGCGATAAGCCGGTTTTGATTACGCAGGTGGGAGAGGGCCGAGAACGTGCGCTTAATAGCAATAGCTATGAGGAGAGTGCCTAATAGTACCATGCCGTAGAACAGCACGTTAGCAAGTTGGAATAGACTCGCAAACGTTTGGGCTAGCTGGGTAAGGAGGTTGGCAGAGACTATAGGGACGGCAATGTTTTGCAGGGTGGTTATATGGGTTTGGAGGGAGTGGGTGGTAGCTCAGGAACGGGAGTTTTGGAACATGTAGGGGTAGGTTACCGGGCAGTTGTGGGTGGTGAAAAGGAGCACATCAGGGGGAGGCTCAACAGAGACGTTAAGTGGGGCTTGCCGGGGTAGAATGCGAGGATCGCACGGGAGGCTGAGGTTGCAGGAGGAGTGAAGGATGCAGGGGAAGAGAGGGCTGGATGGTGTGAGAAAGAGGAATCTGGGGGGCCGTTGGATGGCGGCCCAGAGCTCCATGCTTTGACCTGTGGTGGCAAGCGAGAGCATGATTATAAGCAGGGGTATTACGCCTTGGGGTTTTTCAGCGATGCGTTGCTGCACCTTGGCTTGGTGGTAGAGTTCGATGATCGTGTCTAGACCATCCTTCTCCTCCATCGATGCTTGTTTCAGTCGGTGACACAGGGCTCTCATGCAGCTGCATTCTTTCCTCGTGGTTGGCCACTGTGGAGGTGGCTGGTTTGACATTTCGGCCCGGGATCCAGATTGGCTGGGAGGCATCTTTTGGAAAGACACAAGCAAAACTCTCCCTTGGGTGAGGATGGGGCTGGGCCCTCTCCAGACATTTGTTTCTGGATCCTTCCAGTGGACCATTGGCATGGGTGTGGGCAAATAGGATGGTCCCCAGTGTTTGTGGATGGCCGAGAGGCCCTTGCCGTCAAATGTGGGGAGGTTAAGGTGGATGAGACATGCTGTGATGATCTCATCTGGAGTGTGGTGGGGATGGGTTTCCCTCTCCTTTTGTATTAGAGTTTTCAGGTGATGGTGTGTGTTTTCAATGATGGCTTATCCCTGAGGGTTGTATGGGATGCTAAAGTGGTGTGTGATGTTGTATGTCTGAAGAAATAAGTAAAAGCTATTACTGTGGTAGGCGGGCCCGTTGTCAGTTTTTAGGTCCCAGGGGATGCCCATGAACAGGATGGCCTGTCTCAGGGCCTTGATGGAGTATTTGGCGGACTCCCCTGGGAGGGCGGCCACATAGGTGAGATGGGAGTATGTGTCTATAATGACGTGGACATACTTAAGCCTCCCGAAAGAGGGGACGTGCGTATAGTCCATTTGCCATCTGAAGTTGGGCTTTAGGCCTCTGGGGTTGACCCCCTGGGGCTGCAATGGCCCAAGTGGAAGGAAAGGCACGCATGTTTTGCATGCACGCACCAGGTGCTTGCAAATTTCTATAGGCAAGTCTGGCAGCAGGTGCTTTAGTGAGGCTGCCGAGAAATGGAACCTGGCGTGCAGGGATTTTGCTTGATTTATGTGGTCTCCCGCCGCGGTAAGGGCATGGACTGAGACGGCGCAGTCCGCCAGCTCGTTGCCTGCAGCCAGGGGTCCCGGTAGGGATGTGTGGCTTCTGATGTGTACAATGTACCATGGCTTATATCTGCCCTCCAGCAGCTGCTTCAGAGCGGAGAGCGCTGCATCGAGGGGTGTGTTCTCTGGAAAGAAGGTGGCATGGGCGATAGTTTTGCAGACCTGCATTGTGTATAGGCTGTCCGTGAAAATATTTAAGGGTTGGTCTGCGAAGGCATGGAGGCAGGCGATGACTGCTGAAAGCTCGCCTGCCTCTACAGAGTCTGGGTTAGTGAAGACCTGTTTTATTGGGAGTTTCTTGTGCCTGGCATATGCAACAAACACGAACTTATCTTTGGAGGCATCCGTGAATGCCGTAGTACAGTGTGGCAGCGGAATGGAGCTGGGAAAGGGGTGGTGCTGCCGAGCCAAGGGTATGTGGATTAGACCTTGGAGGAGCTTATGAGTGGGGTAATGATTATCAAAGGCCCCAGAATATCGCTCCAGAAGTGTCTGCATGGACGTGTTCTCCTGTATGAGGTAATTGGTGTCCTTTGCTGTGAGAGGCCAGATGATGGAAGCTGGCTGGGTATTGTAAGTGTGAAGGCAGAGTGTAAGGAGGTCGTGTGCCAAGTTGATATAGGCTTGGATGGCCGGGTATATTTTTGGAAGCTGGCTCTTAGCGAGGTGTAGCCATTGGAGAGGGCCCTCCTGCTAGAGGACACCGGTGGGTGTCCCTGGGGTATGGAGTACGAGGGCAAGTATGGGCTTGTTGGGTTTGTGTCTCTGCAGTGACATGGTGGTGATTGCCTCGTTGACGCGTTTCAAGGCAGCCTGGGCTGCTGGAGTGACCTTGATGTGCTGGCTCACTATAGCTGTTGGCGGGCATGGTCTCTTTAGGAGGGAGAACAGGGGCTCGAGCTGCGCCATAGTGACAGGAATGGCTGTGCGCACCCAGTTAATGTTCCTGCACAGCTGCTGCAGCTCGGCCATTGTTAAGCTGTTAGGGATATGTATCTGTGGTGATGTGGGTTGCACATGTGATGTAATGCGAAACACTAGGAAAGTGAAGGGTGGAGCATGTTGTACCTTTTCTCTGCTGACAGTTAGGCCTAGAGCCAGTAGGTTTGTGAGAAGCTTGGTCATAGTGGTTTGTAAGTGCTCCTCGTGTGGGTGTGTGAGAAGAATGTCATCCATGTAATGAAGGATGTATGCCTGATCTCTCAATGGCTCAATTGCAAAGTTGACATAGTTTTGGCAGATGGTGGGACTGTTGCGCATTCCCTGTGGAAGGACGTGCCATTGGTACCGGGGGCTGGCCCCCTTGTGATTACCCAGAGGTACCGTGAAGGCGAATTTGTGCCTGTCTGTGGGATGCAGTGGGATGGAGAAGAAACAGTCCTTAATGTCTAGTATGAGGATGTGGTAATGCGCTGGGATGGCCGATGGATGGGGTAGGCCAGGCTGCGGCGAGGCCATGGGGATTATGTGCTTGTTGATCTC
The DNA here is from genome assembly GCF_030445035.2 of Dasypus novemcinctus. Taxonomy (NCBI): domain Eukaryota; kingdom Metazoa; phylum Chordata; class Mammalia; order Cingulata; family Dasypodidae; genus Dasypus; species Dasypus novemcinctus. The sequence goes on from NC_080697.1 coordinate 63,496,652, forward strand.
TCGGAGATCGTGGAGGAATCTGTAAGTACCTTTCACCTTTTTGTGGATAACAAAAACCGGCGAGTTATAGGGGCTGGTGGAGGGCTCTATGTGCCCTTTCTCTAATTGTTCCTGTACTAACTTTGCCAGAGCTTCGAGTTTGTGGGGCGGTAGAGGCCATTGCTTGACGCATATAGGCTCCTCTGTGTCCCACTGCAGGGGAGCGGGTTCGGGTGGTGTGCCGGGAGCAATGGCCCATCCTATTGGGGGGGAACTGTGGTAATAATGGCCCCGCTCTGAGAGAGGACATCTCTCCCCCAAAGGATTGTGGGCAGCTCTGGAAGGAAGAGGGGCTGGAAACTGCCTGTATGCCCCTCCTCGTCATCCCAGGTTATGGGGTTTCTGGCTTGCTTGGAGGGTGCTCCCCCCATGGTGCCTTGCACGGGGGGGCCATCCATTAGGTCCCAAAATTTTGCATAGCAAAAGGGGAAGCAGGTAACTTCTGCCCCCGAGTCCAGTGTACCATGAAACCATTGCTCATCTATTTTCAACGCCATGGTGGGCCTGTCTTTGCCGATGGGAAGCGCCCACATTAGGGTTTTAGCAGTGGGTGGGTGGCCTCTTGGTAGCGGGGCTGAGGCTTGCCCCCTCTGGAGTTTAAAGGCTTGCCTGATTTATCGGTTTTTGCGCGGCAATCTCGGGCCCAATGATATCCGCGTTTGCATTTTGGGCATGGCGTGGAGGGTTTATCGTGCCCCCCTTTGCTAGGGGGGGTGCAGCGGTAGGGCACTCCCGAGCGAAGTGGCTGGGTTGGTCGCACCTGTAGCAGGGGCCACTGCTAACTGCCAGGGCCTGGGCCAGCGAGTTGGCCAGAGTGGTGGCAAGGACTTGTGTAGTTTGATCTAGGTCCTTGCATGCAAGGATCCAATCATGGATGTCCCCTTCCCTTAGGGGCCCAATGGCATTCTTACATACGGAGTTTGCTCCGTCTAAAATGAGCTCTTTGGTGAGGGCCGTCCAGGCCTGCTCGTTCTCTACCTTACGGGCGCAGGCTTCCTGGACCCTAGAGACAAATGTGGCGAAGTCCTCATCCTTTCTTTGAATTAGCTTAGTAAATTTCTCTGTTTTTATTGCGGAGCATTGGCGAAAGGCCTTAAGGGCGACAGCGCGCACTTGATCCCAGTACACTGCTGGGGCCTGGCCGTATACGGCTGGATTGGCATATGCTCCCGTGCCCAGGAAACAGTCCGGTGGAGCGGAACGCCATTTTGCCTGTTGGTTTCACCCTGAAGCTCGGCCTGGTCCTGATAGTGTGCTCTCCAGTTCACAAATTGTCCCAGGGTTAAGATTGCGTGAGCCAAATTAAACCAATCCTGGGGAATGTTTAGGTTAATTGAAATGTCTAACAATTGCTGCACGTAAGGACTACCTAGCCCGTCCTCCCTGACCGCTTCTCTGAGCCGTTTGAGTTCAACGTGATCATGGGGGTACCAGGGCAGGGGTCTTTGCGGAGTGCGCATTAGGTTTAGGGGGTAGACCTGAGGCCCCACAGCAGCGTGGGCCTCCTGGGGTGATTGGTCCCATTGCCTGTTGTTATAGGCTCAGCTTTCACAGAGAGTCTGGAAGTAAACTGCCGCAGCGCCTGCTCGACCCCTGGGGTCCCCAAAGTGGAAAGAGGCAGACCTAGGCGGGGCGAGCATAGCGCTCATCGCCATTAGTGGCGAGCCTTGGTAAGGCGGCGCTGTTGGAAGCTGCGAAAATGGGTTGGTTGAGAGCAGTGTGGGCGGTGGCGGCCTGGGTGGCGCGGAGGCACCTCCCTTGCACTCCGGGCTGTCCTCTGTATAGGCAGGAGGGGCATCCGGGTAAGTTTTTTGCGTGGCAGTGGGCTGCGCACCATTTTGGATTTCAGGCGGAAATGGAGGCCGCCGGTCACCATTTTTCATGTCACTCGGAGAAGAAGGCGGAAGTTCACCATTTTGTGCTTCGAGGGGAAAAGAAGGCGGAAGTTCGCCATCTTGGTGGCTGTCCTCGGGCTCCGGCCGAGTCACGGCATCGAGGGCGTTATTGAGCTGGTCGACAAGAGACTCGGAGTTGTCACCTGACTCCCCTCAGCCCTCCTTGCAGGAAAAGACTGTGGGGGGCACGCTGCCTTGAAGGCAGGAGCAGATGGTAATGAGCGTAGGGATGAGGCCAGGTGGGAAGCACTTGTGCTCGTGCTCCGTGGTGGCCGACACACAGTCGATAAGCAACCGGTATGTGTTGGGATCCCAAAGGTTGGCTGTAGACAGCCAGGGGTTGAAAGGGACTAAGAGGTTCCAGTAGTGCTGTAGCTGTTGAACTGAAACCTTGCAGCTGTGGCACTCAAGGAGCGCAGCAAGCGCCCAAACCTGCAGGGCTGGGCGGTGAGTGAGTGAAGCTCCCATGCCGGGCCATGGGGTTACTTACCTGGGTGGAGATTCTCAGCTTGCCCTTGCCCCACGTTGGGCGCCAGTTGAGGTTGCGGCTCGCTGAGTGAGGAGTCCACAGAGGGGCCGCAGGCAAGTAATGACGAGGGGAAGAACCCACATGGAGACAAGGCTGATGGTGCAGGTCTGATTTAATGAGGAAGTGCTTGACAATATAAGCCCGAGGGAACAGGGGTGGGGCTAGCATGGCGTGAGAGCGGATTGGTGCGCACGGGCAGAATACCCTTATATGGCCAGGAGATGCAGCGCTGCAGACTAGTGGGTGGAGATGGGGCAGAGGTGGGCTGGTGAGGGGGCATAGCTGGGGGCAATGTGAGGGCAGAGTCACCCATAGCAGGTGGAGGGCATAGTCACCCATTCCCGCCACCCCTCCTGGGCAGCTGTGGCACCTTACAGCTGCCCCGGGCTGGCCACAGAGGTTAACCATACCTCGGCCTTCTTCCTCTCCTCACTACTCCCCATTTTGCTCTTTTTGTTTTCTTCTATGTCTGTTTATCTTCTCTTTAGATGGCACCAGGAACTGATATTGGGACCTTCTGGAGTGGGAGAGAGGCACTCAATCTCTTGCACTACCTCAGTTCTCTGGTCTGTTGCATCTTTTATTGTCTCTCCTCTATGTCTCTTTTTGCTGCATCATCTTGCTGCACTCTCTGTGCAGGCCAGCACTCCTGTATGGGCCACCTCTCCTGTGCAGGCCAGCACTATGCATGGGCCAGCATTCCACATGGGGCAGCTGTCTGCTTAGGACAGCTTGTCACATGGGCCAGCTTGCTTTTCATCAGGAGGTCCCAGGAATCAAACCCTGGACCTCCTGTATGGTAGATTGGAGCCCAATCTCTTGAGCCACATATGTTTCCCTTATCTTTAAGAGAGCACATGGGTCATTCTCCAGATACATCACATGCTAGGACACAGAACAACATTCAATGAATTCAGAAACTTTGAAATTATACAAAGCCATTTCTCTGACCACAGTGGAATGAAGCTGGAAATTAGTGAGGGCCAGAGAAACATATTTGACACAAAGATATGGAAGTTAACACATTTTTAGAAAAAGAGTGGGTCAATGAGGAAATTGCAGAAGCAATCAGTACTACCTTGAAACAAAAGAAAATGATAACACAACATATAAAGACCTATGATATGTTGCAAAAGCTGTACTAGAGGGAAATTCATAGACATAAACATATATCAAGAAGAAAGAGTTAAAATCAAAGACATAACTGAACACCTGGAGGAGGGAGAAAAAGAAAAACTGACCCCAAAGGAAATAGAAGGAAATAAAAATGATTAGACCAGAACTAAATGAAATAGAAAAAATTTTAAAAACACTAGAAAAAATAAACAAAAGCAAGATCTGGTACTTCATGAATATCAATGAAATTTACAAAACCTTAGGTAGATTAACAAAGAAAAAAAGGGAGAAGATGCAAATACACAAAACAAGAAATGAGGAAGTGGATATCATCACTGACCCCACAGAAATAAAGAGTATTAAAAGAGGATACTTTGAAAAATTACATGCTAACAGTAAGGATAATTTAAAGGAAATGAATAAATTCCTAGAAACACACAAGCAAGCTACTTGGTAAAAGAAGAAATTGATGAACTGAATAGATCATCACAAGTAGTGAGGTTGAATTAGTCATCAAATCCTCCCAACTATGAAGAGGCCAGGGCGAGATAGCTTCACAGGTGAATTCTAGTGAATATTTCAGATAGAACTAACACTAATCCTGCTTAAACTCTTAAAAAATAGAAGTAAAAGGAATATTTACTAACTCTTTCTATGGTGCCAGCATTACCCTAATACCAAATCCAAACAAAGATGCCACAAGAAAGGAAAATTATAGTCCACTTTCTCTAATGAACCTAGATTATAAAATCTTCTATAGAATACTTACTAATCATATTCAACAACACATTAAATGAATTATACACCATGGCTAAGGGGGTTTCATCCCTGATATACAAGGATGGTTCAATATAAGAAAATCAATCAATATAATACACCACCTAAATACAGTGAAAGAAAAAATCACATGATCATCTATATAGATGCAGAAACAGCAGTCAACAAAATACAACATCCTTTCCTGATAAAAACACTACAAAGGGTAGAAATAGAAAGAAACTTCCTCAACACGATAATGGATATATATGAACAACCAACAGCTAACATCATGTACAATGGTGAAATCCTAAAAGCTTTCCCTCTATAAGATTGGGAACAAGAAAGTATAACCACTATCACTGCTCTTCTTTAATATTGTGTTAGAAGTACTTGCTTGACCACCTAGGTAAGAAAAAAATCAAAGGCATCCAAATTATAAAGGAAGAAGTAAAAATTTCATTATTTGCAAATGACATGATCCTTTATATAGGAAGCCCTGAGAAATCTGCATCAAATGTTCCAGAGCTTACAAATAAGTTCAGTAGTGTTGCAGATTATAAGAACAATGCACTAAAATCAGGAGTATTTCTGTACACCAATAATGAGCAATCTGAAAAGGAAATCAAGAAAAAAGAGCTAATTTACAATAGTGGCTAAAATAATCAAATACCTAAGAATAAATTAATTAAAGATATAAACGACTTATTCATAGAAAATTGCACAATTCTGTTAAAGGAAATCAAGGAAGACTTAAATAAATGGAAGAATATTCCTTGTTCATGGATGGGAAGACTAAACATCATTAAGTTGTCTATCCTACCTAAAATAAATTACAGATTTAATGCATTCCCAATAAAAAACAACACAGAATTTTTTACTGAATTGGAAAAACTATGAAACTTATTTGGAAGGACAAGAGGCCCAGAATAGCCAAAGACATATTGAAAGAGAAAAATGAAATTGGAGGAATCACACTACCTGACTTTAAAACATACTACAAAGCTACAGTGGTCAAAAGTGCATGGTATTGTCATAAGGCTAGACATACCAAAAAATGAAACCGAACTGAGAATTCAGACATTGATCCTTGCATATAAGTTATACAATATTCAACAAGGATATCAAGACCTCTCAACTGGGAGTGAATAACCCCTTCATCAAATGGTGCTTGGAAATTGGATATCCATATCCAAAAGAATGAGAGAGGAACACCATCTCACACCTTATACAAAAAATTAACTCGAGATGGATCAAAGATCTAAATATAAGAGCCAAGACCATAAAGACCTTGGAAGATAATGTAGGGAAGAATCTACAGGACCTTGCAATAGGAAATGGTTCCATGAACTTCACACCCAAAAACAAGGAACAAAAGAAAAAATAGATAAATGAGACCTCTTCAAAATTAAAAACTTTTGTATCTCAAAGGAGTTTGTCAATAAAGTGAAATGACAGCCTACACAATGGGAGAAAGTATTTAGTAGCCATTTATCTGATAGGAGCATATACCCAGCATACATAAATACTTTATCTTGAAAATAAGAAGACAAAAATCCCATCTAAAAAATGGGCAAGTGATTTAAATAGACATTTCTCCAAAGAAGAAATACAAATGTCTAAAAAGCACATGGGAAGATGCTCAACATCATTAGATGAGGGACATGCAAATCAAATCTACAATGAAATATCATTTTATACCCATTAGACTGGTGGGCATTAATAAAACAGAGGTCTACATGTGTTGGAGAGAATATGGAAGAATGGGAATTCTTATTCCCTGCTGGTGGGAATGTAGAAGGATCCAGCCATTGTGGAGGACAGTTTGGCAGTCCCTTGCAAAACTAACTATAGATCTGCCATATGATCCAGCAATTCCATTGCACATATGGGAAAATCTATGATAAGGTGGAAGTGAGTAGTTATGCAGTGAATGGATATGACAGCAGTGTAATGATACTATTGGGTAGGGTTGTACAAGTTTGATAGGGATTAGGGTGGGGTGGGTGGGTTGGAAGTTTCTTGGAACTGAGGTAGGGTTGGGGGAAGGAGCAGGTAAACACTGGGTATTGGTGGGTTTGTGGTTGAAACTACAATGTTTGGAAAGCTTTCTTGGCATTAGGACAAGGAAGTGTTACTGGTTTAGGGTGTTGGATGGGGGGATTTGGGCCTGGGTGCACCTGGAAAGTCTTCTAGAGAAGATGTGAATGATCATTTTGTCACAGTGTGGGATTTCAGTGGGTGCAGACCCACACAATGAGTGGGAAGGGGCTGTACGCTCATCCTGGGGAGGACTGATATGTTCTCAAACAGAGGGTCAGTGTCAAGAGGATGGGTAGTTCCTATTAGGGGAGGGCAGAAATGTGTCAAGCCCTCTGTGTTGTTGCAAGTATCTATGAATCTTGTCCTTGAAGGAGTGAAGGCTGGTGGTTACCATGAACCCCAAGGATGGGCTAAGGGGGCAATAGAGTAGATGTAAGGGGAGTTTAGCAATTTGATATAGTTATGAATTCCAAAAATAGATATTGGAATATGTTTGTAAACTGGTCTGTACCTGGCTTGATTAAATTATGATTAGGGTGTTGATTTGGCAACATTAGTGCCTTATGTCCCCATCCCTTGTTGGGATGGGGCTCACAGATAAAAGGCATGACAAAGGACAGAGTTGGAGCTTTTTGATGTTGCAAGATTTTGCTGTTGGAGTTTTTATGTTGAAGCTTAATCCTGGAGTCCTGAGCTGGAGCCCCAGGAAGTAAGCACACAGAGGAAAGAGAAGCAAGCCCTGGGAAGAGAGGAACCATGATCCCAGAAAGAAGCAAGTCCTGGGTTAGGGAGGAACACTGAGCCTGGAGAGAAGCAAGACCTGGGAAGAGATGTAAGATCTTACCCCAGATAAATACCCTTTATAGAAACCAACCCATTTCTGGTATTTTGCATCAGTCCACCTTTGGCTGACTAATATAGAATTTGGTACCAAGGAGTGGGGAAGTGCTTTTGCAATTCCCAAAAATGCTGGAATGGTTTAATAAATGAGTTAGGGGTATTTTTTGGAGGAATTGTGAAATGCTTGATGGAAAAGGTCTAGATTGCTTTGAAGATACTGTTAATAACAATATGGATGGTAAAGAGAATTTTTATGATGCCTTAGAAGTAAATGGTGAGACTATTATTGGAAACTGGAGGAAAGTTGATCCATGTTTTAAAGTTGCAGAGAACTTAGCAAATTTAACACATGGTGTTTTATGGAGGGTAGAATTTGAAAAGATGAGACAGGGCATTTAGCTGAAGAAATTTCCAAAGAAAACCCAGGAATGTGGCTTGGCTTCTCCTTGGAGCTTATATCAAAATGCTAGATGAGAAAGATATGCCAAGGACTGAACTGTTGGGCACAAAGAAAACAGAAACTGATTCTGGAAATTCCAAGCCTTTGGAAATCAAACTCTCAGATGCTCCATTTGAGCACTTAACTAAACTTGGAACTTGTAAATCAGGATTGCAGATGCAGTTATCTAGGAAAGCCTAGTGGAAAGCCTTACCATCTGATGACTTGGAATCCACATTCTTGCATGTCAAACCAACAAGTTTTTTGAAAGAGCTGTATGAACAAAATCACTGCTGGCTTGGACTAAAAGGGACATGGAAAGGACAGATTGAAGGAGAAACAGCTTTCAAGGCATAACCATGGAAGCTGACGTCTGTAATTAAGACATTACCATGGGACAAGAGAGGAATCGCACCCAAGTGTACACAGAGGGCAAGTTTTCACTAGCAGTTGAAGAGGGTGGATGTTCCCAGCTGATGTTCTGGGAGAATTTTGCCACACCAGAGTACAGAGAGGTTGGAGTACTTTCCCCAAGAATTAAGGTAGCTAAGGTCAACGCCCCACACCTCTGAGAGGAATGGACCTGTCTCTCATGGATTAGGGTATGCCAGGTTTCAACTCATTGCTTTGAGAGGGTTGAGCCTGCATGACAAAGGTTAGGGAAGGTCAGGTGGTGATCAAATCATTGCTATGAGAGAGTTGAGTCTGTTTACCAAAGGTTAGGGGAAATGTCTTCACATCACTGTACTAGGGGATTAAGACTGTAACCCAAAGATTGGGTAATGTGTGGCAATCATCCCAGTGTGAGCCCTGGAGCTTGATTGACATCCACATGCTTGAGGGTGGAACCAAGAAAATGGTCATTGGGCAAGCATGTGGAAAGGGTGGGTTCCAATAAGGCACCAAGGAGAAGAAACCATTATCTTAAGAATGACTCTCAGATCGAAATTGAATGGAGGATGCTCTGAAGATTTACTGAACTGTAGAAAAACTGTAACTCAAGTTTTCCTTGCAATTTATCCTTTTTGTAATGAAAATGTATATCCTTTTCCTGTCCATTTGTGTATCAGAAGTAGATGAATTGTTTTGTAAGTTTCAGAGCTCAATAGCAGATGGGATTTTGTCCCTTAGGCAAACTATTTCTTTAAATTGATTGTGATATGCCTTAGTACTTGCATTGTTATTGATTTATGTTTTTTTTTTAAAATATTGTAATGTCTTTTTGGAATCCAGAGGATGGGGTGTAGCAGTTTGATATTATTGATGAATTCCCAAAAGAAATATTGGATTATATTTGTAAACTGATCTTTTCCTCTGGACATATTAAATTATATCAGATTCATAGGTTTACTTGATTAAGTAATTATGTAAACCTCTTGTGCTGGTAGGTCATTGAGTGGGAGGGGACTTTACAGATAAAAGACATGGCAAAGGACAGAGTTGAGGGATTTTGATGTTGGAGTTTTGATGTTGGAGTTTAATGCTGAGATTTTAAGCTGGAGCCATGGGAAAAGAGGAACCATGGAAACCTGAACTCTCACAGACATCAGCAGCCATTTTGCTCCAACACATGAAAATTGATTTCAGAGAGGGAAGTTATGGTTTATGGCCTGGTATCTGTAAGCTCCTACCCCATGTAAATGCCCTTTATAAAAACCAACCAATTTCTGGTATTTTGCATCTTCACCCCTTTGGCTGACTAATACAGGATCAAACTAAGAAAAAAGTCATTGGGCAAGCATGTGGAATGGGTAGGTTCCCATAATGCACCTAGGAGAAGAAACCATTATCTTAAGAATGACTCTCAGACTTTGAAATTTAATGGAGAATGACCTGCAGATTTACTGAACAGTTCTGGACCCATAACTCATGTTTCCATTCCATTCCTTATTGTAATGAAAATGTTTATCCTTTGTCCATTTGTGTATTGGAAGCAGATAAATTGTTTTTAAGTTTCAGAGGTCTATAGCAGATTGGACTTTTTCCCAAGACAAACTGCCTTTCTTTTAATTGATTGTGATGTGATTTAATACTTGCATTGTTACTGATTTAAGGTTTGTTTTAATATTGTAATGTCTTTTTAAAATTAAGAGTGTGCAGTGTAGCAGTTAGATGTAGTTTTGAATTCCAAAACCAGATATTGGATTATGTTTGTAAACTGATCTGAGCATGGGCTTGAATAAATTATGATTAGGGTGTTGATTGGGCCACATCAGTAGCATATTGAGTCCCAACCCCTTTGTGGGTGGAGGCTAATATATAAAAGTCATGGCAAAGGACACTGTGGGAGTATTTTGATGTGGAGAGATTTTACAGTTGGAGTTTTGATGTTGGAGTTAGATACTGGAGTCTTTAGCTGGAGCCCCAGGAAGTAAGAACACAGAAGAAAGAGAAGCAAGCCCTGGCAAGAAAGGAACTCTGAGCTTGGAGGAAAGCAAGCCCTGGGAAGAGAGGAACCCAGGAAGCCTGAACCCTGGCAGATGTCAGCAGTCATCTTGCTCCAACATGTGAAAATAGAGTTTAGTGAGGGAAGTAACATACTTTATGGCCTGATATCTGTAAGCTCCAATCCCAAATAAATACCCTTTATAGAAACCAGTCCACTTATGGTATTTGGCATCAACTTCCCTTTGGCTGACTAATACAGGGGTTTTTAGGATGCAGTGGAATTGTTTTGCAGTATCTTGCAATAATGCGTACAGACCATGTAGAATTTCATCAAAAATTTTAAAAAGTGTTTGGTCTAAAGTGTAGACCATTATGTAAACCATTGACAATGGTTTGTGGCTATGTTTCAATATTAATATATCAATTGTAACAAAAGTACCATCCATATATAAAGAGGTTATTGATATGGGGAATGGGGAAAAGGGGAAGGGTGTTATATGGGAGTCTCCTGTGTCTTATATGTGACTTTATTGTGAATTAAAAGTTCTTTGAGGAAAAAATGCAAAAAAGGAAGACACTGGGTAAGAAATGGAAGAAAATGTCACTGTACATACTGGACAATAGATATTACAGTGATGAAAGCCTGAATGTCAAACATTTTAAAAAATAATTTTCATTATTTTTAACATATCAATTTTTAATTTAATTTTAGCTTTAGTTTTACTAAATTATTATGAATTTTATTTCTTATGCTTAAACCTATTATTATTTCATTTTCCTATTAATTTTATTTGATGATATTCTTGGCTTTATTTTTGAAGAAGTTTTGGGCCACAAAAGGGTTACAATAGTGGCAGGAGAAAATCATTGGGGTGGGGTGTCAGTGATGGGGGATGCATGGGAGTAAGTTCACCTGGACATACATATAAGGTGTATAAATGTGCTCAAGTGTTCATGGGGGATTGTCACACTGGGTGGAGATTCACACAACAACCAAAAGAATATTGAATTCTGATCCTGGGAGCTCTGCCACATTCTCTAATATAACAGCAACAATCCCCCAAGTGCAAGGCAGTGACCAGTGAAGAAAGATGGTTCATTGAAGGGCCCTTGATAGTGTGATTGTGCTTATGAATCTTTGCTCTTGAAATTGCCACTCATCCTAGTGTTATAGGGTGCCTAACAGTTACAACCTGAGAGCCTCCATGTGGCTCAAATGTGACCTCTTTCTAAGCCAAATTCATGCATTATCTTCCCCTCAGTGTGGGGCATAACTTCTGGGGATGAGCCTCCCTGGCACCAAGGGATTACTACCAAGCACCAACTAGAAATTCAATGAGAAAAATACCTTGAATAAAAGGTGGAAAAGGTAAAGACAAATGAGTTTGTATGGCTAAGAGTCATTAAAGGAGTTGGGAGTCATCCCAGAGGTAATGCTTATACACATCTCAGCAGTATCTCATAGACTGCCAAAGTATATAGTACCCTAAATAGTTGGGGCCCAGGAGACATCCAGTTTCCTACAGTTATGGCATATAGCTCAGGAGTTTGATGCCTTGCCAGTGGGGCCTACTTTGGTGTTTTGTTTCTGAATGTGACAGATTTGGACTTAGCTGTGACTTCTGTACATGTGCCTCTTCTGTCCCTTCTATTTGGACCTATAGTTCATGATGGAGTTGGTAGGTGTACATCCAATATAATTGAATCTTTGTTCTGTTCATATGCCAGCTAGGCCCTGAGCTTCAGAGGACTTGCTACACCTACTGTCCATTCATTGGACTCACCCAGTACAACTAACAAGGTGGTGAGGATAGACAACCACCATACCAAGCAAGAGAGACCCATGCATCAGCCATATGGGATCAAGGCCCCCTCTCAGTTAGAGGTGGAGTGGGCATACCATCCAGAATCCTCAGGTTTAGGGAATAAAATATGGACTAGAGTGGACTTACTGGTAGTCTACTATAAACTTATTGTGAGTCTAACAATGGAAGAAATTATATCATTGATGTGGAGACAGTGGCCACTGGAGTTGCTGAAGGCTGGGAGAGGGGAAAAGAGGTGTAACATGGGGGAATTTTTGGGCTTGGAATTATCCTGAATGACGTTGCAGTGACAGATCCAGACCATTATATATCCTGCTATAACCTACAGAATTGAGTGAGAAACTGTTTAAACTACAATGTAAATTATAACCCATATTTAGTAACAATGTTCCAAATGCATTCATCTATTGCATGAATGTACCACTCTAAAGAAAGTTGGTAATGTGGGGAAGATGTAGGAATTGGCCATACTGGAATCCCTTATAATTTTTTTGTGTATGTTTTTGTGTAATCTAATATCTTTAAATGTTTATATATTTGAAAAAGATTTTCTAATTAATGTTATATTTAAATATTTAAAGAAATATTGAAAGAAATTTAATATACCCTGGAATTATAAATGTGCTACCAAAACAAGATTTTACATATTTTCATATATTTAAAAATTGTACAGATATAGACACAAGAGACCTCTTTGTCTATCATATCACTCTCTGTTTTCAAATTTGAGATATATATATAATATGTATATATAAAATGTATAAATTTAGACAGCTAGATATATACAGCTCTCTTAGTATAAAAATGGTAAGGTATTGTAAAAGACCCAGGAATGTGACTTTGGCCAAATGACTGATATTTATATTTATTCATTGAGAATTGCCTCGGGTTCAATATTAAAAGAACTGGTAATTCATAATCAGGATACTCTGCCTTCAATTAACAGAAATCAGTTTATAACAAATGCCATCATTTTCTAAATTGGCATGGAGGACAGGGTGAATCTCCTCTCATGAATATAAGATAGTTATAATTCCAGTACATTATTAATATACATGTATTGAAATATAACAATCAAAATTATAATCTATATATATGGAGAAATGTGATGAAAAGTGATAGTTTTCTAAATATATGTGAAAATTTAACACTTGGGACTAGTAGTAATATTTAATAGGCTTAGGTTATTTGATGACTTTAACTTTAAAAAGTGACAATAATTGTTCAAAAGGAATAATTCTATGGATATTAATCTATTTAATTACAATGTGCTTTTTTACAGTTTTTTTATTAAAGGTAATAGATCACAAAGAATGTTACATTAAAAAACATAAAAAGAAACATAAAAAACCATAAAAGGTTCCCATATACACCACTCCCCACCCCTACCTCATCAATTTTGTAAATTGTATTTTTTGAAGATATATACATCACACAAAAAAAGTTACATTAAAAAATATAAGAGGTTCCCCTATATCCACTACCCCCATCCCACTCCTCCCACACCAAGCACCACCTCCATCATTGTGGCACACTCATTGCACTCGATGAACACATTTTGGAGTACTGCTGTACTACATAGATAATAGTTTACCCTGTAGTTCACGCTCTCCCACAGTACATTCAGTGGATTATGGCAGGATATACAAAGTCCAGCATCTGACGCTGCAATATCATTTAGAAAAACTCAAAGTCTGAAAAATGCTCACATCACATCTTTTCTTCCCTCTCCCTGCCTTCAGCAACTACTGTGACCACTTTCTCCACCTCAATGCTACAGTTTCTTCTATTACTAGTCACAAAAATTTTATAGTAGAATATCAGTAAGTACACCCTAATCCATATTTTATTTCTCCATTCTGTTGAGCCTGTGATGGTGATGTCCACTCCACCTCTAGATCAAGAGGGGCTTAGACTCCACATAGATGATGGATGCAATTCCTCTGCTTGCACTTGGAGGAACTCTTGATTCCCTGGTGTGGTGGTTGACCATCTTCACCTCCTTGTTTGCTGACCTGGGTAAGTCCAATGAACCAGAGAATAGGAGTCACAACTCTGCTGAGGCTCAGGACCCAGCTGGCACGTGAGCAGTCAGAGATTCAAGTCCCCTGAGTATACACCATCCCTAGCACCAACCACAGGTTCAATAAAAGTGACAGAAGAGGCATGTGTAGAAAGGTCACATCTGAGTTTAGCTCCAACACACTCAGGAGCACAAATTCAAAAGTAGGGCTCTCTGACATGGCACAGAACTCCAAATCCATCTGCCATGATCATATACCCTATGGGTCTCTGTAGACTTCAGGAAAACCATTGCTTAAGGTTGTATCTACTTGGGCTTTTTCTGGGGTCCTGCTGAGGCATGCATAAGCACAACTCCTCTGATAACCTCCCAAATCTTTTTTGAAGCCTCTTAGGAATATAAACTCATTTATCTTTGCCATTTCTCCCTTTTATTCAAGGTCAAAAAGCAGTTTTTAACACTTGATCTCCATTATGTAGGCTAAGATATTCTGCTGGTCTGAGTTGACCCTTTTATTCAAGGTCTCTTTCTAGTTGTATCACCAGTTCGTGATTAGTAGTAAACATTTGGCACCAGGAGGCTCATCCCCAGGAGTCATGTCCCATGGTGGGGGGTAAGGTAATGCATTTACATGCTGAGTTTGGCTTAGAGAGGGGTCACATGTGAGCAACATGGAGGCTTTAAGGAGGTAAACCTTAGGCACCCTGCAGCTCTAGGTCTAGTTCATATTTCAGGCACACAGGTGCAGAAGCATAGTCATCAGTATCAAGGTCTCATTATTGGACCATCCTTCCTTGTTGGTCTTTGCTGTTGCACTTGGGGCATTATTGTTTTTCCATTGGGGAATGTGACAGAGCTCCCCTGGGTAGGAACTCAGCACTCCCTCAGTTGACATTCATAACTGTAACCACTATAGAAATAACCAACATATATCAAAACAATTTTTATGTCCCCTATATACATGCCCTGAGGAACTCCTTCCCACTCATATGCCCCCCCAAAAAACCCCACACCAATGTTCTTCCCTTGCCATATTTGTACCTCTCTGTGGTCCAAAACTTCTTCAACAATGAAGTCTAATATATTGCTAAATTCAATTAATAGAAAATTGAAATATAGTGATGGGTTTAAAGTTTAGAAATAAAATACATAATTTAAAAATACTAAAATAAAGTAAAAATAAATTGGTGTATTAATAAAATGAAAATATTATAAAGCTTTGTTTCAAGTATTTTGTCTTTCATCTCTATAATAGGTGTTGCCCTGTGTACAGTGGCAAGTCACTTTCTTTCATTTCTTTCTTAGTGTCTACATCCTTTCTTTTTTTTTCTTCTAACTTTTCATTTGTCTTCAAAAAAGTTTTAGATCGCAGTAAATCACATATACAATATAGGGAACTCCCATATATCCAACATCAAACCCTTTTCCCCTTTCCCCAGCAGTGATCTTTTTACATGTTCGTGTTATATTTGCTGCAGCTGATGTACAGATTTTGAAACATAGCTATCAAACATGGTTCCATTTTGTTTTACATTATGGTTTATATTTTAGACTGTACAAATTTTTAAATTTTTAGCTTCTTTGTGATTATGATTTACATTTTAGCTTATAGACTTTTATACACTTTTGGTGTAAGTTAACTTGTCCTATATCCATCATTGCATGATCTTGCAGAACATTTCCATTGACAATGTATTTTATAACACATAATTTAGACTCGACAAAATGATCCAGGCACTAGTTATGATAAGATCCATCACTCATGATTTATTTTCAAAAAGGATATTTGGGTTTTGAGTATAAGTACTTGGCCATTAAAAACGAATAACTATGGCTAATCTACATTAATATTTCATAAGAAATGAATGTATCAGGCAAGTAAAAATAGAAATCAGTAAAGAAAGCCATTATGAATCATATTTTCCCAATTTTTATTTTTTAAAAGATGCTTCAATTACATAAATATTACAGAGAAAATATAGGGGAGTCCCATATGCCCCAGTCCCCACACCTCCCACATTTTACCACATTAGCAACATCTTTCATCAGTGTCCAGAAAGCACTTTTTATTTTAAATTTAATTTTAATTTTACTTTTTGAAGACACACAGATCACAAAAAAATATTATATTTAAAAATATGCAGTTCCTATATACTCCATACCCCACCCCACCCACTCTTCCCACATCAACAACCTCTTTCAACATTGTGGCACATTCATTGCATTTGGTGAATACATTTTGGAGCACTGCTGCACCACATGGATAATGGTTTACATGGTAGTTTACACTCTTCCCCAGTCCACCCAGCAGGCCATGGCAGGACATAAAATGTCCAGCATCTGTCCCTGCACAACCACCCAGGACAACTCCAAGTCCCAAAAATGCCCCACATCATATCTCTTCTTCCCTCTCCCTATCCTCAGCAGGTACTATGGCCATTTTCTCCACATCAATGCTACAGTTTCTTCCATTACTAATCACAATAGTTCCATAGTAGAATATCAGTAAGTCCACTCTAATCTATACTCTATTCCTCCATCCTGTAGACCCTGGGATGGTTATGCCCACTCTACCTCTATATTGGGATGGGGCTTAGGTTCCACATGGATGGTGAATGCAATCCCCCTGCTTGCAGTTGTAGGCACTCTTGGCTCCCTGGTGTGATGGTTGACTTTTTTCACCTCCTTGTTAGCTGGGCGGGTAAGCCCAATAAACCAGAGGGTAGGAGTTGCAAGTCTGCTGAGGCTCTAGGTCCACAGGATGGAGGACAGTCCAGAGATTCTCATAATATATTGAAATAATGAGCCAGAGCTGGTGAATAAAATATGAATACAATGACCTGGTTTTGGTCTTCTTGTCGGGCTGAGTTCAAAACCTTCCGAGAAATATCCATTATTTAAATTTCTAAACATGCCACTTGTGGGAAACAAAGGCATGCTGTTTCCATGGTAGCAAGTTACTTTCTGACCACTGGGTCATGCTGTCCCTAGAGATATACATCCAGGTGGCTAATCTCTCCAGGAAACATAACATTACAGCAGAACCCAGACTTGATATCTCAAGTAACCTGGGCAACAAGATTTATGAGTATATTTGTTTCAATAACATAATAGAACATTGTGAGCTTTTGTTACTATCTTATCCACTGTGTTATTTAGAATGAGGTAATGGGAATAGTTAGCTAAAATAGTTGCTGATTCTCACAATTGCTTGGGGTTTATAAAGAAGCCCCTGAGATTAATAGACTTGTCTGATGAACTTGAGAAATCAATGTTTGCAGATCCCCTGATCCCAATCTCTCTTTGTCTTTCATTCCCGATATCTTTGGGCCCATGACTCCAACATCTGGCACCCAATGTAGGGCCTGAAGCAGTGACTGCAGCAGAGATTCTTCCAAGGCAGTATCGGGAATGTGGAACTGAAAACCTTACTGAAAGTTTGAGGCGTCCATCAAAGGGTGACTCGAGTCTGACCATACAGTGGTAAGAATTTTAATTAATCCTGTTTTCTGCTAGCATCAGGTATGGGTAATCAACCAGGACATCTGGAAGAATATTCACAGGTACTAAAAACTCTCTTAAATACTGTCAGAGTCTCAGTAAAAACTGTTGATTTACTTGAACTTTTAGATCTAGTTCAAAAACACTGTTACTGATTTCAGCTGCAAGGGAAAAATCTTTTGAATCTGAAACAGTGGAAACAGGTAATGAGGGCATTATGTATAGTATATCAAAGAGGGGAATCCATTCCTTTATCTGTGTGGGCTTTGTGCCAGCAAATTGCTGCTGCCTTATATCCTTTACAATCAGACACTTTACCCTATATTAATAAAATAATTGTTCCTAACTCCATTCCTCCAACACCTTTAATACCATGTTTATTGCACAGATCTCAATGAGGGGATCCAGAGGTCATGCAATTATTATCAGCTTTTCCGGTTATATTATGACCAACTCCATCAGATGCTAATAATCCTCAGGGAGGTTTTGAGTTCCATCTTGAACCAATACCTCTTAAACTATTGAAAGATTTAAAACAGGTAAAAATACTAAATAAAGTCTTGTTAGTGAAATCAGGCTTGTATGAAAACTCTGTTAAAGTGTGCACTAAGATAAGGAAACTATTCTGGCAGCAACTCTGCAAATCCCCTGCTGTCTACATGACAAGGCAGCTGTGGGCTAGTGGGGGTTAATAGAGTTAAGTCATGTTTCCATGCTAATTCTGATTGGGCTTATTTAACCAAGATATTAAAATTAGTACAAAATTTTTATCAAGGTTTGAAAAGGAATTTTCTGTTTTAAATCAATAGTTTACTCCTGAACTTCAAGTCTCAGTATAGTCTTACAGAGTAATAATCCAAAAATGTGTGTTAACGGTCTGTCTAAACTGCTAAGAGCTAAGCTACATTTCTGCTGCTCAAGTTATCTTAACTGATTGCTGATAACTAATAAAAATGTTTCCAAGCACAAGCTTGCATGTTACAGGCAACGTGGATTCCAGAAGAAATCTTAAAAAGTAAAATCTAAAATGTGATATAATGGAGAACTTAAAAACAGCTATACCAAGAAAGTAAGAATTATGAGTTAATTGCAAACTGTATGTTTCTGTTAATGTGTTGTGATTGTTCTGTGTTTGTCTGTTCATTCAATGTCAATGTATATTTTGATACCTCTGGATGGTAATATAAGTTAATAAAATTTTTTAAAAAAGCTCTATTCAAATGACCAAAAATTAAATAAGCACTTATATTAATGCTTAAGTTTAAATGTTAATAAGATCTCTACAATGATAAAAATTGTAAGTCTTGATTAACAAAATTACTATAAGTCTTTTTATAAAAAATTGTTCTTGCCTAGATTGAAATGAATAGCTTATTTTTCTTCATAGGATAAAATGAAGGACGTAAAACTTAAATGAATATTAAAGAAGATTAAAAGTTTGTGGAAATGCTGACTAAAATTTAATAAGGTTTTTCTAAAAAGTGTGTTTTGTCCTAAAGTAGGATGGCTAATTTTCATAAACTCTTGGAATTTAAATGCATGTAGCAAGTTATAGAATGTATTGT
Organism: Dasypus novemcinctus; assembly: GCF_030445035.2. Classification (NCBI taxonomy): domain Eukaryota; kingdom Metazoa; phylum Chordata; class Mammalia; order Cingulata; family Dasypodidae; genus Dasypus; species Dasypus novemcinctus. The sequence goes on from NC_080697.1 coordinate 63,515,612, forward strand.
GGTAACTTTAAGTAAGGAAATGTGTTCTGTGAAGGTAAAATTTGTCTAAAAATAATATAACTATAGTCTATGTGGTTATAAATAATTATAAGAAGTTTTATGAAGCATTATTTAAAGTGTTTAAGTGGCTAATTCCAAAAGGTCATTATTAAACGAACCTGAATTAATAATAATAATAATAATAAAAGGTAATTTTATAACAGGAAAACTTGTTGGCAGCCAGCTTCCCCTCCCAACTTGCTTCTAGGAGACTGTTTCTAATATTGTATGCTACTAAGTAAAGTGAAGAAAAGTACATTATTTTAACAAGCTTGTTTAGTGTTGATAGTATTATATGCTGTAAGAAGTTTGCTTGATAACTTAGTATGTGGGCTATATAGAATGTGTTTTTATTATTAAAGAAACAGGAAATGATTTTGTCCTAAGATAAAATGATTAATTATTAGGAAAGAGTAGAGTGTGGACCAAAATCTAGGTGAATATTAAAGTGTAGAAGGTTCGTGGAAAAGAAATTTTTATGATTAAAGATAAATAAAATTTGACTGGTCTATCTATAAAATTTTTTAAAGTTTTGTATCAAGTAGTATACTAATGCAAAGTTAAAATTTTGTTCTTTCTTAAAGTCTCTCAAGTCATTAGTCTATTTTGGTAAAAGTTTCCTTAATAATCAGTATACAAAGAAAGTCTGTTTTATCAAAATAGCTTCTTGTGCTTTAACCTCATCATTTCCTCAATGTTCAAAAAAGAAAAGGTCTTGTCTCTTTTAAAGGAACATAATGTTCAAAACTGCTTTCTTAAAACCAAGTCCAGGAAAGTAGCCTTTTATTCCAAACTAATTATAAGAGATTTGTTCTTTTACCTTGAAAGAAAAATTAAAGTAATTGTTAAGTTCATTTAATATGTTATAAGTCGAATAGAAGGTGTCTAAAAGTGTTATAAAATTAACAAGTTTTTTTCTTTAACACTCTGTTAATTAAAGTTGTATGAGTAAAAGGTTCCTGTGAATGCTTAAGAGTGTATAAAGTTACCAATATTTCAGCATATTAAAGAAAAGTACAATGTGGTTAATTATAGTTTTAATTATTATAAAAGAGTATGTGTCACAGAAACAACCTCTTATCATAGATTAAAGTAACAACACTGTAGTATGCAGCTATCCCAAACACTGCTAGTTTGTTGCAAGAAGTAAATGTCCAGCTGTGTTGCTATCACTTTGCTTTAAAACTTGCTAAAACTTTCTTTAGTGTCTTCTTAAACAAGTCAAGCCAGCTGCATTCCTTTATCTGTAAAAAACCCTACAATAAACTTTTGCAGTGCTTTTCAGGGCTATGTGCATAGCCCAACCATCTTGAACAGTATTTACTGATAGTAGTAGTAATGGAAAAGCAGCATACATTACTTCTCAAAAAAAAAAAAAAAAACAGGTTTGTCAAACTCCTTATTTGCTCAATGCACAGAGCTTTCAGCCATCATTAAGGTTTTACAAATGTTTCAAAAGCCCTTGAATATTGTCTCTGATTCTGAATATATGTGTTTAACTGTAGCTCATATTAAAACAGCTCATATTTTTATTACTGATGAATTGTCTCAACTTTTTGCTGACCTTCAAGCCCTCATTCAGCTCAAGAAATTATTTGCACCTGTCCCACCTGTGGACCCTTAACTAATCCCAGAGGATTGGTTCCTAATTAACTGTGGCAGATGGATGTTACTCAAATACAATCATTTGGTAAATTATGATATGTCCATGTTTGCATTGATACCTACTCTCATTTTTTGTGGGCTACTGCACAAAGTGGTGAACGTTTTCATCATATTCACTCCCATTTATGGTCTACTTTTGCAGTGATGGGATGCCCCTTGAAAATTAAAACTGATAATGGCCCTTCTTATACTAGTAAGTCTTTTACTTCCTTTTGTTCTATGTATGCTATTGTGCATGTTATGAGCATTCCTTACAATCCTACAGATCAAGCCATAGTTGAATGCTGCCATTATACCCTAAAAACTATGCTTTTAAAACAAAAAGGGGGAAATGATGGTATTATAACACCAAAAGATCAATTGGCAAAAGCTTTATTTACTTTAAATTTTCTTAATGTTTATAATTCATTGACACCTGCAGAATGTCACTTTGGAAAATGTCAAACATCTACAGTGGATGCAGGAAATGAAGATCAACCAATATTCTGGAAAGATATTTTAAGCAATGAATGGAGAAAAGGCAGGATTAAAGTATGGGGGCGAAGCTATGCTCTTGTCATTTCAGAAAATGGAGAACAAATTTGGTTACCTGCAAAGAGGATTAAACCCTGGAATGAAGAGATAGGGTCTCCTGCAGCTTCTGATGATGGTGATCATAAGTAATGAGGAAGCTGCCGGCAATTACACTTATTGGGCCTATATACCTAACCCCCCATTACTTAGAGTGTTAACCTGGAAAGATCCTTTCTTTCATATAAATCTGAATAAGACCCATATATTCCCTGGACCAACTGATGATCAATTGCCAATTAAACCCTATGAGGAAGGACAAAGAATCTATAATCTCATATTACCATTTGATTATTGACCCTTATGCATTGGTAACGATCCTTCCTGTATGTATGTTAAAAATTGGGCCATAAATATCTTCAAAAATAATAATACTCAGTTTATTGTGACTTTATTTCCCTCTTACAATTTAATCATGACCAAAAATCCTACTTATGATGGTCTGCAAAAAGACAGTAGGGATAAAGAAAGATGGCAGAGTGCCATATAGGAAGAGGATCTGTCATTTTTAATGATTCCTATAGAATAGTGTGGGAAAGTGCTCCTATGGAGAGTCCCATTGAATATAATGACAGATTTATTTGGTATGGTCTAAATAGTAAAGGATAACAAAAAATAAATTTTTCTAAAAATAGTAGTGTTTGAAAACAGAAAGGGAAATGGATCCCTTCTCCATGGTGTAATATTACATCTATACACAAGCAGAAGAATCTGTGGAAAATTTTTCTAGGAATAGCTCCTACTATAGAATGGATTGGGAATAATAGTAAGAAGGTTCAATGTCTGCATTTAAGTCAAATTCAGGCAAGATGGTGGCTGAGTGAGCATACCTGATAATATCTCCTGCAAAGAAGTGACTGGGCAGCATTGGAGGTTCTTCAGGACCAGGCTGTTTCAGGAATTTTGCAGGGCAGGAGGTGTCTGGACATTGATTTGGTGGGAAGGTAACAGAGAAAACTCTTCTATAAAATATAATTGAGACTCTATTACATGGAGGTCGGGGCTGTATGCAGGATGCTCCCTCCTGGGGTGGATGGAGCTGTGGCACCAGTGCTGTGGTGGCAATATCTGGAGGCTCTGCAGTACTGGGGAATTCATAAGCCCTGAGTGGCCTATTGGGGGGTTAAAAGGAGAGGAGGACTTTGCAGACAGATTTGGGGAGACAAATAGGAGTTTTATTGCAAAGCAGGGGAATTTTTGATTGCAGACACAAATAATAGTGCTTCTGCCTAGAGACCCCCCCCCCCAGGCCCAGCTGCTGATCTGCAGTGGACTTAAATTGATAGAAATAAAGAGACGCCACCAGGGTCTGGCAGGGTGGGAGACGTCTGTAAGCAGATTAGGGGAATATTTTGTGAAGCATGGGAAATTCAGTTTTGGACTCTGTTCTCAGCATTTCTGGCTGGAGCCCCACCCCTGGGCCTGGCCATTGATCTGCATCATTAAATTGGCTGCAGTGTAGAGGCACCCCAGGTGGCCGTTCCAGGGGATTACAGGGTGGGAGGGGTCCTGAAGTCGAACTGGTGATACATCCACAGAATAGACCCCAGTGAGTGAGTGAATTGTGGTATTCAGAAACACAGGATAGAGTTTGCGGATGTGATCTCACCCATAGGGCTGGCACCCAGCTGCGCAGATCCCTGAAGGCTGTGTTGCACTGCAGTGCTCGCAGGCTCCCTGTTAAACGGCCTTGAGGTTGCCAGGTCTGAGTCCCCTAAACCCTGGTGGCCTACACCCCAGAGACTCACACCTCTTGAGTCTTCAATATCTCAAACTTTTCATCCCTGAATCCATCATGCCCTGAGGTCCACCTGAGGTCCTTGAATGTCCTAATCCTCAACATTTGCATTGTTTCTTTATTGTTTTGTTTTGTTTTTATTTTTTTATCTTTTTTTTAACTTTTTTTAATATCCTGATTGTTAACATTGCATTATCCCCTAGTCTCTTCTCCCAGCGTATACCCCAAAGTCTTTTTTTTTTTCAGTTATTTAGGCTTTTTGTTGTTGTTGTTGTTGTTGTTGCTGTTGTGGTTGCTGTATATCTTTTTTTCATTTCCCTACCTGTTCCCTGCCCTTTATCCACCCTCTTTTTCTTTCTTCCTTTCTTCTCTTTTTTTTCTCTCTCTCTTGTCCCTTATTTTCTTCTTATTTTATTTTATCTTAATTATACAATAGGTGCTGCAGGGAACACCTCACATTTGCTGGGTTTCCTCATCCTCCATTGCCTCATTTCTGTGTGAATTGATTTTGGCTACCTATATTATCCCCTTCCCCCTACATCTTGATATCCTCCATCATCTACTGTCTCTCCTATATTCCACCTCCATTTCTTTGATCCACAAAGTGTCTAACTCTTCATTTCTAATACCTTTGATTTGTTTTCTATCTGTTATCCACTCTTGAAACTATTGCCTTTCTTTTCTCTTTACCTCTCTCACGAAAATACTGGCTTTTTAACTCATACCATATTCCTCCCATATTCAGTCGACTACCTCATTAAAGGTATTATACCTACTGCAATAATTCTACACAACTTACATGAATCTAATATCCATCCTCCCAGATCTCATATTGTTGCTCTATTAACATTTATCACCAATACTACTTTACACTTTTTCCTTGCTTACACAATTGCCTTTCCCTGGCCATAATATTTTCCTTTAAAGTGAACTCAACCAGCAATAAGAAATTAGAATAAGAAGAACAAAGTGACAAAGAGAAGATATAAAACTTATGCAAAAACAACAGCTAATTAATTCCCAAGACTAGACAAAGAAGCTAAGAAACTGATTAAACCTGTCAAGATAAAATGATGAGCAGACTGCCACAAAAATCTATAAACCAAACCAGTAATCAGGAAAACATGGCTGAATCCAATGAACAAACTAAAAATCAGGAAGGGGAGCTGAACTTCACACAAGTAATGAAAGATCTCAGAACACTTATCACTGACAAATTTAATGAAGGAAAGGAAAAGGTTAACAACATGAAGGCAACACTTGGAGGGGAAATTGCAGACATACGCAAAAAGATAACAGATATGATGGAAATGAACACCACAGTTCAAGAAATCAAAAATACACTTGCAGCAAATATCAGCAGACTAGAAGAGGCAGAGCAGAGAATTAGTGATGTGGAAGACCGTACATTGGATATCAAACAGATAGTAGAATTGGTCGATAAAAAGAAAAAATCTAGCTAGGACTTAGGGAGTTGAATGATAATGCAAAATGCTCAAACATACATATTATAGGCATTCCAGAAGGAGAAAAGAAGGGAAAGGGGTCAGAAGGAGTGTTGCAGGAAATAATGGCTGAAAACTTCCCAAATCTGCTGAAAAAGACAGATGTACATATCCAAGAAGCACAGCTCACCTCAATCGTCATAAACCCCAACAGGCCCACCCCAAGACATATACTTGTCAAATTATCCAATGCTCAAGACAAAGAGAAAATTCTAAAAGCAGCAAGAGAAAAGAAAACCATCACATACAAGGGAAGCTCCATAAGATTAAGTGCTGATTTCTCATCTGAAACCATGGAGGCAAGAAGGCAGTGGTATGATATAGTCAAGGTACTAAAGGAAAAATTTCCAACCAAGAATACACTACCCAGCTAAACTAGCATTCAAAAATAATGCAGAGTTAAAAATATTCACAGATAAAAAGAAATTGAAAGAGTATGCCAACAAGAAACCTCCCCTTCAAGAAATTCTAAAGGGAGTTCTGCAGGAAGAAAGGAAAAAAACAGGACAGGCAGAGTTGGAGGACAGTGTAAGAGCAACAAAAAAGACAAAAAAGGAAGGTGAAAAAAATCAAATAAAATATGACAAACACAAGTCCAATCAAAATATGGCTAAAACAAATAATTCCTTGAAAGTAATAACACTGAATGTCAACAGATTAAACACACCTATCAAAAGATTCAGATTGGGACATTGGAAAAGGAAATATAACCCATCTATATGCTGTCTACAAGAGACACATCTTAGATCCAGAGATTCATGGAGGTTGAAAGTGAATGGTTGGAAAATAATGATGCAAGCAAAAAATAACCAATAAAGGGCAGGAGTAGCTATATTAATATCAGACAAAATAGACTTTAAATGCAAAACAATTGTGAGAGACAAAGAAGGGTACTACATTTTAGTGAAAGGGACAATCTGTCAAGAAGATTGAACAATCATAAATATTTATGCTCCTAACAAGGGCGCCTCTAAATACATGAGGCAAATGCTTGAAAAACTAAGTGAAAGAATAGATGCATCTAAAATTATAGTGGGGGAATTTAATACATCACTATCAACTCTGGACAGAATATCTCAAAAGAGAATCACTAAAGAAACAAAACATTTGAGCAGTATATTAGAGAAGCTGGATCTAATAGACATTTATAGATCATTACACCCAAACACAGCAGGATATACATTTTTCTCAAGTGCACATGGATCATTCTCCAAGATAGACCACATGCTAGGCCACAAAGAAAAGCTTAATGAATTCAGAAAGATCGAAATCATACAAAATAATATCTCTGACGACAGTGGAGTGAAGCTGGAAATTTGCAAGGGCCAGAGGCCCAGATTTCACACCATGATTTGGAAATTAAACAGCACACTCTTAGAAAAAGAGTGGGTCAAAGAGGAAATCTCAAAAGAAATCAATGATTACCTTGAAACAAATGATAATGATAACACAACATAGCAAAATGTATGGGATGTAGCCAAAGCAGTACAGAGAGGGAAATTTATAGCCATAAATTCATACATCAAAAAAAGAAGAAAGAGCAAAAATTGAAGAACTAACTGCACATTTGGAGGAATTAGAAAAAAAAAAAACAGCAAAGTAATCCAAGAGGAAGAAGAAGGAAGGAAATAACAAAGATAAGAGCAGAACTAAATGAAATAGAAAATAAGAAAGCACTTGAAAAGATAAACAAGACCAAGAGTTGATTTTTTGAGAAGATCAACAAAATTGACAAATCTTTAGTGAGACTAACAAAGAAAAAAAGAGAGAAGATGCAAATACACAAAATAAGAAATGAGAAAGGAGATATCACCCTGACCCCACAGAAATAAAGACTATCATAAGAGGATACTTTGAAGAACTATATTCCTACAAAAATGACAATTCAGAGGAAATGGACAAATTCCTCGAAACACATAAGCAATCCGTATTGATGAAAGAATAAATTGATGATCTCAACAAACCAATCACAAGTAAAGAGATAGAATCAGTCATTAAAAACCTCCCAACTAAGAAGAGCGCAGGGTCAGATGGCTTCCCAGGTGAATTCTACAAAACATTCCAGAAAGAACTAACACCAATCCTGCTGAAACTCTTCCAAAAATTTGAAACAGAAGGAACATTGCCTAACGCCTTCTATGATGTCAACCTTACCCTAGTACCAAAGCCAAACAAAGACACCACAAGAAAGGAAAATTACAGTCCAATTTCTCTAATGAACCTAGACACAAAAATACTTAACAAAATACCTGCTAATCATATGCAACAACACATTAAATGAATTATACACCACAACCAAGTGGGATTCATTCCAGGTATGCAAGGATGGTTCAACATAAGAAAATCAATCAATGTAATACACCACATAAACAGATTGAAGGAAAAAAATCACATGATTATATCTATAGATGCAGAAAAAGCATTTGAGAAAATACAGCACCCTTTCTTGATAAAAACACTCCAAAGATTGGAATACAATGAAATTTTTTGAACATGGTAAAAAGTATATATGAAAAACCTACACCCAACATTGTTTACAATGGAGAAATCCTAAAATCCTTCCCTCTAAAGTCAGGAACAAGACAAGGATGCCTACTGTCTCCCCTTCTATTTAACATTGTCTTAGAAGTACTTGCTCGAGCACTGAGGCAAGAACCAGATATAAAAGGCATTCAAATTGGAAAGGAAGAAGTCAAAATTTCATTATTTGCAGATGACATGATCCTATACATAGAAACCCCTGAGAGATCTACAACAAAGCTTCTAGAACTCATAAATGAGTTTAGTAAAGTCACAGGTCATAAGATCAATGCGCAAAATTCAGTAGCATTTCTGTACACCAATAATGAGCAAGATCAGGAGGAAATCAAGAAACAAATACCATTCACAATAGTAAAATAAAAAAATCAAATATTTAGGAATAAATTTAACTAAAGATGTAAAACACATATACACTGAGAACTACACAAGACTGTTCAAGGAAATCAAAGAAGACCTAAATAAATGGAAGAATATTCCCTGTTCATGGAAAGGAAGACTAAATATTATTAAGATGTCTATCCTACCAAAACTGATCTACACATTCAATGTGATCCCAATAAAAATCAACACAGCCTTCTTTAAGGAACTGGAAAAACTAACTATGAAATTTATTTGGAAAGGAAAGAGGCCCCGAAGAGCCAAAGACATATTGAAAAAGAAAAACAAAATTGGAGGAATCACACTACCTGACTTCAAAACATACTGCAAAGCTACAGTAGTGAAAACAGTATGGTATTGGCAAAGGAGAGACACACAAACCAATGGAATCAAACTGAAAGTTCTGATAAGAAACTCATATATATAGCCATATAATATTCGATAAAGTCACCAAACCCTCTCAACTGGGAGAGAATGGCCTATTCAACAAATGGTGCCTGGAGAACTGGATAGCCATATGTAGAAGAATGAAAGAGGATTACCATCTCACACCTTATACAAAGATCAACTCAAGATGGATCAAAGACCTAAATATAAGAGCCAAGACCATAAAGATCTTGGAAAGCAGTGTAGGGAAACATCTACAGGACCTTGTAATAGGAAATGGCTTCATGAATATCACACCAAAAGCACGAGCAGCAAAAGAACTAATAGATAAATGGGACTTCCTCAAAATTAAAGCCTTCTGCACCTCAAAGGAGTTTGTCAAGAAAGGAAAAGGGAACCCACACAATGGGAGAAAATATTTGGCAACCATATATCTGATAAGAGACTTATAACTTGCATATATAAAGAAGTCATATATCTTGAAAATAAAAAGATAAACAACCAATTTAAAAAATGGGAAAAAGATTTAAGCAGACACCTCTCCAAAGAAGAAATACAAATGGCTAAAAAGCACATGAAAAAATGCTCCAAATCTCTAGCTATCAGGGAAATGCAAATCTAAACTAAAATGAGATACCATCTTACTCCCATAAGATTGGCAGCTATGAAAAAAACAGAAGAATACAAATGCTGGAGAGGCTGTGAAGAAATGGGAACACTCATCCCCGGCTGGTGGGATTGCAGAAGGATCCAATCATTGTGGTCACCCTTCAGGCTGAAGTGTGGTTTGCTGGCCTGGCAGGGGAGCGGCCGCGGTAGGCCTAATTCCGCTGCCCCCATAATAGGGTGGTTGGTCGGGCCCACCGCCACCCCTGAAGGAAGCTCGGCATGGGCGCAGAGTGCCCTCAGGTCTCCCCTTCTCGGCAGCCATGCTTCCGCAGCCGCCCCTCCTCCCAGATGGAGCCACCTGATGCCTTGTGGGGCGGCACCCTTCTTCTTCCTTCTCCCTGCACAGGCGCAGGGCAGAAAATTCCAGTCTGCCCTTTTCCCCTCCCCCAACAGCAGCAACAGCCAGGCGTGGGCGGAGAAATCCAGTCTGCCCTTTTCCCCTCCCCCGACAGCAGCAACAGCCAGGTGTGGGCGGAAAAATCCAGCCCACCCTTTTCCCTTCCCCCGACAGTAGCAACAGCCAGGCGTGGGTGGGAAACTCAAGTCTGCCCTCCACCCCAGCAACAGCAGCCACCAATCCCTAAACCCTGCCCCTTCCCCCAGCAACAGCGACAGCCAATCCCTAACCACCACCCCTCCCCCGTCCAGTACCTCCCACTGACCTTTCGCCGGCAACCAATCAGAACAGGACGTGGCTTCGACCAATCAGCCTTCCCCAGCCCCTATAAAACTGTTGCCTCTCCCTCAATAAAGTGGACTTGCGTGTTTACCTTGTCTCCACGGTAGTTCTTCTGCTGTGCGCCCTCCAGTACTGAGAGCCCCCGACAAGGGCCTGGCCTCCCTTGTCCCCAGTTCGTCGCCTGCTTCTCCGGGCAACCCCTTCGTCACTGGCTTCTCCAGGTGACCCCTTCGTCGCCAGCTTCGCCGGGCGACCCCGTCAGCCGAACTGCGCAACCCCTTGTGAGACCGATCCCTTGTCTGCTGCCGGACCGACCCCTCGTCCCAAGTGGGACCGACCCCTCGTCCCAAGCGGGACCGACCCCTCGTCCAGAGCTGGACCGACCCCTCGTCCGCAGCCAGAACCCACCTCTACCGACCGAGCAAGCCGCCACAAATCATTCTGGAGGACAGCCTGGCAATTTCTCAAAAAACTAACCATAGATTTGCCATATGACCCAGCAATACCACTCCTGGGTATATACCCAGCAGAACTGAAAACAAGGACACAAACCAATATATGTACACCAGTGTTCATAGCAGCATTGTTTACTATCACCAAAAATTGGAATCAACCCAAATGCCCATCAACAGATAAGTGGATCAATAAAATGTGGTATATGCATACAATGGAATACTACTCGGCTGTAAGAACAAATACACTACAAACACACGTGATAACATGGATGAATCTTGAGAACCTTATATTGAGTGAAGCAACCCAGGTATTGAAGGACAAATACTACATGACCTCAATGATATGAAATAAGCAAGCTGCCTCAGAGAGCTAGAGACTGGAAGATAACCTTACAGGAAATCGGGGGGTGGAGGAAGGATGTGAGCTGATGTCTGCAGGGGGGGAATCTATGATGAGCTGGTGGTAAGTATGAGCACAAAGAAGAGATAAAATGGGTGCAAGGGGTTGCCTTTGGGTGGGGCTTTGTGGGTTTGAGGGGACTGTGGATGGGCGGATGGGTAATAGTGCCCAAAAAATTTGGGGTAGGGAGGGGCAACATACGAACTTAGGAGAGTGTCAGGTGTTGGTTGAGAGTAAAATGCTGAGAAAACCGTATCAAAATATAATAAAGAGGGTTACCTGTTTAGGATGCTCAGAGGGGATGATCTGACATGGGACGGGCTCCTGGGGAATGTCTGAATTTTGACATTTTGACAGGGTGGGTTGTACCATTGTGTAGAGACCCAAGTAGTGAGATTGGGGGTGGACCCACAATCTGGGGAAGACTAATTCCATCAAAAAAGAGGGAACTGTATCTCTCAAGAGAAGGATGGCTCCCAGGGCATTAGGGCATTTGAGCAAGTCAGGCCCTGAACACTGTTGCAAGTATCTCTGGACGTGGGTCCTCAGGAAATGGAGATTGGGTGTTGCTTTGGGCCCCAAGGGGAGGGGAAAATGGATGTTGAATGGATGGAACCAAGGTAAATGTGGGGGTAAGAGAGGAGTTTCGTGAGAGTACACAAGGATGAATATAAAACATGTAATATTACACTAAAAACATATAGGGGAAGACAGACTAATAATGTAAACCATAATGTAAAACATAGGATAACTGAAAATTTAGAAAACTTTATATCCTAAAGTATTCACTACAATGTAAGCACAGATGTCACCTTGTTTGAAAGCTATTGTCTCAGAGTCTGTACATCAGTTTAAGTAAATATGATAGGAATAAGTTATAAGAGTATCGCTGTGGAAGGGAAAAGGTTTTATGGTGGATGTGTGGGAGTACTGTATATTGTATATATGAATTACTGTGATCTAAGGCTCTTGTGAAGAGAAGCTCAATAATTAGGAAAAAAGAAAAGAAAAAGATAGGATGTAGAATTTTTCCAAATCAATATGTATTCTAGATCTAACCTTTAAACCCATCACTATATTCCATTTTACTAGTAAGGGATCCTGACATTATATTGGGCTTCACTTTTCAGGAAGTTTTGGATCTCAGAGTGGTTCAACAATGGCAGTGGAGGAATACTGGTATGGGATGTTTTTGACAGGCTATATATGGTTCACAGGGCATATGTCCAGGGTGCATGGTAATGTTTGGATATACTCATAGTGGCAAAAATTAAAAACAACAGCTGGGGTCGTTGGGTTCCTGGCTGGGGGTGCTCTGTCATGGTCCCTAGGGGAGAAGCGGCATTCCCCCAGGTGCAATGGTAGGGACCAGGAAGGAATGAGTGTCCAACAGTGAGCCCCTGGATTCACTAATGACTATGCTTGTGAGTCTATACACCTGAAATAACAAGGCCTAAAGCAGCACTGTGCCTAAGAGTTCCCTCCTGACAGCCTTCATGTTACTCAAATGTGGCCAGTCTCGAAGCCAAACTTAGCATGTAAATGCAATGCATTTTCCCCAGCGTGGGACATGACACCCAGGGATGAGCCTCCCTGGCACTGAGGGATCACTACCAACTACCAGCTGATGATGCAACTAGAAAATGACCTTGAATTAAAGGTTCAATGTGGACCAGCAGAATATCCCTGTCTACATATAATAACAGGAGTTTAAAATGCTGTTTGACCTAATGTAAGGGGGAAATGGAAAGGAGAAATGAGTTTATATGGCTATGAGTCTCTAAAAAAGAGTCTGGAGGTTGTCAGAAGGATTGCCCTTATGCACACCTGAGCAGAGTCTCAGAGACAGATAAAGTAGATACAACCCAGGTATTGGTTCTTTTGAGGGCTAAAGAGACCCACAGGTTAGATGGTCATGGCAGATGGAGTACACTGCCATGTCAGTTGACCCTTCTTTGGAGCTGGTGTTTCTGCGTGATGGAGCTGGACACAGATGTGATCACCTTTCACAAGACTTCCATGCAACTTTACTGGAATTGTAGTTGGTGTTGGGGTTTAAGGTGTATCTAGGGGATTTGAATCTCTGGATTGACAATATGATAGCCAGGGCCTGAGCCTCAACAGACTTCAGCTCCTACACTCTGATTTATTGGACTTACCCCACTCAGCTAACATGGAGTTGAAGAATGTCAACCACCACACCATGGAGCCTAGAGTGCCTACAACTGAAAGCAGGAGGATTCCATCCAGTATCCATGTGGAATCTAAGTTTCCTTTTGACATAGATGTGCATTGGATGCAACCAATCCAAGGTCCACAGAGAAAATGTGGCATTGGTGTGGGAAAAGTGGCCGTGGTGGCTGCTGGGTGTGAGGAATGGGAGGAAGAGATGAGATGTGGAGTCATTTTCAGGACTTGGAGTTGACCTGGGTGGTGCTTAAGGGACAATTCTGGGACATTGTAGATCCTCCCAGGGCCCACTGGATGGAACATGGGAGAGTATGGGCTATGATGTGGACCATTGACCATGAGGTGCAGCGATGTCCAGAGATGTACTTACCAAATGCAATGGATGTGTCATGATGTTGGGAGAGTGGTGGGGTGGGGGTGGTGGGGTTGAATGGGACCTCATATTTTTTGGATGTAATATTTAAAAAAAAAATGATGACACAACAAAAAGAAACACAGATTACAGATTCCCGTGCTGCTGACAACAACAGAAGCGGACAAAGAAGATGCCACAGCAAATAGATATAGAGAACAGACAACCAGCATGGGGGGGGGGATAAATAAATAAATAAATCTTTAAAAAAATAAAATAAAGTAAAATAAAAGAAATCAAATTCATCATCTTCAGGCATGTGTAAGAGATGCTTGTGTGTTTGTGGTTGGAAAATTAAGTATAACCTAGAATGCTCTATTTTATAAAAGGAGGGCTTTGGATACCTGTTTGTCTGAGAACATTTTACAGAATGGAGATTTCATTACAATGGCTTGAAGGCAGTGGGGAGTGCGGATTCCAGTGTGACTGAACTGAATTTGGCAATGGTCATCTGAGAGTCAACTGCTGTTCCTTATGGCTTGAGAAATCCTGAATTACTTGAAGTGATTTGTGGGACTGCTAATAGCTGGCATATTAAGATTGATTGGTGTCATTGCAGCTGCTGCTACAGCTACCATGGCCTTGAATGAGATTGTGCAGACTCAACAATACATGCATGAATGGCATAAGAATGCTAGTGATTTATGGCATAGTCAAGAACATATTGATGGAGAATTAAACAGTAGAGTTAATGATTTAGAATCAGCGGTTTTACATCTTGGAGATCAAGTATATAACTTAAATTCACTTAGGAGATTGAAATGTGATTGGAATGAAAATAACTTTTGTATTACTCCACTTGCTTGTAATAATTCTATGTTTGATTGGGAAAAGATTAAAAATCATTTGATAGGTCATAAAGGTAATATGTCATTAGAAATAGAAGAATTACAGAAAAAGATATTAGAAATGTCTCATAATCAGATATATAGCTGAATATAAGGATATCTTTAATGATTTAATTTCTCATTTCAATAAGTTTAATCCAGTAAATTGGTGGAAGTCTCAACATTTTTTGTCAGCATTAAGAATAGGACTTTGTTTGTTAATCTTGTTGCTCATTGTTGTCGCTTGCCTGGGACAAGAAGTATGCGGAAGGCTGCACCATGTTGATGCGATGGGACAAGCTATTAATTTGGTACTTGCAAAAAATCTGATATAGTTCCCTATGGTCAGAGCACTTGGCTGGTAGTCAATGATGGGTAAGACTCTCAGAGGAGGGCAACCTAAGACAGGCACAGTCACCCTGACTAAAACAAAAAGGGGGAAATGTGGGGAAAAAAGGCATGCTGTTTTCATGGTAGCAAGTTACTTTCTGACCACTGGGTCATGCTGTCCCTAGAGATATACATCCAGGTGGCTGATCTCTCTGGGAAACATAGCATTCCAGCAGAACCCAGACTTGGTATCTCAAGTAACCTGGGCAACAAGATTTATGAGTATATTTGTTTCAATAACATAATAGAACATTGTGAGTTTTTGTTACTATCTTATCCACTGTGTTATTTAGAATGAGGTAATTGGAATAGTTAGCTAAAATAGTTGCTGGTTCTCACAATTGTTTGGGGTATATAAAGAAGATCCTGAGATTAATAGACTTGTCTGATGAGCTTGAGAAATCAATGCTTGCAGATCTCCTGATCCCAATCTGTCTTTGTCTTTCATTCCCGATACCATTTGGGTCTACAACTCTGACAGCACTGAATAAGATTTTGTAAAATATTTTTTAGTTTTGAGGAAAAATGAAAGATCTCATTCCATATTATGAAAAATATGATAAGATATTTTACTCCTTCCCACCAACACATCTAGTACAGCTGTTCCCTTTGTAAAACAAAGATTAATTTTTAGTGACTTTATGACTGGCTTTCAGGAGAAATCATTACATTTTAGGGATAATTTAAATATATCAGCATGAAATGCATGCTGAGTTTGGCTTATAGGGTGGCCACATTTGAGCAACATGGAGGCTCTTGGGAGGTAACTCTTAGGCACCCTGCAGATCTAGACCTAGTTCATATTTCAAGTGCA
The DNA here is from genome assembly GCF_030445035.2 of Dasypus novemcinctus. Lineage (NCBI taxonomy): Eukaryota > Metazoa > Chordata > Mammalia > Cingulata > Dasypodidae > Dasypus > Dasypus novemcinctus. Next base: position 63,531,271 of record NC_080697.1, read on the forward strand.
CAGGCTCATAAACATAGTCATCATTATCAAGGGCTCCTCATTGGACCATCCTTTATTGGTCTTTGCCATTGCACTTGGGGGATTGTTGCTGTTCCATTGGGGAATGTGATAGAGCTCCCTTGGCTAGGAACTCAGCATTCCTTCAGTTGTTGTTTTTAACTGTAACCACTATGAAATTATCCAAACACTTTTATGAACCCTGTATACATGCCCTGGAGAACACCCTTTCAGTCATGTGTTCCCTATCAATAACACCCCACATTAGAAGTAGTAATAAAATATTCTTGCATCTATGAAAAGATGTATTGCACTGATAATGGGGTGGTATGGAAAATGTGAGCCAAATGTATTCTATAGACATGGTAGCAGTCAGATGATGTTATCTTATCTGTAACAAATGTTCCACCACAATGTGGTGTGTTGATAGAAGGGTGTTGCTTCAGAATTCTGCATATGTGCATGATTGTTTTATAAGTTTACAACTTCTGTCAAGAAATATATGTAAACAATAATAATAGGGTGGGCTGGGGGAAAAACACACCAAAAGTAAGATAAGGACTATAATTAGTAGTAAGATCTTGACAATATTCTTTTGTAATTTGTAACAAACATCTCACAACAATGCAAGGCATTGGTGGGGGTTGATGTATGGGACCCCTGTATGATATTATGCATGTTTGCTTTGTAAGTTTGCAACTTTTACTATAAAACTTAATTGTTTATGTATGTTCATGTAGTAATGACATAAAGATAACAATAGGGAGTGTTGGGGAAAATACTTTCATTTAGTAATAATATTTTGACAATGCTCTTCAATCATTAGTTAAAAAGGTTTAACAACCATGAAAGGTGTTGGTGGTAGGGTGAGTTATGAGAGTCCTGTATGATATTATATATGCTTGTTTTGTAAGTTCACAATTATTACTATACACTTATTGTTTATGTATGTTTACATGTGGGTGATATATTTCAATATATTAATTTAAAAAAAGTAACACCCCACACCAGAGTTCCTCCCCTGCCATAGTTGAAACTTTCTGTGGTCCAAAACGTCTTCAAAAATGAAGCCTAATATATTGCCAGGTTCCATTAATAGTAAAATGGAATATAGTGATGGGTTTAAAGGTTAGATAAAAATATGTACTAATTTAGAAATATTAATTAAAGTAAAAATAAGCTGGGGTGTCCAAAAATGAAAAAATGAAAAATCTTTTTTTTTGATGTTTTGTCTTTCATCACTGCAATAAGTGTTGCCCCGTATGTACAGTGGCAAGGCAATTTCTTCCATTTCTTCTTCCATGTCTACATCTTTTCTTTTCCTTTTTCTTTTCCTAATTATTAAGTTTGTCTTCACAAAAATTTTAGATCACAGAAATTCATATAAACAATATACGGTACTTCCACATATCCAACATTGGACACTTTGTCCTTTCCCCAGCAATTATCTTTTTACAAGTCCGTATTATATTTGCTGCAGCTGATGTACAGATATTGAAAGAATGACTTTCAAACATTGTTCCACTTGGGTTTACATTATGGTTTATATTTTAGACTACACATGTTTCTTAATTTTTACTTATCTTATTTTTTACATTATGGTTTACATTTTAGTCTATAGGTTTTTATTCATTTTTGGTGTAATTTCTCATGTCCCATATCCATCTTTGCATGATCTTGTGGAACACTTCCATTGCTCCACAGTTACAATGATTCCATTTATTCAATACCTCTTTCCCAATCCCCCCAGGGTCCACAGTAACAATCACTAGTCATGACTTGAAGGACCATATTCAGAGATACTTGCAACAATGTTGAAGGTTTGACATGCTCAACTACCCTAACCCATTGGGAGCCACCAATTCTCTCAAGAGATACAATTCCCTCTATTTGAGAACATCAATCCTCCCCAGGATGTGGTTATGCCTTCACTCTCATTGTATGGGTCTCCATCCAATGATATAACTCACTATGACAAAATGAGAACTCACACACTCCCTAGGAGTCTGCCTTGTGTCAGATGCCCCCCTTAAGCATCTTAAACAGGTAAACGTTCTTATTATATTTTCTAAAAAGTTTTCTGAATATTTTAGTTTCAACGACATACCTGACAATCTCCTATGTTCAAATGTTCCCCCCACCCTCACCCCAATTTCTTGGTCCTTCTGACTCATCATCCCATCCATAGCCCCACTTAAGCCTGCAAAGCCCCACCCAAAGTTATCCCTATGCCCCCATTTTATCCCTTCCCTGTACAAATACTTACCTCCAGCTTATCAGAGATTTCACCCAGGTAGGTGTCAGCTTGCAACCTTCCTCTGCCCCCCAAATTCCTTTAAGCCTATTATCTGTTCTCTAGCTCTCTGAGACAGCTTGGTTTACTTATTTCATATCAGAGAGGTCATGTAGTATTTGTCCTTCAATGACTGAGTTGCTTCACTCAACATAAGGTTCTCAAGATTCATTCATGTTATCACATGTGTTTGTACTGTATTCGTTCTCATAGTTGAGTAGTATTCCATTGTATTTATATACCACATTTTATTTGTCCATTCATTTGTTGAGGGGCATTTGGTTTGATTCCAACTTTTGGCAATAATGAATAGTGCTGCTATGATCATTGGTGTGCATATATCAATTTGTGTCCCTATTTTCTGTTCTACTGAGTACATACCCAGCAATGGAATTGCTGGGTCATATGGTAAATCTGTAGCTAACTTTATGAGAAACCGCCAAGCTGTCCTCAAGGATGTCTGGATCCTTCTGCATTCCCACTAGCAGTGGATGAGTTTTCCCATTCCTCCACATCCTCTCCAGTACTTACAGTCTCCTGTTTTGTTTTGTTTTTATAGCTGCCAGTCTTATAGGAATAAGATGGTATCCCATTGTAGTTTTGGTTTGCATTTCCATAAATTGAATGTTGAAAATATAGGGTGTTTCCTACATACACCACTACCTCCTCTTCCCACACTTTTCCCCATTAACAATATATTTGATTAGTTTTGTACTTGTGTTACAATTGATGAACAAATTGGAAGCATTGCTTGTGACAATGGACAATAGTTTACACTTTCAACAGCATATTTTTGTATAATTTGAAAGAAATGTTTACTGGTCTGTATTCATCATTGCAGTGTCCTTCAGAACAATTCCAATGTTCCAAAAATGCCCCATGTTACACCTATTCTTCTGTTTCCCTTCCCTCAGATCATCTGGTGACCACTGCCTTTATATAGGCGTTATAAGCACTTCCACTGCTAGAATTATAAGCCTACTTTAGTCCATACTTCCATTCTCCCCTTATGTTTGTTCATTCCTCAAAATTGAGGTTTTTGGGATGATGATATTCACTCTGCTTCTGATTGGGGGGGAGCTTAGATCCCATGGGGCAGATGAATGAAATTGTCTTGCTTGTAGTTGTAAATATTCTTTGTTTTTGTGATGGGTTTTGTCCATCATCATCCTTTTGTTAGTTATCCTTGTCAGGTCTGATGAACTGGAGAGGTGGTGTTGCTACTCTGCTGTGATTCTGAGATCGACTGGCGTATAAACATACCAAAAATTTAAGTCTCTGGGGCACATATTTTAAAACTGTCATGCTACTTATAGGTTCATCTAAAAGAAGGAGAAGAACTATGTATAGGGAAATTACAAATGAGTTTAACTCTGTTACATTGGGAAAAATATGTCCCAAGGTAAGGTCTGCTGACAGAGTACCTAATTCCCGAATTTGTCTGATCTACCTACATTGTCTAGATGTCTCTAGAGACCACAGAAGCACTCCTACTTGAGGCACTGTTTACTGTGGCATTCAATGAGATCCTTCTGAGGCATGCATAATCATAACCTCTGGAATGACTTCCTGACACACTTTGGAAAATCTTAGCCATAAATACTCATCTGAATTTAATATTTCCCCTTTTGATCAAAGTCTTTTTCCAAATTCTTAAATGACTGGTGCTTGGCATTTAAACCTACATGCCAGGAAGTCTTATCCCATGCCAGGGTGAGGGTCATGAGTTTATATGCTGAATTTCATTTAGAGAGAGGCAACCTATGAGCAACAAAGAAGTTTTCAGGAGACAACTCTTAAGCAAGATATAATACTAAGCTATGTTTCAATAACACAAGAACAAGGTTTATAAGTACAACCATTAATGTCAAAGGACTAGTGTATTTTTCTGCCCTCCTTCTCTAGACACTGCCCATGTACTCTAGGGATTCTTGCTTCTCTTATAGAGAATATAGCAAGACTTCCCAGGACGGGAATTCAATATTCTTTCAGTCATTGTGTTGGTCTCCAACCACTGAAACAACACCCCATGATAACGAGTATATTTATATTCCATAAAGGCATTCCTCAGGTGCACCCCTCCTGACACATCCTTCCATCACTGACACCCCTCACTAGTGATCCTCTCCTGCCACAGTTGCAATGCTTCTACAATTCAAACATCCCCTAAACCAAAGTCACAGAATAAATGAATAAATAGAATAAAAAATAAAATAACAAAAAGTGAATAAAATTAAAAATTAAAAAATTAAAATATAATTTAAAAAATTTTGTGTCTTTAATTACCATAAGATATGTTATTTATGTATGGTGACAATTTTCTTCTGTATGTTTTCCAGTGTCCTACATTTCTTTTACTTTTCAAAGAAGCTTTAGGATACAGAAATGTCACATAGGAAATATAGGGGATTACCCTATACCACATGCCCTCCCTCTCATATTTTCCCCTCTTGGTAACATCTCATGAGTATGGTGCAAGTGTTACAATTGATGCACAAATATTGAACCATTGCTATTAACCATGGTCAATGGTTTACATTATGGATTACCTTTTCACCATACACTTTTATATGTTTTGACCCAATTTATAATGGCCTGTATCCTTCATTGCAAGATCACGCAGAACAATTCTAATGTATACAAATGCCCTATATTCCATATGTTATATTCTCCCCTCCCCTTTCCTTCATAACATATGGTAACCACTATGTTTCAACTTTTGAGGAAGGTTAATATTTATGCACATTAATATTAAAGGCTTGATATATTAGTCTATTTTCCTTTTTTAGTCACTGTTTATATTCTTGAGAGATTCTTGCACCTGTAATTGAGAATATAGCAGGACATCCCCAAATCAGAGTTTAATATTTTCTTGTTTATTGTGTGGATCTCCATCCACTGAGATAACACACTATGACGAGAAGAACATTTTCACATTCCATGGAAGCAGGCATGAACTGCACTCTATACCACATATCACCCCACCCTGACATTCTTCACCAGTAACCCTCTCTTGACATATTTTCCAAAAGAACATTCTCACAGTTATATTTTTAACCACAGACCTACAAATCCACAGAGTTCACATGTTTCTTCCTCCAGCCCTCTCCCCACTCCTATGGTGTTGGTGAGCTTGCTGGCAAGCAACATGTAGCCAGAATGGCCACTAAGCATACACAATGGCTATCACAAAAGGCACCTCCCTTCTTCCTAGCCAGCTTCCCGCCAGAGAAGCCTGCGCGCGCCAACTTCAAAACTACCTCATCCCATCAAGTAGCTGCTTCATATTATCCCAATCCCCTTAGCCTGTCTATAATTGACATGTCACCTCAAGCCCCCACCCTTGCCTATATAAGCTATACCACTTCCCCAATAAACCAGACCTGCACCAGGAGCCTGTGTCTCCGGGGTGGTTACTGTGTGTTTAACCTGGCTGTGTGATACCGGGCCCCATCGTCACTCACAACCTGTTTGAGAAGTTCGCCTCACGGAGGCGAAAGCCGTCTAGCTAACGGCCCGGCCAGCCGTATAGCTAACGGCCCCAGGGGCACGCCCACACTATGGAAAACCCAAGTTAATCCTCCCTTTCTACTCCCCCTCACAACAGCACCATCAACTCCCATCATATCCCTGCACCATCATCCCTATCCACTGCTCAACCAACCCCTTACACCTTATCATAGGTTTTGCCCATATTGAACATTGGCTTATCATACTCCCTTTCTGTCTCCTGATAACCTGTCTTGCACATATTAGTTCTGTGAATCTGCTCAATTTGCTTAAGTAATATCAGTGAGTTCAGGTAATATTTGTTCTTTAGTGACTTTCTTATTTCACATAATATCAGGCTTTCAAGATTCATCCATATGGCAGTGCTATAGTTTGTTTACTGAGAAAACACCAAACTGTCCTCCAAAAATCTGCACCATTCTACATTCCCAGTGTAGAATCCTATCCAACACCTGTAGTATTCTGTTCTGTTTTTAGGCTGCCAGTGTAATAGGCATAAGGTGATATCTCAATGTAGTTTTGACTTGCATTACCCTAATAGCTAGTGACTTTGAGCATCTTTTCATTTGACTTTTAGCTATTTGTATTTCTTCTTTGGAAAAGTGTATGTATTAGTCAGCCAAATGGGTGCTGATGCAAAATACCAGAAGTTGGTTGGTTTTTACAAAGGGTATTTATTTGGGGTAGGAGCTTACAGATACCAGGCCATAAAGCATAAGTTACTTCCCTCACCAAAGTCTATTTGGAGCAAGATGGCTAATGATGTCTGTGTGGGTTCAGGCTTCCTGGGTTCCTACATTCCTGGGGCTTGCTTTTCTCTGGGTTCAAAGTGCCCTCCTTCATGGTGCTGGCTTCTCTTTCCTCTGGGTGCTGACTTCCCAGGTCTCCAGCATCTAACTCTAACATCAGAAATCCTCAACTTTGTTCTTCACCAAGTCTTTTATCTGTGAGTCCCCACCCACCAAGGGATGGGGATAAAATTCCCTAATAATAACTCAATCATGCCCAGGTACAGATCAGATTACAAGCATAATCCAATATTTCTTTTTGGAATATATCAATTATATCAAACTGCTACAGTGTATATACAAATCTCATGCTGATTTTTAAATGAGTTGTTTGTCTTTAATTTTGAGATGTAAGATTACTTTAGATATGATTTATATTAGGCCCTTATCAGACAAATGGTAATCAAATATTTTCTCCCATTGAGTAGGCTGACTTTTCACTTTCACTTTCTGACAAACCCCTTTGAAGCACAAAAGTTTTTAATTATGAAGAGGTTCCATTTATCTTTGTTTTTCATTGCTCACACTTCAGGTGTAAAATTTATGAAACCATTTCCTACTACAAAATCTCACAGATGCTTCCCTACTTTATATTCTAAGAGCTTTATGGTCATGGCTTTTACATTCATATCTTTGATCCATTTTGAGTTAATTTTTGTATAAGTTATGAGGTGGTGATCTTCTCTCATGCTTTTGCATATGGATATCCAGTTCTGCAAGCAGCATTTTTTTGAAGATGCCACTCTGTCCCAATTGAGGGGGCATCATGGCCTTGTTGAATATCAGCTGACCATATGTTCTGCTAAGGAAGAGGCAGAAACTCTAAATGCTATGCAAAGGAAACTTTATTCAATCAAATGAGTTACAGTTTATATCAAGTTATTATAACAATTGAGTAGTCACAGGAAAGAAAAGTAATTAAATACATAGGAAAGAATGAAAGCATATACAACCACTCACCAAATTGGGGGAAAATTCAACATCTGATCTTCCACATGGCTGATGAACCCCTTTGCAGCTGAAGAGTCCCAGTTGGAAAAACAGTCCCAGGCAGAGTGTTCCCTCCTAAGTGAGGCTCCAACTGGCAGCTTGGGGACCATCCTTTTTAAGGGGTTCTGAGCCTGAGAACTCCAAAGAGTCTCACAACTCATGAGGAATGATCACATTGAAAGTAACTGAATCCAACTTGCTGGGGGTAGCTTGCCTGATACAGGAGAGACATGGTGTCTCAAGGGTTATTCTGTTCTATTCTATTCATGGTACACCTAACAGGAACATAAAGGTTTTCAGTTTTTAGTTTTGCAGTGGATACAAACAGGATGTGTGGATATCCTGTTTGGTGATTTGCACCTTCTAAACATTTGTTTTTTGGGTAACAAATGATGGGATTGCTTACATAACAGTGTTACAATATTCCAAAGAAAAAAGGTCAAGTTAACATTCACAATTATAGGCTAAAACAGCAGATACTATTGATTAGAAAGCTTATGAATTCACAATTCTTAATTTTTCTTATAATACATCACCGTATATGTGAGGATCTATATCAGAACTTTCAGTTTGGCTCCATTGGACAGTATGTCTATCTTTCTGCCAATACCATGCAGCTTTGACCACTTTAGCTTTGTTGTATGCTTTATGATCAAGTAGCATGATTCTTTCAATTTCTCCATCTTCAAAATTGTTTTGGCTATACAGAAACTCTTGCCTTTCCGAATGAGTTTCATTCTTAGCATTTTCAATTCAATAAAAAAGAAAAAGCTCTTGTTATTTTTACTGGAATTGAGATAATTCTTTAAATTAATTTGCATAAAACAGACATCTTAATATGTTTAGTCTTCTGATCCATGAACATGGAATATTTTTCCATTTATATAGGTTTTCTTTCATTTCCATTAACAATGCTGTGCAATTTTCTGTGAACAATTCCTTTACATCTTTAGTTTATTCCTAAATATTTGATTCTTTCAGTTGCTTTTGAAAATGGACTGTTTTCTTGATTTCCTCCTCAGATTTTTCATTATTCATGTATAGAAATGTTTATTTTTACACATTGATCTTATATTCTACCATTTTACTGAAATTCTTTGCCAGCTCTAGAAGATTTGTTGTAGATTTTTCAAGGATTTCTATGTATAGGATCATGTCATCTGCAAATAGTTAGATTTTGACTTCCTCCTTTCCAATTTGGATGCCTTTTATTTCTTTTCTTTGCATTAGTGCTCAAACAAGTGCTTCAAATCAGTGACAGTGGGATTCTTCGGCCTATTATATACAGATCTTAGTGGGAAAACATTTATCATTTCATATTTGATAATGATGTTATATGTGGGTTTTTCATACTTACCCTTTATCATGCTAAGGAATTTTCCTCCTATTCCTGTCTTAATAGGTTTTTATCAAAAATTTATTATTATTTTGTCTTTATTTTTTTATATTACATTTAAAAAATATGAGGTCCCCATATACCTCCACCCCCTTCTCCCCACTCCTCCCCCCATAAAAACAATCTCCTCCATCATCATGAGACATTCATTGCATTTGGTGAATACATCTCTGAGCACCGCTGCACCTCGTGGGCAATGGTCCACATCATAGCCCACACTCTCCCACAGTCCACACAGTGGGCCATGGGAGGACATACAATGTCTGGTAACTGTCCCTGCAGCATCACCCAGGACAACTCCAAGTCTTGAAAATGCCTCCACATCTCTTCTCTTCCTCCCATTCTCCACCCCCAGCAGCCACTATGGCCACTTTCTTCACACCAACGCCACATTTTCTTTGATTACTAATCACAATAGTTCATGAATAGAATATCAGTAAGTCCACTCTAATCCATATTCTATTTCACCATCCTGTGGACCTTGGAATGGTTGTTTACACTCCACATTTATATCAAGAGGGGACTTAGATGCCAAATGGATGCTGGATGCAATCCTCCTGCTTTCAGTTGTAGGCTCTCTTGGCTCCATGGTAAGGTGGTTGACCTTCTTCAACTCCATGTTAGCTGAGTGGGGTAAGTCCAATAAACCACAGTGTAGGAGCTCAAAGTCTGTTGAGGCCCAGGGCCTGGCTATCACATGGTCAGTCCAGAGATTCAGGTCCCCTGGATATATATTAAACCCCAGCACCAACTACAGTTCCAGTAAAATAACAGGAGAGGCTTGTGAAAAAAAGATCACAATTGCTGTATTTTTCAAATGCATTTTCTATATCAAAATGAAATATTGGATTGTTTGTAAACTGATATTTTTTCCCTGTGTATATTAGATTATATTGGATTCATAGATTTACTTGATTAAGTAATTATGTAAGCCTCTTGTGCCAGTAGGGCATTGAGTACCCACCATTTGCTGGGTGGGGACTCACAGATAAAAGGCATGGCAAAGAATAGAGTTGGAGGATTTTTGATGTTGGAGCTTTGATGTTGGAGTTTGATGTTGAAGCCTTAAGCTGGAGCCTCAAGAAGTAAGCATGCAGAGGAAAGATAAGCAAGCCCCATGAAGGGAGGAACCCAGGAAATCTGAACCTTCACAAACATTGGCAGCCATCTTGCTCCAAACATGAAAATAGACTTTGGTGAGGGAAGTAACTTATGCTTTATGGCCTGGTAACTTAAGCTCCTACCCCAAATAAATACCCTTTATATAAACCAACCAATTTCTCATATTTTGCATTAGCAGCTCTTTGGCTGACTAATACAACCATAATGTAAACTATAATGTAACCAAAAATTTATAAAAGTGTACAATCTAAAGTGTAAACCATAATGTAAACCATAGTGTAACCTTGGTTGGTAGCTATGTTTCAATATTTTTACATTGGTTGTAGGAAATGTAACATGCACATATAAAAGTTAATCACTGGGGCGTGGAGATGAAAGGGAGGATGTAAGGTATGCAGGAGACCTCTGTATTCTATATGTGACTTTACTGTGACCTAAAACGTTTTTGAGGACCTAATAAAAAAAAGATGTAAGACACTGAGGAATAAATGGAAGAGGTTGCATTGTTAATGTACGTACAAGGCAACACCTATTATGGTGATGACAGGCAAAATATCAAAAAATATTTATGACGTTTTTCATTTTTTCAACACTCTAATTTATTTTTTACTTTATTTTAGTTTTTTCTAAATTAATATATATTTTATTTCTAATCTTTAAACTTATTACTATTTCAATTTCCTATTAATTGAATTTGGCAATATATTAGGCTTCATTTTCTTAAATTTCTTTATTTAATTACATTTTTAAAGATACTTAGATCACAAAAAATATTACACTAAAGAAATGAGGCTCCCATATACCCCAGCCCCCAACCCCCACTCCTCCTGCATCAACAACCTCTTTCATCATTGTGGAACATTCATTGCATTGGGTGAACTGCTGCACCACATGGTTTTTAGTTAACATTACAGATTATACTCTCCCCCAGTACATTCAGTGGGTTATGACAAGATATATAATGTCCAGCATCTGTCCCTGCAATATCATTTAGGACAACCCCAAGTCCCCAAAATTTCCCCACATCACATCTCTTCTTCCCTCTCCCTGCCCTCAGCAACTACTGTGGTCACTATCTCCGCATCAATGCTACAGTTTCTTCAATTGCTACTCACAAAAGTTCTATAGTAAATACCAGTAAGTGTGCTTTAATCCATATTTTATTCCTCCATTCTGTGGACACTGTGATGGTGATGTCACTCCACCTCTAAATCGAGAGGGAGCTTAGATCTCACATGGTTGATGGATGCGATTCTCCTGCTTACAGTTGTAGGCACTCTCAGTTTCCTGTTGTGGTGGTTGACCATCTTCATCTCCTTGTTAGCTGACCTGGGTAAGTCCATGAACTGGAGAGTAGGAGTTGCAACTCTGCTGAGACTCAGTACCCTGCTGGCATATGGGCAGTCCAGAGACTCAAGTCTCCTGAGTATACACCAACCCCCATGTCAACCACAGGTTCAGTAAAAGTATTAGAAGAGGCATATATAGAAAGGCCACATCTGAGTCCAACTCCATCACATTCTGGAACACAAATTACAAAGTAGGGCCCACTGAAAAGGCACTGAACCTCAGAGTCATCAGCCATGACCATAGAACCTGTGTCTCCATAGCCCTCAGGAGCACCAGTACCTGGTGTTGTATCTACTTTGGCTGTCTCTTGGATTCTGCTGAGATATGGGTAAGAGTGACCCAAATTTTTTGAAGACACCTACCCATATAAACTCATTTGTCTTTACCATTATCTACCTTTTATTCAATGTCTTTTTCTAGTTGCATCACCAGCTAGTGATTGGTAGTAATCCCTCAGCACCAGGGAGTGTCTCCCCAGGAGTCATGTCCCATGCTGGGGGGCAGGTAATGCATTTACATGTTGAGTTTGGCTTAAAGAGTAACCATATTTTAGCAACACGGAGGCTTTCAGGAGGTAACTCTTAGGCATCCTGCAACATGAAGACTAGTTTAAATTTCAGGCACACAGGCTCAGAAGCATAGTCATCAGTATCAAGGGCACATAATTTGACAATCCTTCTTCACTGGTCTTTGCCCTTACACTTGCAGGATTGCTGTTGTTCTATTAGGGAATGTGACAGAGCTCCCCTTACTCAGAATTCAGCACTCTTGCAGTTGTCATTTTTAACTGTAACTACCATGAAAATACCCAAAGAAAATCCAAACTTTTTATATACCCCAAATACATGCCCTGGAGAACTCCCTCCCAACCATGTGTCCCTCATCAATAACACCCCACACCAGCGTTCCTCCCCTACCATAGTGGAACCCCTTTGTTGTCCAAAACTTCTTAAAAAATGAAGCCAATATAGTGCCAAATTCAATTAGTAGGAAAATGAAATTGTAATGATAGCTTTAAATATTAGAAATAGAATACATACCAATTTAGAAAAAAATAAAATAAGGTAAAAAATGAATTGGGGTATTATAAAATGAAAAATATCACAAATTTTTTTGAGTTTTGCCTTTCATCACTCTAATAGATGTTGCCTGTATATACAGTGGCAAGGTAATTGCTTTCATTCCTTCCTCAGTGTCTACATCCTTTTTTTAAGTTTTAAATTTTGTCTTCAAAAAGTTTTAGATCACAGTAAAGTCACCTATACAATATAGGGGACTCTCATATATCCAATATTAAACCCTTTTCACCCTCCTGTGGGCCAGGAATTGACCCTTGGACTTCATATGTGGGGAATCAGCACTCAACCACTGAGCAACATCAGCTTCCCTAGTTCGTGTTTTACTGGTTTCTTTTTCATTATTTGTTTTTTCAGGAGGCACCAGGAACCAAACCCAGGACCTGCAAATGGAAAGCAAGCACTCAAGCTCTTAAGCCACAGCCTCTCTCTCCCAAAGGCTTTTTTGGTCTTTATTTTATTTTTTTTAAATATTACATTAAAAAAATGAGGTCCCCATATATCCCCCACCCCACTCCTCCCCCCATAGCAACAACTTCATCCATCATCATGAGACATTCATTGCATTTGGTGAATACATCTCCAAGCACTGCTGCGCCATGTCATCAGTGGTCCACATCGTAGCTCCCATAGGCTTTTTATGTGTTGTTTGCTCTTTTTCATTCATTTCAAGTTAGTTACTGATTTCTTTTGCAATTTCTTCTTTACTTATTGATTATCAAAGTGTATGTTGTTAACTTCCATATCTTTGTGTCCATTCTTTTTCTCTGCTTGTTATTCATTTCCAGCTTCATTCAGTTGTGGTCTGAGAATTCATTCTTTACAATATCAATCTTTCTGAATTTGCTGATACTTCTGTGGTTTAGCATGTGGTCTATCCCCTTAGTTTTTCCAAGTTTTTTCTCATATATTTTGGGGTACCCTGGTTATGTGAATAAGTGTTTATGAATCTTTACTTTTGATTACCACTTTTATTAATATATAATGTCCTTTGTCTCTTTAAAATGTTTTTTGGACTTAGAGTCTATTTTATCCAACATTGATATAGCTACTCTCACCCTTTTTTATTTGTTTGCATGAAAATTGTTTTCCAACCATTCACTTGCATCCTCCACGTGTCCTTGGGTTTAAGGTGAATTTCTTGTAGACAGAATATAGATGGGTCATTTTCTCTTACTCATTCTGCCAGTCTGTGTCTTTTAATTGGAGAGTTTAATTCATTAATATTCAATTCTAGTACAGTTAAGGCAGTAGTTACATTAGTCATTTTTTCTTTATGTTTGTGTATGTTCAATTTTATTTTTATCTTTTTAGTTATTTAAACTACTAATATTCCTTCCTACACTCCTCCAATCCTCTTCCTCCTGTTTTCTCTTTTCTACGAATAGATTTCCCATTAGTATTTCTTGAAGCGCAGCCCTCTTGTTGATAAACTCTATTAATTACTGTTTACCTCTGAATACTTTGAAATCTCCCTCATTTTTGAATTCTAGCTTAACTGAATACTGAAATCTTGCATGGCAGGTTTTTCTTTTAGCACCTTAACTATGTCATACCATTGCCTTCTTGCTTCCATGGTTTCAGATGAGAAATCAATGTTTAATCTTATTAAGCTTCCCTTGTATGTGTTTGATCTCTTTTCTCTTGCTACTTTAAGTAGTGTCTCTTTGCCCTGCATGTTTAACATTATGATAAGTATTTGTCTGAGGGTAATCTGTTAGGATTTATTCTGTTTGGAGTGCACTGCAATTCCTGAATACATTGACATCCATCAAAAGAGTTGGGAAATGTTCAGCCATTATTTCCTCCAACACTCTTCCTGCTCCCTTTCCCTCCTTTCCTCCATATGAAATGCATATAATGTGTATCTTTGTGTTTTCATGTTGTCATTCGATACCGTGAGAAATTGCTGAATTTTTTCTGTCTTTTTATCTATCTGCTTTACTGTCTGTGCAATTTCAAATGAATATCTTCTACATCACAAGTTCTTTCCTTTGCGTGTTCAAACCTGTGGTTACATGCTTCCAGCATAGTTTTAACTTCCTAATTCTGTCATTCATTACATCAGATCCATTATCTTTTTATGTATATTTATAATTTCTTCTATATGTTCCTCCATGTTTTCTTAATATCCTTTGTCTCTTCCTTCAATTCATTTAGTTCATTCATGATTTTTTAAAGAATTCCTTGATTAGTTTTTCCACATTCTCTGCAACTCTTCCTGTTTTCTTTTTTAATTTATACCTTAGAATGGGACATGTCTTACAGTTTCTCGGTATTGCTTGTAATTTTTTGCTGGAGATTGGGCATATGCTCACCTTGATGGGCTTACTGAGATGTTGTTTAGATGTCTATTGTACGATTTTATTTCATTTATTTTATGTTATGTTTCTTCTTTGACAATTGGTTCCACTGTTTCTATATCCATGTAGTTGTCTATGTTACCCTGAAAAAAAGGAAAGAAAGGAGAAGAGAAAAAGAACTAAAAAATCATACATAAGTCAGAAAATGAACCTTAAAAGAAACAGGAAGAAGAGAAAAAATAATAACTAATAAGAGTGAAAAATCATAAAAAATAAAAAGAATTAAAATAAAAATATGGAATAAAAAAGCCAGAAACATGGAAAAAATAGAATAAAATAGAAGACCAGGAAAATGAGAAGTGCAGAAAGAAATTGAGAATCTAACAAGAGAGGTTGAAATGAAGAGGGAAAAATGAAAGAATGAAAATAAACTAAGGAAAAAAGAGAGGGAAAAGGAGAGAAAAGAAACTACCAAAAAATAAAAATAAAAACAGTCCCTAGATTATCTCTAGCTTCCTTTCAAATGGCACTTTCTTCCACAGACTACTTCTTTCAGCCACAGTAACAAATACATCATCAGTGTTAGTTTTACTCACTGTAATGTGTTACTGTCAACTGTATTCATTTCCACGTTTTTACAATAAACTTAAACATTCAAAATGCATTCAGCATCAGTTCATTTTTCTTAACCTACATTCCTTCTCCTAGTAATTTGTACTCTATATTTTAACTGCATGAGTTTATTCACCATATTAATTTATATTAGTGAGACCATGCAATATTTGTCCTTTTGTATCTTGTCTATTTCTCCCAGCTTAATGTCCTCAAGAGTCATCCATTTTGTCATATAAGCCCTGACTTCATTTCTTCTTACAGCTGAGTAGTATTTCATTATATATATTTAGCAAATTTTATTTAACCATTCATCAGTTGATGGACACTTAGCTTGTTTCCATCTTTTAGGAATTGTGAATAGAGTTGCTATTAACATTGGTGTACAAATATCTGTTCACAACCTTGCTTTCATTTCTTCTGAGTATATTTCTGGGAGTGGAATTTCTGGATCATATGACATTTCTATACATACCTACATGAGAAACCACCAAACTATCTCCCAAAGAGGCTGCTAAATTTTACATTCCCATATACAGTGAAGCAGTGTTCCTATTTCTGCACATTCTCTCAAGCATTTTTTGTTTTCTAATTTTTAAATAATAACAATTCTGTACATGTGAAATGATATCTCACTTTAGTTTTGATTTGCATTTCCCTAATAGCTAGTGATGGACATAATTTCATGTGTTTTTTAGTCATTTGTATTTCTTCTTTAGAAAAATGTTTGTTCAAGTCTCTTGCTCATTTTAATTGGGTTGCTTGTCTTTTTATCATTCAGTTGTATAGTCTCCTTATATAACATGGAGAAAATTATATAACATGGATTCAGAAAATTTTCTACCATTGAGTAAACTGCATTTTCACCTTCTTAACAAAGTCATTTGAAGCACAAAAGTATTTAATTTTGTGGATGTTCCTTTTATCTTATATTTCTTTAATTTTATGTTTTGGGTATAAGGTTTATAAAACCATCATTTACTACAAGGTCTTGAAGATATTTCCCCACACTTGTTTCTAGGAATTTTATGGTTCTACCTTTTAAATTTGGTTCTTGATTCATTTTGCATAAATTTTTGCTTAATGTGTGAAATAAGGGTCATATTTCTTTCTTTCAGCTATGGACATATAGTTTTTCTGGCACCGTTATTTGAATAGACCATTCTAACCCAGCTGCGTGATTTAACAGCCATGTCAAAAATCACTTGACCATAGATGTGAGGGTTGATTTTTGAATTATTAATTTGTTTCCATTGGTGAATATATCTATCTTTATATAAGTACCATGCTGTTTTTCCACTGAAATGAAGTAATATGCTTTAAAGTCAGAAAGTGGGAGTCTTCCAACTTTGTTCTTTAATAAGACACTTTTGGTTCTTCAGGACCCTTCCAATTCCAAATACATTTACTAAATGTTTTTTCCATTTCTGCACAACAAGTGTTGGAATTTTCATTGTAATTGCCTTTACTCTGTAAATGAGTTTGGGTAGAGCTGAAATCTTAAAGATATTTAATCTTCCAATCTATGATAATGGAACATCTTTCCATTTATTTAAGTCCTCTTTGGATTCTTACAAGTATGTTTTTTAGCAATTTCTTCTTTGACCCATTGATTAAAGAGTGTGTTGTTTACTTTCCTTATATTTGTAAATTTTTCCATTTTCCATCTGTTATAAATTTCCAGATTCATTCCATTGGGATTAGAGAAAGTGCTTTGTATAATTTCACTCTTTTAAATTTATTGTGACCAGTCTCCTCAGCCAAAATATGCCCTACCTGGAGAAGGCTCCATGACTATTTGAGGAGAATGCATGTCATGCTGCTTGGTGGTGTATGTCTCCATAAATGTCTGTTAATTCTAGTTAAGTTATTATATTATTCAATTTCCCTCTTTCCTTGTTTATCTTATGTCCAGATATATTAAATGCTGAAAGTCATGTATTAAAGTCTCCAATTATTATTATAGAGATGTCTACTTCCTTTGTTTTTTCCCTTTGAGTCCACAGCCCTCTCTTTAGTATCTCTTGTTAAACCCATAATTTAGTAACAAACTCTCTCAGGTTTTGTTTGTCTGTGAAGACATTAAACTCACCCTCAGTTTTGTAGTACAGTTTTGCCAGATAAAGAAATCCTGGCTGGCAGTTTTCTCTTTCAGTGTCTTATATATATCATACTATTGCCTTCTCACCTCCATGGTTTCTGATGAGAATTTGGCACTTGTTTTATTGAGTATCCCTTATATGTGATGTGTTTTCTCTTGCTGGTTTCAGAATCCTTTCTTCATTTCTGGCATTTGAGATTTTGAAGAGTAGGTGTCTCAGAGTAAGTCTATTAATATTTTTCTATTTTAGGTGTGTTGATTTTCTTAGAAGTTGACATTTATGATTTTCATAAGTGTTGGAGAATTTTCAGTCATAATTTCCTCAAATATTCTTTCTATGTCTCTGTTTTTTAAAAGAAATTTCATTCATTGTTCCATTCATTCCCATAAACTCATTCCCATAAATTTTTTTGGCAGGCTTTCAAATAAGCTAAAATGTAAACTGTAATCTAAAACATAAGGAAACTAAAAATTTAAAAATGTGTGCAGTCTTAAATATAAACCATAATGTAAGCCAAAATGGAACTATATTTGATAGCTATGTTTCAAAACCTGTACATCACCTGCAGCAAATATAATGTTAACATGTAAAAAGATCATTGCAGGGGAAAGAGGAAAATGTTTTGATGTTGGATATTGGGAGTGCCCTATATATATGTATGAATTACTGTGATCTAAAACTTTTATGAAGACAAAATTAAAAATTAGAAAAAATAAAGAAAAGATGTAGACACTGAGGAATAAATGAAAGAAAGTACCTTGCCACTGTAGATACAGGACAACACCTATTACAGTGATAAAAGGCAAAATGTTAAAAAAAGCTTTGTAATTTTTTCATTTTTAATACACCAACTTATTTTTATTTTATTTTAGTAGTTCTAAATTAGTATGTATTCTATTTCTAAACTTTAAACCATCACTATATTTCAATTTCCTATTAATTGAATTTGACATTATATTAGGCTTCATTGTTGAAGAAGTCTTGGACCACAGTGAGGTTCAACTATGGCAGGGGAGAAACACTGGCGTGAGGTGTTATTGATGGGGGCACGTGGGTGGGAGGAAGTTCTCCAGGGCATGTATATAGGGAACATAACAATGCTCGGATATATGCTGTGTATTTTCACAGTAGTGAGAGTTACAAACATCAACTGAGGGAGTGCTGAGTTCCTACCCAGGGGAGCGCTGTCACATTCCCCAATGGATGAGTAATAATCCCCCAAGTGCAATGGCAAAGGACAACCAGGAAGGATTGTCCAATAATGAGCCCTTGATACTGATGACTGTGCTTATGAGCCTGTGTGCCTGAAATACAAACTAGGCCAGAGCTTCAGGATGCCTAAGCTTTATCTCCTGAGAGCCTCCATTTGCACAAATGTGGCCACTCTCTAAGCCAAACACAGCATGTAAATGCATTACCTTCCCCCCAGTGTGGGACATGACTCCTGGGGATGAGCCTCCCTGGCACTGAGGGATTACTACCAATCACTTGCTGGTGATGCAACTAGAAAGAGATCTTGAATAAAAGTGTCAACTCTGGCCAGCAGAATATCTCAGCCTAACATGTAGGATCATGCATTAAAAACTGCTCTTTGACCTTGATTAAAAGGGGGAAATGGCAAAGACACATGAGCTGACATGGGTAAGAGTCTTCCAAAAAGAGTTGGGAGGTCATCAGAGGAGTCATGCTTACACACACCTCAGCAGGACCCCAGTAAAAGCCAAAGTAGATACAACCCTAGGTAATGGTTCTCCTGAAGGCTATAGAGACCCACAGGGTATATGATCATGGCAGATGGCATTGGAGTTCTGTGCCATGTCAGAGAGTCCTACTTTTGAATTTGTGCTCCTGAGTGTGGTGGAGCTTGACTCAGATATGACCTTTCTACACATGTCTCTTCTGTCACTTTTACTGAACCTGTGGTTGGTGCTAGGAATGGTGTATACTCAGGGGACTTGAATGTCTGAACTGTCCATGTGCCAGCCAGGTCCTGATCCTCAGCAAAGTTGCAGCTCCTACTTTGTGGTTCTTTGAACTTACCCAGATCAGCTAACAAGGAGGTGAAGATGGTCAACCACCACATCAGGGAATCAAGAGTGCCAACAATTGTAAGCAGAGGAATTGCATCCATCATCCATGTGGAATCTAAGTCCCTCTTGATCCAGAGGTGGAGTGGACATCACCATCCCAGGGTCCACAGGATGGAGGAATAAAATATGGATTAGCGTGTACTTACTGATATTCTACTATAAAACTATTGTGACTAGTAATAGAAGAAATTGTAGCATTGAGGTAGAGAAAGTGACCACAGTAGTTGTTGAGGGAAGTGAGAGGGAAGAAGAGATGTGATGTGGGGGCAATTTTGGACTTTGAGTTGTCCTAAATGATGTTGCAGGGTCAGATGCTGGACTTTATATATCCTGCCATAACCCACTTATTGTACTGTAGGAGACTGTCATCTACAGGGTAGTCTATCATCCATGTGGTACAGCAGTGCTCCAAAATATGTTCACTGATCACGATGAGTGTGCCACAATGATGGAGGAGGTTGTTGGTGTGGGAGGTGAGGGGTGGTGAGGTGAGGGGTATATGGGAGCCTCATGTTTTTTTAATGTAACATTTTAAAATGTATTTATCTTCAAAAATACAATTTATGAAAATGATAGGGTGAGGGAATGGGGAGTGTGGTATATGGGAATCTCATGTTTTTAAATGTAACCTTCTTTGTGATCTATTAACTTTAATAAAAAAAGTGTTAAAATTGTTTTTTATGTTCACCCACTGTCTTATTAATATCCTTTATCTTTTTTTCATATTTTCTTCTACTCTTTGTACTTATGTTGGATATTTGTGTAAAGATCATTGATTAGTTGTCTTAAATCCTGTGTCTCATCAGGATTTTTGGTTTATTCCTTTAGCTGAGCTACATCTGATTATGTTGATGTTTTTACTCTGTCGTTCAATTTATCTTTCTTGCCTTGAGGTTTTGTTTCACAGTTTTTCTTTGATTTTTGTTTTTGTTTTTCCTTAAATCTGAGGATCGCCCTGTTTAAGTTATCAAAACAGGACCAGGGACCCACTAATGGGGCACCGATCAAATCCATGGGGCCTGGGACTAAGGATGAGAGAGAAGCCTTTCTTCACTTTCTCCACCAGTTAGCAGAGGGCACTCTTCAGCAAAACTTACCATAAAGGTGGGTTCTTTCAAGTTCCACTGGCTTATTTTCTGAAATAAATTGGGTCCTACTGTTTACATTCATGGAAGAAAAACTACACTCAGCCCTCTGCCATACTCTTCCCTTCCTATGGAGTAATATGCTCATGCCCTTCTCAGTTGGTCATGGTCACCTGTGGGATTCACTGAGGCAGTTCCCTTCTATCGTCAGGTATGGGTTCCATTGCCAGCAATGCAGACAAGCTACTCATGGTTTTCCTTTTGACTACTTCATCTCCCTGTGCCCAGTTCCTCCTTTTCAATGTATGTGGTCCTCTCCTAGTCTGCAGATCCCTAAAGCAACTCAGTCAAACACTTTCTGCCATTTTTCTCCTGTTTTGAAAGAGTGCTGCACCCTGGATGTCTTACTCTGGTGGCCCCTTCCTGGAACTTCCTATAATGATTTTTAAAATAATTTTGATTACATATTAAAATGTGTTATTTATCCAGTAGAGAGCACAAGATACTCGCTGATGATAAAGCAAAGCATATATATGAATCTTATTTAATCAAAGGATAATACCTTGACAGGTGTTCAGATGGGGATATTTAGAGTAGGTATTTATAAGGGTTTGGATTCTGCGATTGAATGGTTTAATATAGGGCTTTCAATGTAGGAAAATATTTGAGATTAGGCAATGTTCACAACATAATAATTTAAGATTGGAGGATACAAGAAAGCAGAGATATTGAGATGAGGTCTTGAAATATGCAAAACAAGACTGGATGAGTCAACTCTTCATAAGCAGTTTGCTTATTTGATGAAAACATTTGCTCACAGATGAATTGAAAATGTTTACCACCACTTCCATAGTCCCATTCTAAATTGTATTTATTTTAAACTATGGATCAAATGCCTTGCTACTTAAGGAAAATCATGAATTTATTTTTGTGTGTGTGACAGATAGAAACTTCGAGCACCAGATGCCACAGAGTAGGGTTTTTACACTTCTGGCCAAAATGATTTATATTGTATTTACTGTCTAAATGTCACTTCCTGATTAAATTATCCAGGAATATAAATGTTTCTTTGTAAGATTTTGGTATTGAAGGGAATGGTGACACCCAAGTGAAAATAAATACAAATATAACATTTCATATGATTATCTTAGCTCAATCTTGAGGGGAATGATAAGCAGATATTTGATTCATTTCAAAGGTAAAAGAAGAAGACAGATACCAATATGAAGGATGGGTTTCTAATGAGTGTGATGTATAAGGTGTAATACATATTTGTAAGCAATTATGGTATTAATTCAGCACAGAGGGCACAAAATATATAAAGAAATAAAGAATAGGAGAATTCCAATTAAAAGATAATTTTATGTGACTTTATTAATCTGAATTTATTCTGTGGTTTCTGTATGGGAGGCATCTACTTTACATTCATGAATGTCACCTGAGAGTTTTGTGTGTAAGCTATCTCTTACCTCTTGAAGAATGTCTGATTTTGGATCATTATAAATGTTGTTCAGTTTGATTCTTTGGCAGGGACATTCTTCCATTGTTATAAGGGTAGCATATACCTTTTAGTTTCAAAGGATGAATCTAATGAAAAACACTTTGCTGTTTTATGATGTGTAGTAAACACTACTTGATAATTTCCTTTCTATTTGGGTTGTGGACTGACTTTCTCTGAGTTCTCTTGTCAAAGCATGCATTTCTTGGCAGTGAACTTGTTTTCATCTTTGCACAGAGATATTTATTAACTTTAGCTTCATATGACATCAGGGGAGACTAAGAATATTTTCCAAACCATCAAGTTTAGATCCAGCTTGTTTAATATTCTTTTCCTCAAATTATCTCTCTACTCCCACATTTTACAAAACAAAACAAAACAAAACAAACAAACAAGAAAGACAATATCAGGCAGCAACTTCAATAATTAATATGGACAATTCTTAATTAGATCACAAATTCTTTAGGTGAATTATATACCTTACTGCAGGGAACAGTGTTGCTCACTGCATAACAAATTACTTCAGTTTTGAATAAGATCTTCCTCACTCTCTTGAAATCCATCAATGGCATTTATCCAACACCATACTACTTCTATTATCAATTTCACCATGACACTTTACATTTTGACTCACACTATTCTCATAGCCCACTGTATGGCATCAAAGCTATCTCATAATTTTGATATTTTAATATTATCTTTATGAAATCACTGTACTACCTGCAGTGAATATAAATTATCTAAAATATTTCCACACAGCTTAGCAGGTTCAAATGACAAACAGTTCAAATAGTTACCTAATGATTTTTGTGGTTAGGAATCCAGAAGCAGCTTAAAGATTGAATCTACCTCAGTGTTATCCATTACACTATATTTAATCTGTCAGACTGGGAAGCAATGTCATCTGAGGCCTTGAATGTGGTAGAAGTGAGAAGACCATGTTCAAGATCATTTGCATGGCTGTTGTCAGTCCATAAGACCTTGCCTCATGGGATGTTCTATAGGGCTGCCTCAAAACCTGACAACAGACTACACTCGGGACTAGCAAGTAAGAGAATGAGAAAGCATGTGTTAGTATTCTAAAGGCTGCTGGTGCAATATACCAAAAATGAGTTGGCTTTTATGATGGGAATCTGTTAGGATAAATTCTTACAGTTCTGAGGCTGTGAAAATGTCCAAATCACAATCAGAGTTGCTGTCAAATCAAGGGTTGGCTCCTGGAAATCCTGGATTCCTACCACATGGCAAGTCAAAATGGTGGCTGGTCCCTGCATTCTCCTCCAAGCTTACTTTCTCCCTGAGCTCAGCTGTGGAAAATCAGGCATAATGGCAACCTGCTCATCTCTCCCCTCTCCTCCAGGCCTGTGGCTAGTCCTCCTTTGGGCTTCTTCATCTGTTTCCAGCCTTCAGACTTTTCTCACTCTCTCAGGGTTCCTCTGTCTTTTGGTGGCAGTAGATCCTGGAGTCCTCTCTCACATGGAAGGGTAAAATTGTGGCTCTCTTTCTCTGTTTCTCGCTTTCAGTTTTCACTTTGTATAAGACTCCAATAAAATGATTAGGACCCACACTGCTTTCCACGGTCTAACCAAAAGTCCTCAATAGAAGCTTAACCAAATGATCCCACATAAAAATTAAAAGCAACAACAACAACAATTGGTTTGCTTTTGGAAAATATAAGAATTTAAATTTATTTTGAATTTAATTTAATTTTGCTGATATTATTTTAAATTGTATTTATAGTTATACAATATTAGGTACACAAATATGTCTACAATTACAAACAAAAAATCTGGTAAAATAAGGTGTAAATGAATACTCATATATGAGGGAATATAGTATTATTTTACTGTAGCTACAAAAGTAAAAAATGCAGGCACCTTAATAATTAACATAGTAATATATATATTTCATTAGGTAACTATATCAGCATCCTATGATCATGAGAACTTAAGAAGTAAAAGAAATATCAGTGTTGTTTTCATTTAATGACAATAGTGTTCCCAAATTACAGATCAAGAAAGTGGATACTGTAATAGTGAATAATGCATACATTTCAGAAATATTTTAACCAACATGGTAATTTAATCTTTCCTCGACTGAAAATATCTCTGCTTGTATCAAGGATTGCTGTAGGGATTATATGACCTATATGTGAGTAAACCTATATGAAACTCCACTTAACTACATATATCCCTTTTATTATTTACATAATAAATTTATATAATGAAACATAAAATTTATGAGTGTACTAGAAATAATTTTACCAAATTTTGTCTACTTATTGTACAGAGTTCAATACCTTCTGATAAACACAGTAATTATAAGCTTTTTAAACAAAACAGTTAGATTCTGTAAATATTTCTTTGCTTTGAGAAAAAAAGTATTTTGACTTTATCCTTCCATATTGTGAAAAACAGGGAAAGATATTATTAATCTCTCTTACCAAAACACATAATAATTTTATTAAAGCAAAGATAAATCTTTAATGTAATTTCGTGACCAACTTTCAGATGAAATTGCCTTTTTAGGAATAATTTAAATATACAATTGAATAAATGATTCAGTCTTTGCACAAATTTATCAGGCAAAGTAATATATTGTTAATCTATTCAAAGACAATGTAGATCAAAAGGAGAATATTTGGAAAAATATTTAACAAAAGATAAGATGCTTTAACAGTAATGTTTCAGGCATCAGAGTATGTGCATTATTGCAGGAAATCCTCAAAATAAAATACATTTGCACTCATTCCAGGCTGACACATAAGAAAAAGATAATCCTTTAGAAATCAAGTCAGGTTACCAAAAGTTGGGAATAGGCAAGAAAGTAATATTGAAGCACTATCACCTAATCATAGTGGGATTGTCTTGAAAGAATAGTCTTATCATTTTCTTGAATACAGCATTCCCTTCATAGTTTTTATCACAGCCTCTTTTATTTGTTTCAAAACTATAGATAATAGAGTTCAAGAAAGGAGGGACTATAGAATAGAATACAGAATTGATCATGTCCTGAATTGTGCTTGAAATGGAGGTTGGCTTCATATACACTGCAGCACCAGAACTGAGAATGACTGACAGCACTAGGATGTGAGGGACACAGGTGGAAAATGCTTTTCCTTGCTCTCCCCTGGTTGGAAACTTAAGCACAGTAGGAAAGATATAAACATATGACCTTGTATAAAGGCAAAGTAGCTACTATCAATCAGCAGTGTAGAGAAAAAAATGAAGTTTCATTGTGAGGGTGTCAGAGCAGGAGAGTTTCAACAGAGAGGGTATATCACAGAAGAACTGATGGACCACATTGGACTGACAGAAGGGCAGTTGAAAGGTGTTGCCAGTGTGGAACCCTGAGTAAGCCAGACCACTGAGTACTGAGATCAAAGTCACCTGGACACGGACATGAGGGTTCATGAGAGTAGTGGAGTAGTGGGGTAGTGGAGAGGCTGGAAGATGACCACATAGTGGTCATGGGCCATGGAGGTGAAGAACATCACCCCAACAAATCCACAGAAAAAGGCCATGAATATCAGCAACTGATATGTTCCTGTGTCAGTGATAAAGTTGGCACAGGACTTGGGGACAATAGTGGAAATGTAAAACATGTCTAAGAAATACATGGGGGTGTGAAGTTCTTCTCAAGGATGGTTAATGTTACAATGAGAAAGTTCCCCATCAGGGTTTTCAAGTACATCAGGAGGAATAGCATGGCATGAAAAATTCTGTACTCCCATACATCAGAAAATTTTGTAAGAAGGAATTCATTCTCCACAGTAGAGTTGGGTGTCTTTAGGTAATTTGATTTGAACAGAGAGAAGAAAAGTATATAATCTCTAAACAGCATAAGGAATCAACATGAAGAAAGAAATGAACACACATAAGCTTATCAGCACATATTTATAAAATTTTATTCTATGTAGTCCCCTTTGTTTATTTGGAAATAGCATAATGTTGCCTTATGATCTTTTCATTCCTGTGTTTGTGTATTTTATTTCCAGTGCATAGGTAGTAATAAAACTAATCTTTTAGTGTTTGTATCCATGTTTGTTTAAAATTTTATCACTGATATCTGTATATTGGATGTATTGTAGGTCAAAATTTGCTTGGAAAAATAATTGAGTTAATATAGGCAATTTCTATATGTATTGACTGGTTAGCCATATTCTATATATTTTAACACATTATTAGTTGATGACAAACCACCATCTGAAAAAAAATATGAGGCTGCTATTTTGTCAGTCTATCAAAATTTTATGTGTGGTGATAATTATGTATCTGCCCACTGGCAGGAAAATTGTTTGTATGTTTAGCTACATACTATGGCTATTTGTTTTTTAGAATGTAATGACTATCGAACCTGGAATCTTGTACATGACAAGCAGATGCTCAAATCATTGAGTCACACCCACTCCATAAACATACATTATATCTTTTGATACAGATTCTATTTGGAAATTCTCTTTGAAGAATTCCTCTTTCTAATTTCTATCTTATTAGCTAAATCTATCTTCTCCTTGCAACTATTAATATGTACTCTTCATTTTAATATTACATTCTTCTTTCTCTCTTTTTCTCTTTTACTCTCTCTCTTTCTTTGTCTCCCTCCTTATCTGCCTAAAATTATTTCAGGTCTATGTGGTTTATATTTATCCTTTCTTAGCCTAAGTATCATAATCAACTATTGGAAAGTACAAACATTTCAATGCATTTAGAATGTCAGAGGTAGCTTATAATATTCACATATTATATATTTTAATTCTCACTGTAACTCTATAAATTGGCAAGTAACATATCCAATATTAAAAGGAAAATAAGAGATCAAGAAAAGGCTCATGAACCTGTTAACCCACAGAAATCTAAGTGAAGGAGCAGGCATTCAAAACTGGGTTTGTCTACTCAGAAAGTCCATTTTCACATATTGTGTTTCTCCATCAGAACTCCTGATCATTGTTTTCCATCACCACAATCCCTGCTTTTGTTATTATCTGAGCATTTGTTTGTACAATTCCATCCTAGGTTTCCACGTAGTGCAGTAGTCATGAGAGAGCATGGTTTTAGATTTTTAAATCACTGTTTTCTGGTGTTGAAAAATCACTCCATTGATTTCCTCTTTAGTAGAGTGAGTACTAAGTGTACCATAAGAACTGTTCAAACTATTTGCCATATCAATCATTCCCAATAGTGTGTTATGATTTAAAATAAACATAATTTGCTATAATCTGTTTGAATACATGTAATACAGTAAAATATCTAAGGTGTCCCAGTACTTCTACATATCAATGTACTTACATAAACAAACAAATCTCCATGAATTTTATATTGAAGGCAAACCATGAAGCAGTGTAATAGGTGGAACAGAGAAATATTATTGGGAGCCTAATTTTGATCAAATCTGATCACAAATCAATTTTATTTTTAAGAATAACATAACCTGCAGTAAATTTTTTTAAATAATGTAACACTATGAGAAATCATCATAAGATTTCTTGTCTTAATAACTTGTCTTTCAATATAAAGTAATTCTTATATATTTTCACTCATAATTTCCTCTTTATCTGCTGAAGTGGAGTGAGTGGAACCATCCATTTCTCAGGTAAATTCAACACTACAGTCTTCATTCTTTCTCCTTTTTCATTTATGCTAATGTACTCAATTAAATTCTTTCCTTTCCATATGTTCTTTGAGTTTACAAAAGTGTCTAGGTTCCTCTGTTCAAAAAATTCATAGTGAAACTCTGATACATTAATTTATTTATATTTTGACTTCATGAACTTTTTTCAATATAGGTTATATCCATTTCAGGTTATTATTTGAAACAAAAATCTTACTCTTACCAGCATCTAAGCATGTCATTTCAATAACATTTACATCAGAAAATCTATTGATTGATAAATTAATATTCAGCTGCCTGAAAGTCCTCAACTTTGGAATATGCTACAAGGATTTCTATTTCTTCCGTTACATCGCTGCTTTCCTACAACTTACCTCAATCTTGTTATAGTTATACATTTCATTAAGACATTCAGGATTCCAAGGTATCATTTCTCAATAGCCAATTCCAAATTGCATTTTTTATAGCATTCTATAGTTATTAGTTTGGAATTCTCTTTCTCCCCCACTTCTTTGCCCTCCTACTTCTAGTTGTTGGTTTTTTTTTTCATTATTCTGCCATCATCTAATCTTCCACCACTTATCCCTGCCTTGTCACATTCTTTTAGAACTTCACTATTCTCCATTATCTCTTAATTTCATTAGAGTATGTTTTGACAAGTCATTAACATATACCAAATATTATTGGTTTAAAATAAATTCCTCCTTACTGATCACAGATGTAATGCTTAGTTTTCTGACATTTGGTAAACTTCATTCACAATATTATTTTTGAAAAGATAATATATATCTAAAATTAATTGAACTCCAGCACATCTTATCTGTCCATCAATTTAATTTAAAAAACTTTTAGTCCAGTCAAGTATTACTGAATTTAGACCAATATGGAATTGATATGTATTCCAATAATTTGGAATTAAAAATTACTAGGGGAATTGTGGGAAGATGGCATCAGATTAGGCAAGCAAAGCTCAGGTCTCTCACAAAAAATTGGAGAAAACCAGCATGATGGTGGCAAAGTAAGGAGCTCCTGGAGTCAGTTTCTGCTACCGGACAGTTAGCAAACACTCAGAGCTACCTGGAGCCAGCTGAAGCACCTGTTTGGGGCCTCCAGGAGACCAGAAGAGCATCCTGCAACATACTTGAAGGAATGGAAAAAGGAGACTGCCCATCTGCAGAGATGATTCATAAGTAGAGTACTCTACACCACAGAGGCTGGTGTCCATCCTCCACTGGAGGCACTGTGGGAGCTGTTCTATGGCTGGAATCGAAAGCTCCACTTCCCAAAAATGGGGGAGGAAGAGACAGTTGGGCACCAATTTCTGTTACTGATGAATAAATTCAGCAGGCTAAAGTATAATCCTAAGAACAGCTGAGGTTGAACCTGTCCAAGTCAGAAAGAGGCTGGTAGCTGCCTTCTTGATTCCATGCCAGGCATGAGGGGAAGTGGGATGAACTGAAAATCACAGTGCTGGTAGGGACTGGCTTCCAAATCAATTTGCAGCTCTAGCCTAGGTCCCTGCCCCACATCTGGCAAAGAGGAAGCTAGGGGGACCTGTGCCAGTCTCCCTGGGAAATTACCAGCCAAGCCATGGAGGTGAGTGATTATCCTATTTTGGCAGCACAGGCTGCTCCAGGAGCTATTCTGTGGCTGGAATTTAAGCCTCCATTTGCCACAAACATGGAAGGAAGAGATGGTTGACCACCAATTACAGCTACTGATTAGTAAAGCCTGCTAGCTAAAGTATAACCCTAAGAACAGCTAAAGTATGAAACTGTCTAGGTAAGAAGAGGCTGGTAGTTGCCATTTTGAATCTGTCCTCAGCATGAAGGAAGTCAGGCTGACCAAAAATCACAGTGATGATAGGGACTGGCATTTTTCACCCAGACTGGCCTGCAGCCATAGTCTAGACTTCAACTGCACTTCTGACAGGAAGGAGAATGGTGGGCCCTGCACCAGACTATCCAGGTAATGGCAGGTATATTTGGGTGGCACAGACTGAATAATCAGAAGTCTAATGGGGCAACTGCAGTGATCTTGGACTCCCATAGCTTAGATTCCTGCCACACCTGCAACTCTTTTCCTGCCCGAGGAAGGGGAGAAGGAGTTGGGAAACTTCATCAGGCTCTGTGGGCAGTGACAGTCTAGCCAAGCATCAATGGGATTATTCCCACAGCTGTGACTGTTCCTACACCTGGCAAAGGAGCAAGTTGGGAGAAGCTTCATCAGGCCATGGGGCAGTGACAGCAGATTGAGCCTCCACAGCTTACAACACCAACATCTGACCTGACCTGCGGGTCAGTCGAACCAAGACCTGAGGGAGGGAGTGGGAATGAAAGGGACAAGAGACACAAAGAATGGAGACAAGACAGGATTCTGATCAAGTCTCATTTATTGAGGGTCAATCAGGGGTATTTATAGCCAGGGATGAAGGAGGAGGTACATACTGACGACAACACATGTGTCGGTAAATGATTGGATAAATAGATTTTGATTTTCGTGCCACACGCATGCACAGATGGTTCTTTGGCAATGTCCGTGGAAAGACTTTCACACTCTTTAGGAAGTGCCCAATCAGAGCCCAGGGGAGTGGCGTGAGGATAGAAACTTAATTACTTCAGCAAGGATGGGGAGATAGAAACTTAACTGGGTTAATATCTAAGAATAGCATTTAGTAACAAGATGGTCAATACAATACCAGTGCCAGAGGCAGCTTCCCACAAATATCCTTGGTTCCTACAGCACAACCAGATAGGGAGAAAGGGCAGGAATCTCTAAATTGAAGAGAAAAACTGCACCCAGAATAAATATTCTATT
This sequence comes from Dasypus novemcinctus, assembly GCF_030445035.2. Classification (NCBI taxonomy): domain Eukaryota; kingdom Metazoa; phylum Chordata; class Mammalia; order Cingulata; family Dasypodidae; genus Dasypus; species Dasypus novemcinctus. The sequence continues at coordinate 63,561,910 of NC_080697.1, forward strand.
AATCCAGATGCCAAGACACCAACAAAAATTACAATCCATGCCAAGAAACAGGAAGATATGGCCCAGTTAAAGGAAAAGGATAAGCCCCCAGGTGACATAAAGGAGTTGAGACAACTAATCATATATGTTTAATAAAATCTCCTTAATAAATTCAGTGAGATGCCTAAAGACATTAAGGATATTAAGAAAACATTGGATGAGCAAAAAGAAGATTTTGAAAGAATACATTGAAAAATAGCAGATCTTAGGGGAATAAACATTGCAATAAATGAAATTTTAAAAATCATTGTACTCATATAATAGATTTGAGGAAGCAGAAGAGAGGTTTGGTGAGCTTGAAGAAATGGCCCCTGAAAGTGAACATACAAAAGAATAGATGAAGAAAAGAATGAGAAAAATTGAACAATATATCTGGGAACTAAATGACAGCAAAAGACATGCAAGCATATGTGTCATGGGTGTCCCAGAAGGAGAAAAGAAGGGAAAAGGTGCAGAAGAAATATTTGAAGAAATAATGGTAGAAAATTTCCCAACCTGATTGCAGGACATAGAAATCCATGTCCAAGAAAAACAATGTACTCCCATCCAAAAATATCTGAGTAGTTCAAGTTGAAGACACATACAAATCAAAATGTCAAATGTCAAAGAAAAAAGAGAGAATTCTGAGAACAGCAAGAGAAAAGTAATGTATTACATATAAGGGATACTCAATAAGATTAAGTGCTGATTTCTCACCAGAAACCATGGAGGCAAAAAGACAGTGGTATGATTTATTTAAGATACTGCAAGAGAAAAACTTCCAACCAAGAATCTTATATCCAGCAAGATTTTCTTTAAAAAATGGGGGCAGGTTAAACTATTCACAGATAAACAGAAACTGAGAGAATTTCTAACCAAGAGACCAGATTGTCAGGAAATAGAAAAGGGTGTGCTTGAACCTTAAAAGAAAACACAGGAGAGAGAGGCTTGGAAGAAAGTCTAGAAATGAAGATTACATCAATAAAAGTAACTAAAAGTGTCAAAGCAGTGGTGAAAACAAAGTATGACAGATAAAATTCAAATAGGAAGAAATTTAACCAATAATGTAAAGCACTGGTATTCAAAATGTTAAAAGAAAATAAAAAATGGTCTAAACTGGAAGAACATTCAATGCTCATGGATTGGAAGACTAAAGATCATTAAGATATCAATTCTACTCAAATTGATATACAGATTCAAAACAATCTTAATAAAAAGACCACCGGTATTTTTTTTGTTAATTTATAGCACAATTATCAAATTTATTTGGAAGGGTAAGGGACCCTGAATAGCCAGAAACATCTTAAAAAGGAAAAGCAAACTCCCATCTCCAGACTTTGAATCATATTACCTAGCTATAGTGGTAAAAACAGCATGGTACTGGCATAAAGAAAGACACATAGATGAATGTAACCAAAAGGATGGTTCACAAACAGACTCTCACATGTATGGTCAAGTGATTTTTGACTAGCCTGTCAAACACACATCTCAGGCAGAACAGTATATTCAAGAAATGGTGATGAAAAAAACTTGATATCCATAGCCAAAGGAAGAAAGAGGACCCCTATCTCACACCTTATCCAACAATTAACTCTAAATGGATCAAAAACTTAAGAATAAAAGCAAGAACCATAAAGTTCCTAAAAGAAATTGTAGGAAAATATCTTTAAGACTTGGTGATAAGTGGTGGATTCTTAAAGGAGATAAGAGGAGAACTGAGATGGACTAATCATGTTTAATATATGTAGTAGTTTTAATTACCTTTACTATAAAAGTGTGGAAATGTATAGAGGATAAGCATACCACAGAGGCTGGCCCTGTGATGGCATTTATCATTTCTCTCTTATAAGTGATAAATGATATTTATATAATTTATATAAATGATATATAGATAATAGGGTGTGTTGGGGAAAATACTTTAGTTAGTGATAATATTTTGACAATGAGCTTTAAACATTAATTGAAAATGTTTAACAACAATGTAATGTATTGTTGGTAGGGCGAGGTATGAGAGTCCTGTATGGTGTTATATATGTTTGATTTGTAATTTCACAACTATTACTATACACTTATTGTTTATGTATGTTTATGTATGAGTGATACACTTTAATAAATTAAAACAAAATGGAGAAAGAACCAAAAGTTGACTGAGGTGAATGTTTTGGGGATTGACAGACCAGGACTGTGTTTCACAACTCCCAGGATGATGAGGAACAAAGAGAGGAAGAACCTGAAACAACAAACATGAGTTAACAAACCCCCATGGCAGCCAAGAAGGGCTACCTTACCCACCCCCATTATATTAAGCTGTGGAAAATCCCCTGGTTCACTGCAGTTGACAGAAAGGAACAGACATCTTCCAACCTGTCAACTGATACAAGGGAAAAGGGAGGGAGAGGTGGGGATCTTTTCTTCAGTGAATTCAGTCTAAAGAGCCTACTTTTTGTCTCAGTTCTGGCCAGAACAAAACACAGTAAAAGGAATTTGAAACATCTCTGTGGAAAAGGACACCAATGAGTGCCATTTGTTGGCTGGCCTGGAAATTGTGTGAACAACAACAACAACAACAACAACAAAACAAATTCTGAATTACTAAATCTCCCAGCCACTTGGAAGGGCTCCCTTCCCCCAACACCAGGATACTAAACTGAGGTAAAACCCCTCAAAGGTGATTGAGGGGAAAAGACCCCTTCCTCCTCTCAGCTGATACAAAGGACAAGGGAGGGGAAGTTGGGAGGCATTTTTTCATTGAATTTGGCTAGTAGAACCTGCTTTAAATCTCAGCTCTGGCTAGATCAAACAAAGAAAAATGGATAGAGAAATAACCCCATGGAACAGAGTGCCAATGTGCACCATCTGCTAGCTGGTCTGGAAATTGCATGGGCAAAAGCTACAGTTGAGTCCCTACATTCTCTAACATCTGGGAGAAAATCTATGCTCAATTAATGAGTATCTGGTATGATTTTGGGAATTCAAACTGGGCTAAAGTTAAGTTGAACCAAATAGCAAAGAAAAGTTGTAAAAAAAAAAATAGGCAAGAGAGAGAAATTGACTGTCAGAGTAAATATTCCAAATTATTAAATGCCTAGATCACAAAATATTATAAGCCATACTAAGAAACAGGAAACAATGGCCCATCCAAAGGAACAAACCAAATATCCTGAAGAGATACAAGATTTAAGGCAATTAATCAAATACAATGATTGAATGAAATGATTAATTAAATGATTGAATTAAATGATTGAATGAAAATATGACTAAAGAGATAGAGGAAATGATGGAAACACTGGGTGAACTTAAAAAACAAATGAAACGTCTGCAAAGAAAAGTAACTAACCTTATGGAAATAAAAGACAGGAGGGCTATAGAGGGAAGCAGACATGTCCCAATGGATAGGGCCTCTGCCTATCACATGGGAGGTCTGCAGTTCAAACCCTGGGCCTCCTTGACCCATGTGCAGCTGGCCCATGTGCAGTACTGATGCAGGCAAGGAGTGCCCTGCCACACAGGGTTGTCCTCCATGTAGGGGAGCCCCAAGCGCAAGGAGTGCACTGGTAAGGAGAGCCACCCAGCATGAAAGAAAGTGCAGCCTGCCCAAGAATGGCACTGTACACATGGAGAGCTGACACAACAAGATGATGCAACAAAAAGAAACAGATTCCTGGTGCCGATGATAAGGATAGAAGCAGTCATGGAAGAACACACAGCACATGAACACAGTGAGCAGACAACTGGGGGGAAGGGGAGAGAAATAAATTAAAAATAAATCTTACAAAAGAACTTTAAAAAATATATAGTAGAGGCACATAAGAGCAGATTGAAATTGCTCAAACACAGAATTAGTTATTTCTAATAACACAAAACATCTGAGCTGGAAAAGACAGGAGAACAGAAAGAGAAGAAAATGGAAAAAATGGAACAGTGTCTCAGGGAAGTGATTGACAATGCAAAACACAAAAATATATACACTATCAGTGTCCCAGAAGGAGAACAAAATAGAAAAGTAGCAGAAAGAATATTTGAGGGAATAATTACCAAAAACTTTCCAACACTTAGGAAATACATAAATATGACTAGCCAAGCAAGACAATGCACCCCAAACAGAATAGATCCAAATAGATCTACCCAAGACATATGCTATACAGAATGACAAGTATAAGAGATAAAGAGAGGATTATGAAAGCAAGAGAAAAGCAAAGCATTACAAAAAAAAAAAGGAATCTCAGTGAGATTAAGGTTTGACCTCTCATCAGAAGCAATGGAGGAGAGAAGAAAATAGTATGATGTTTTTAAGGTATTGAGAAAGGAAAACTGCCAGCCAAGAACTCTGTATTCAGGAAAACTGTCCTTCAAAAAACAAGGGTGGGAGGCGAGGCAATATGGTGTCTGAGTGAGTGCACCTTATAGTCTCTCCTGCAAAGAAGTGGCTGGGCAGCATTGGAAATTTTTCTGGACCAGGCTGTCTCGGGGTTTTGCAGGGCAGGAGGTGTCTGGATATTGATTTGGTGGGATGGTGACAGAGAAGATTTGTGTAAAAGGTAGAATTTAGGGTCTCTTTCACAGAGACCGGGGCTGCACACAGGATGCCTCCCCCTGGGGTGGGCAGCATGGTGGCAGCGATTCCTGGAGGCTCTGCTGCACTGGGGAATTTCTAAGCCCTGAGCAGGTTATTTGGTAGCTTGCAGGACAGGAGGTGTCTGGAAACCATTTGGTGAAACAGATATGGAGGAGTTTTTTGTGAGGCATGGAATTTTGGGTTTCTGACATGGAGATGAGCACTTCTGGCTAGAGCCCCACCCCCTAGGGCTGGCTGCTGATCTGCAGCATCCTTTGTTTGTAATATAGAGGCATCACCAGCAGGCTGTTTCGGGGGCTTGCAGGGTAGGAGGTGTCTGGAAGCTGATTTGGTGAGACAGTGACAGAAGAGACTCTTGTGAGAGGGGGAATTTTGGGTTGCTGACACAGAGGTCAGAGTTTGCGGATGTGACCCCCCCCCATAGGGCTGGCACCCAGCTGCAGGGAAACCTGAAGACTGTGTTGCAATGTGGTGCTCCCAGACTCCCTGTGAACTGGATTCAAGGCTCCCAGGTCTGTTTCCCCTAAACCCTGGTGGCCCACACTCCAGAGACTCACACCTCTTGAGTCTGCAATATCACACACTTCCTATCCCTGAATCCTCCACGCCCTGAGGGCCATCTGAGGTCCTCGATTGTCCTAGCACTCGACGTTTGTGGGTTTTTTTCTTTTATTTTCTTTCCTTTTTCTCTTTTTTCTTCTTTTTATTGTCTTGGTTGCTAATATTGCATTCTCTCTTAGTCTTTTCTCCCATTGTATCCCCCAAGGTCTTTTTTCATTTATTTAGGTTTTTTTTTTCTTTCTTCTTTTCTTTTTCTTTTTTGGCTTGTTTCCCTCCTTTTTCTTTGCCCAACCCCCCTTTTTTCCTTCTCTTTTCTTTTTCTCTTTTCTCTCTTTTTCTTCTTATTTTATCATAATTATACAATAGGTGCTTCAGGTAATACCTCATATTTGCTGGGTTTCCTCATCCTCCATTTCCTTGTTTCTGTGTGAATTGATTTTGGCCACCTACACTATCCAAGAGCTGGTTTTTTGAGAAGATCAATAAAATTGACAAACCCTTAGTGAGACTAACAAAGAAAAAGAGAGAGAAGATGCAAATACACAAAATAAGAAATGAGAAAGAAGGTATCACCACTGACCCCACAGAAATAAAGACTATCATAAGAGGATATTTTGAAAAACTATATTCCAACAAAAATGACAATTCAGAGAAAATGGACAAATTCCTAGAAACACATAAGCAGCCTATATTGATGAAAGAATTGATGATCTCAACAAACCAATCACAAGTAAAGACATAGAATCAGTCATTAAAAACCTCCCAAATAGGAAGAGCCCAGGGCCAGACGGCTTCACAGGTGAATTCTACAAAACATTCCAGAAAGAACTAAAACCAAACCTGCTGAAACTCTTCAAAAAAATCGAAACAGAAGGAACATTGACTAACTCATTCTATGGTGCCAACATTACCCTAGTACCAAAGCCAAACAAAGACACCACAAGAAAGAAAAATTACAGATCAATTTCTCTAATGAACCTAGATGCAAAAATACTTAACAAAATTCTTGCTAATAATATTCAATGTCACATTAAATGAATTATACACCACAACCAAGTGGGATTCATTCCAGGTATGCAAGGATGGTTCAACATAAGAAAATCAATCAATGTCATACACCATATAAACAGATTGAAGGAAAAAATCACATGATTATATCTACAGATGCAGAAAAAGCATTTGACAAAATACAGCACCCTTTCTTGATAAAAACACTCCAAAAGATTGGAATACAAGGAAATTTTTGAACATGATAAAGAGTATATATGAAAAACCCACAGCCAACATCGTTTACAATAGTGAAATCCTAAAATCCTTCCCTCTAAATTCAGGAACAAGACAAGGATGCCCAATCTCCCCTTCTATTTAACATTGTCTTAGAAATACTTGCTCAAGCACTGAGGCAAGAACCAGATATAAAAGGCATTCGAATAGGAAAGGAAGAAGTCAAAATTTCATTATTTGCAGATGACATGATCCTATACATAGAAAACCCTGAGAGGTCTACAACAAAGCTTCTAGAACTCATAAATGAGTTCGGTAAAATTGCAGGCTGTAAGGTCAATGCGCAAAAATCAGTTGCATTTCTGTACACCAATAATGAGCAAGATCAGGAGGAAATCAAGAAACAAATACCATTTACAATAGTAAATAAAAAATCAAATATTTAGGAATAAATTTAACTAAAGAGGTAAAAAACTTATACACCGAGAACTATACAAGACTGTTCAAGGAAATCAATGAAGACCTAAATAAATGGAAGAATATTCCCTGTTCATGGATAAGAAGACTAAATATTATTAACATGTCTATACTACCAAAACTGATCTACACATTCAATGCGATCCCAATAAAAATCAACACAGCATTCTTTAAGGAGTTAGAAAACCTAAATATGACATTTATTTGGAATGGAAAGAATCCCCAAATAGCCAAATACATATTGAAAAAGAAAAGTGACATTGGAGGAATCACATAACCTGACTTCAAAACATATTACAAAGCTACAGTAGTGAAAATAGCATGGTATTGGCACAAGGAAAAATACACAGACCAATGGAATCGAACTGAAAGTTCTGATATAACCTCATATATATAGCCATATAATATTTGATAAAGCCACCAAACCCTCTCAACTGGGAGAGAATGGCCTATTCAACAAATGGTGCCTGGAGAACTGGATATCCATATGTAAAAGAATGAAAGAGGATTACCATCTAACACCTTATACAAAGATCAACTGAAGATGGATCAAACACCTAAATATAAGAGCCAAGACCATAAAGACTTTGGAAAGCAGTGTAGGGAATGATCTACAAGACCTTGTAATAGAAGATAGCTTCATGAATGTCACACCAAAAGCATGAGCAGCAAAAGAACAAACAGATAAATAGGACTTCCTCAAAATTAAAGTCCTCTGCACCTCAAAGGAGTTTGTCAAGAAAGTAAAAAGGGAGCCTACACAATGGGAGAAAATATTTGGCAACCATATATCAGATAAGAGACTTATAACTTGCATATAAAAAGAACTCCTATATCTTGAAAATAAAAAGTTAAGCAACCCATTTAATAAATGGGAAAAAGATTTAAACAGACACTTCTCCAAAGAAGAAATACAAATGGCTAAAAATCACATGAAAAAATGCTCCAAATCTTTAGCTATCAGGGAAATGCCAATCAAAACTACAATGAGATACCATCACTCCCATAAGATTGGCAGCTATGAAAAAAACAGAAGAATACAAATGCTGGAGTGGAGGTGGAGAAATGGGAACACTCATCCACTGCTGATGGGAATGCAGAAGGATCCAACCATTCTGGAGGACAGTTTGGTGGTTTCTCAAAAAACTAAGCATAGATTTGCCATATTATCCAGCAATTCCACTGCTGGATATATACCTAGTAGAACTGAAAACAAGGACACAAACCGATATATGCACACCAATGTTCACAGCAGCATTGTTAACTATCGCCAAAAGTTGGAATCAACCCAAATGCCCATCAACAGATGAATGGATAAATAAAATGTGGTATATACATACAGTGGAATACTACTCAGCTTTAAGAACAAATACACTACAAACACACGTGATAAATGGATTAATCTGGAGAACCTTATGTTTAGTGAAGCAACTCAGGCATTGAAGGACAAATACTAAATGACCTCAATGATATGAAATAAGTAGGCCAAGCTGCCTCAGAGAGCTAGAAACTGGATGATAGGCTTACAGGAAATCGGGAGGTAGAGGATGGATGTAAGCTGACATCTACATGGGTGAAATCTATGGTAAGCTGGAGGTAAGTATGTGTACAAGGAAGGGATAAAATGGGGGCATAGGGTTACCTTTGGGTGGGCCTTTGCAGGCTTGAGCGGGGCCAGGGATGGGCGGATGTGTAATATTGCCCAAGAAATTGGGGGGAGGGTGGGGCAACATATGAACATAGGAGATTGTCAAGTGTTTATTGAGAGTATAATGCTGAGAAAACCTTTTCAAAAATATAATAAGGAAAGTTACCTGTTTAAGATACTTAAAGGGGATAATCTGATGTAGGACAAAGTCCTAGGGAATATGTGAATGCTCATTTTGCCAGAGTGGGTTATATCATTGGGTAGAGACACATATAATGAGAGTGAAGGTATACCCACATCCTGGGGAGGACTAATGCCATCAAATAGAGGGAAGTGTATATCTCAAGAGAAATGGTGTCTCCCAGGGCATTAGAGCAGTTGAGCATGTCAAGCCCTCAACTCTGTTCCAAGTATCTCTGAACATGGCTCTTCAAAAAATCAAGATTGACTGTCACTGTGGGCCCTAAGGGGAGGAGGAAATAGGTATTGAATAGATGGAACCAAGGTAACTGTGAGGGTAATAGAAATGATTCAGAAGAGTATGCAAGGATGGATATAAAACATGTAATATTATACCAAAAATATATAGGGATTGACAGACTAATAATGTAAAACATACGATAACTAAAAATTTAGAATATTGTATAGCCTAAATTATAAGCCACAATGTAAACACAAATGTTACCTTGTTTGAAAGCTATTGTCTCAATATCTGTACATCAGTTTCAATAAATATTGTATGAATATGTTAAAAGATTATTGCTGTGGAACAGAAAAGGTTTTATGTTGGATATATGGGAGTATTGTATATTGTATATATGAATTACTGTAATCTAAAATTCTTGTGGTGAAGATAAGCTTAATAATTAGAAAAAAGAAAAGAAAAAGATAGGATTTGATTTTTCCAAATTAATTTGTATTCTATATCTAACCTTTAAATTCATCGCTATATTCCATTTCACTACTAAGGGAACCTGACATTATATTGGGCTTCACTTTTCAGGAAGTTGTGGATCACAGAGTGGTTCAACAATGGCAGTGGAGGAATACTGGTATGGGATGTTATTGTCAGGGGACATATGGTTGACAGGGAGTTATACAGGATATGTGTCCAGGATGGATGGAAATGTTCGGATATATTTATAGTGGAAATAATTAAAAACAACAGCTGGGGGGGGTGCTGGGTTCCTGGCCAGGGGGTCTCTGTTGTGGTCCCTAAGGGAGCAGTGGCAGTCCCCCGGGTGCAACAGCAAGGACCAGGAAGAAATGAGAGTCCAACAGTGAGCCCCTGATACTAATGACTATGCTTGTGAGCCTATACACCTGAAATAAGAACAAGGCCTAGAGCAGCAGTGTGCCTAAGAGTTCCATCCTGAGAGCCTCCGTGTTACTCAAATGTGGCTAGTCTCGAAGACAAACTCAGCATGTACATGCACTGCCTTCCCCCCATCATGGGACATGACTCCCGGGGATGAGCCTCCCTGGTGCTGAGGGATCATTACCAAGTACCAGCTGATGACATAACTAGAAAATGACCTTGAATAAAAGGTTCAACTCGGACCAGTAGAATATCCCTGTCTACATATAATAACAGGAGCTAAAAATGCTTTTTTGACCTAAATCAAGGGGCAATGAAAAGGACAAATGAGTTTATATGGCTATGAGTCTCTAAAAAAGAGTCTGGAGGTTATCAGAAGGGTTGCCCTTATGTACACCTGAGCAGAGTCTCAGAGACAGATAAAGTAGATACAACCCCAGGTACAGGTTTTTCTGAGGGCTAAAGAGACCCACAGGTTTTATGGTCATGGCAGGTGGAGTTCTTTGGAGTTGGTGTTTCTGAGTGATGGAGCTGGACTCATGTGATCTCTTTTCACAAGCCTTTCCTGTTACTTTACCAGAATTGTAGTTGGTGCTGGGGTTTACAGGATAGAGGAATACAGTAAGGATTAGAGTGGACTTACAGATATTCTATTTATGAACTATTGTGGTTAGTAATCGGGAGAATTTGGCATTGGTGTGGAAAAAGTGGCCATGGTGGCTGCTGAGTGAGGGGAATGGGAGGAAGAGATGAGATGTGGAGGCATTTTCAGGACTTGGAGTTGTCCTGGGTGGTGCTGCAGGGACAATTACCAGACATTGTAGATCCTCCTATGGCCCACTGGATGGAACGTGGGAGAGTGTGGGCTATGATGTGAACCATTGACCATTAGGTGCAGTGAAGCCCAGAGATGTATTCACCAAATGCAATGGATGTGTCATGATGATCCGGGAGAGTGTTGCTGTGGGAGAAGTGGTGGGGTGGGGGCGGTGGAGGGGGGTGAATGGGGACCTCATATTTTTTTAATGTAATATTTTTCAAAAATGAATTAAAAATATTAAATTAAATTTTAAAAAAAGGGTGAGTTCATAGTCTTCATAGGTAAAAAAAAAAAAAAGGATAGACTATGTTGCCATAAGACCAGAATTACAAAAGAAATTAAAGTGAATGCTGTAGTCTGAAAGGAAAACAAACAAACAAGTGTGAGAGACTTGGAAAAGAGTGTAGAAATGAAGATTACTAGAAAGGATAAATTAAAGGATAAAAATCTAGACAAAAGTGTGATATGAAAAGAGAAAACCAAATGTCAACATGGATCAAGGAAGTAATATCTCTACAATAATAACATTGAATGTTATTGATTTGAACTCTCCAATCAAAAGACATAGACTTGTAGAATGTATAAAATATTACCATCCCTCTATATGTTGTCCAAAATAAGCTCATCTTAGACATAAGAACACAACCAGGTTAAAAGTGTAAGGTTGAATAAAGATATTTCACACAAGTAGTAACCAAAAAATTGAAAAAGAATCTATGAAGCCAACATCACCATAACCATAATACATACCGGATAAAGATACTCCAAAAAAATAAGAAGAAAAGAAAGAAAAAGAAATTTACAAACCAATAACTCTAATGAATATAGATGCAAAAATCCACAATAAAATATTTTCAAACTGAATCCAAAAGTACATTAAAAGAATTATATACAATGTCAAGTGGGTTTTTATCACAGGCATTCAAAAAATACACAAGAAAATAATTAGTGTAACAAACATCAATAAATTGAAGAAGAAAAAATCATATGATCCTTTCTATTGATGCAGAAAAGGCATTTAACAAAATAAACCAAACTTAATTGATAAAAACACTCCAACATTTAGGAATAGAAGGAAGCTTTCTCAATATGGTAAAGGGCACATAGGAAAAACTTACAGTTAACATTGTAAGGTGAAAGACTGAAAACTTTTCAACTGAGTATAAAACAAGGATGACCACTGTCACCTTATTATTCAAACTGTGCTAGAAGTTTTAGTTAGAACAATTAGGCAAAATAATGAAATACAATGCATTTGAATAGGGAAGGAAGAAGTAAAACTTTCACTATTCCCTGATAGCATGATCCTTTATTTGAAAAATCCTATAAAATCAACAAAAACGCTAATAGAATTAACAAATAGGAAAGTAATAAAATAATAAAGTTGTGTGATATAATATTAGTATGCAAAAATCAGTAGTGTTTCTATATACTACTGATGTTCAACCTGTGGAGGAAATAAGGAAAAAAGAAAAATTCCATTTATTATAGTGACTAAAGCATTCAAATATTTAGCAATAAACTTAACCAAAGAAAAAAACTATCTGTATTCAGAAAACTACAAAACATCTCTAAGAGAAACTGAAGAAGACTTAGATAAATGGAAGGACATTTCATGTTCATGGATTGGAAGGCTATCATTAAGATGTCAATTGTATGCAAACCGATTGCCGGATTTTTTTCTGTGCATTTTCGACCTTTATTTCAAGTTTTTTTTCTCATTGCATTGCTAGTTGGTTCTTGGTAGTAAACTTTTTTTTTGTCTTTCCTTATTTTTTTAATATTACATTAAAAAATATGAGGTTCCCATACACCCCCTTACCCCCTCACCCCACTCCTCCCCCCATAACAACAACCTCCTCCATCATCATGAGACATTCATTGCATTTGGTGAATAAATCTCTAAGCACCGCTGCACCTCATGGTCAATGGTCCACATCATAGCCCACACTCTCCCGTAGTCCACCTAGTGGGCCGTTGGAGGACATAAAGTGTCCAGTAACTATTCCTGCAGCACCACCCAGGGCAAATCCAAGTCCTGAAAATGCTCCCACATCACAACTCTTCTTCCCACCACCAAACCCCAGAAGCCACCATAGCCACATTCTCCGCACCAATGCTACATTTTCTTCGATTACTAATCACAATAGTTCATGAATAGGATATCAGTAAATCCACACTAATCCATACTCTATTCCTCCATCCTCTGGACCTTAGAATGGCTGTGTCCACTGCACATCTATATCAAGAGGGGGCTTAGATTCCACATGGATGCTACATGCAATTCTCCCGCTTTCAGTTGTAGGCACTCTTGGCTCCCTGGTGTGGTGCATGACCTTCTTCATCTCCATGTTAGCTGAGTGGGGTAAGTCCAATAAACCAGAGTGTAGGAGTTGCAATTCTGTTGAGGCTCAGGGCCTGGCTATCACATGGTCAGTCCAGAGATTCAGGTCCCCTGGTTATACATTAAACCCCAGCACAAACTACAGTTCCAGTAAAAGTAACAGGAGAGATTTGTGGACCAAGATCACATCTAAGTCCATCTCCATCACACAGAAACACAAACTCCAAATTAGGGCCAACTGACATGGCACTGAACTCCATTTGCCATGACCATAGAACCTGTTGGTCTCTGGAGTCTTCAGAAGAACCAATACCTAAGGCTGTATCTACTTTACCTGTCTCTGGGACTCTGCTGAAGTGTTCATAAGGGCAACACCTCTGATAACCTCCCGGCTCTTTTTGGAGACTCATAACCAAATAAACTCATTTGTCCTTTCCATTTCCCCCTTTTATTCAGGCCCAAAAGCATTTTTAACTCCTGGTATTGCATGTAGACTGAGACATTCTACTGGTCTGAGTTGACCCTTTAATTCATGGTCTTTTTCTAGTTACACATCAGCTGGTACTTGGTAGTAATCTCTCGGTGCCAGTGAGGCTCATCCCCGTGAGTCATGTCCCATGCTGGGGGGAAGGCACCACATTTACATGCTGAGTTTGTCTTTGAGACTGGCCACATTTTAGCAACATGGAGACTCTCAGAGGAAACTCTTAGGCACCCTGCAGCTCTAGGTCTTGTTCTTATTTCAGGTGCACAGGCTCACAAGCATAGTCATTACTATCAAGGGTTCATTGTTGGACCTTCCTTCTTTTTTGGTCTTTGCCATTGCACTTGGAGGACTATTGCTGTTCCTTTAGGGATTGTGATAGATCTTCCCTGGATAGAAACTCAGCATTGCCTCTGTTGTTTTTAATTGTAACCACTATGAAACTATCCAAACATTTTTATGTACCCTGGAGAACTCCCTGCCAACCATGTGTCCCCTGTCAATAATATCCCACACCAGTATTCCTCTGCTGCCATTGTTGAACCTCTCTGTGATCCAAAACTTCCTGAAAAGTGAAGCCCAATATATTGCCAGGTTCCATTAATAGTAAAGTGGAATAGAGTGATGAGTTTAAAGGTTAAATATAGAATACATATTAATTTAGAAAAATTAAGGTAAAAATAAACTGGGGTATCACAAAATTTAACAATGCAAAAGCCTTGTTTTTGATGTTTTGCCTTCCATAACTGCAATAAGTGTTGCCCTGTATGCAAATTGGCAAGACAACTACTTCCATATTTTCCTCAGTGTCTACGTTCTATCTTTTTCTTTTTTCCCAATTATTAATATAATCTTCACAAAAATTTTAGATCACACTAATTTATATATACTATACACAATACTCATATCATACAATACACATATCCAACATAAACCCTTTTCTCTTCCACAGCAGTAATCTTTTTACATATTCCTACTATATTTATTGAAACTGATGTACAGATATTGAGACAAAAGCTTTCAAAGAAGGTAACATTTGGGTTTATATTGTGGTTTATATTTTAGACTATACAACTTTCTAAATGTTTAGTTATCTTATGCTTTACATTATAATTTGGCTTTTAGCCTATCAGCCCCTATATATTTTTGGTGTAATTTAACATGTATTATATCCATCCTTGTGTAATCTTATGGAACCCTTCTATTGCCCACACATTTAGATTAGTTCCATCTATTCAAGGCTCGACCTCCCCTTAGGGTCCACAGTGACAGTCAGTCTTCATTGCTTGAATGGCCATGTTCAGAGATACTTGCAACAGTGTTGAGGGCTTGGCATGTTCAACTGTCCCTATGCACTGGGAGCCACCATTTCTCTCAAGAGATACAAGTCCCTCTATTTGAGATCATCACTCCTCCCCAGGATGTGGGTTTACCTTCACTCTCATTATATATTAGATAGAGATCTAATGATATAACCCGTTATGGCAAAAGGAGCAAACACATACTCCCTACAAGCCTGTCCTGCATCAGATTATCCCCTTTAAGCATCTTAAACAGGTTACCTTCCTTATTATATTTTTGTAAAAGTTTTCCCGGCATTATACTCTCAACAAAATACCTGACAATTTCCTATATTCGTATGTTGCCCCACACTTCCCTCAATTTCTTGGGCAATATTACCCATCCTCCCATCCCTAACCCCCATCAAACACACAAAACCCCACCCAAAGGTAACACTATGCACCCAGTTTATCCTTTTCTTGTATAAATACTTGTCTCAGCTTATCATAGATTTCACCCATGTAGGTGTCAGCTTACACCCTTTCTCTTCCAGCCATTTTCCTTTAAGCCTATCATTTAGTCTCTAGCTCTCTGAGGCAGCTTGGTTTACTTATTTCATATCATTGAGGTCATGTAGTATTTGTCCTTTAATGCCTGGGTTGCTTCACTCAAAATAAGGTTCTCAAGATTCAACCATTTTATCACTTGTGTCTGTAGTGTATTTGTTCTTAAAGCTGAGTAGTATTCCATTGTATGTATACACCACATTTTATTTATCCATTCATTTGTTTATGGGCATTTGGGTTGATTCAAATTTTGGCAATAGTGAACAATGTTGCTATGAACATTGGTGTGCAAATATTGGTTTGTGTCCCTGTTTTCAGTTCTACTGGGTATATACCCAGCAGTGGCATTGCTGGGTCTTATGACAAATCTATAGCTAGTTTTTTTTTTTTTTTTTCTTTCATCTATATGGTTTTTTTTTCTTCTTTTTTTTTCTTTTTTTAATTGACTTTGTAATAATATTACATTAAAAATATATATGTGAGTTTCCATTCAACCCCACCCCCCCACCTCACCTCTCCCCCCCCCCAGCAACACTCGTTCCCATCATCATGACACATCCATTGGATTTGGTAAGTACATCTTTGGGCACCTCTGCACCTCATGGTCAATGGTCCACATCATGGCCCATACTCTCCCCCATTCCATCCAGTGGGCCCTGTGAGGATTTACAATGTCCGGTGATTGCCTCTGAAGCACCATCCAGGATAAACCGCCAAACTGTCCTCCAGAATGGCAGGATCCTTCTGTATTCCCATCAGGGGTGGATGAGCGTTCCCATTCCTCCACATCTTTTGCAGCATTTGTAGTCTTCTTTTTTATTCATAGCTGCCAATCTTATGGGAGTAAGATGGTATCTCATTGTAGTTTTGATTTGCATTTCCCTAAAAGCTAGAGATTTGGAGCATTTTTTCATGTGCTTTTTAGTCATTTGTATTTCTTCTTTGGAGAAATGTCTGTTTAAATCTTTTTTCCCATTTTTAAACGGGTAGTTTGTCTTTTTATTTTCAAGATATAGAGGTTCTTTTTATATGCAGGTTATAAGTTTCCTATCAGATATATGGTTACCAAATATTTTCTCCCATTGTGTAGGCTTTTTTCACTTTCTCCACAAACTCCTTTGAGGTGCAGAAGGCTTTTAATTTTGAGGAAGGCCCATTTATCTATTTGTTCTTTTGCTGTTCATGCTTTTGGTGTGAAGTTCATGAAGTCATTTTCTATTACAAGGTCTTCTATATGCTTCCCTACACTGATTTCCAAAGTCTTTATGGCCTTGGTTCTTATATTAAGGTCTTTGATCCATCTTGAGTTGATCTTTGCATAAGGTGTGAGATGGTAATCCTCTTTCATTCTTTTACATATGGATATTCAGTTCTCCAGACACCATTTTTTGAATAGGCCATTCTCTCCCAGTTAAGAGGGTTTGGTGGCTTTATCAAATATTATATGACTATATATATATGAGAATCTATATTAAAAATTAAAACTCTCAATTTGGTTCCATTGGTCTGTGTGTCTGTCCTAGTGCCAATACCATGCTGTTTTCACTACTGTAGCTTTGTAGTATGTTTTGAAGTCAGGTAGTGTGATTTTACCAATTTTGTTTTTCTTTTTCAATATGTCTTTGGCTATTCGGGGCCTCTTTCCTTTCTAAATAAATTTCATAGCTAGTTTTTCTAGTCCTTAGAGAATGCTTTGTTGATTTTTATTGGGATTTCATTGAATGTGTAGAACAGTTTTGGTAGGATAGACATTTTAATAATATTTAGTCTTCCTATTCATGAACAGGGAATATTCTTCCATTTATTTAGGTCTTCATTGATTTCCTTGAACAGTGTTGTGTAATTATCTGTGTATAAGTTTTTTACATATTTAGTTAAACTTTTTCCTAGGTATTTCATTTTTTTATTGACTATCACAAATGGTATTTGTTTCTTGATTTCCTCCTGAGCTTGCTGATTGTTGGTGTACAGAAATTCTATGATTTTTGTGCATTGATCTTATAACTTTTGACTTTACTAAACTCATTTATGAGTTCTAGAAGCTTTGTTGTAGACATGTCAGGGTTTTCTATGTATAGGATCATGTCATCTGCAAATATTGAAATTTTGACTTATTCCTTTCCAAGTTGAATGCCTATTATATCTGGTTCTTGCCTCAGTGCTTGAACAAGTACTTGTAAGACAATGTTAATAGAAGAGGTGATAGTAGGCATCCTTGCCTTGTTCCTGGTCTTAGAGGGAAAGATTTTAGGATTTCATCATTGTAAATGATGTTGGCTGTGGGTTTTTCATATATACTCACTATCATGTTCAGAAAATTTCCTTGTATTCCGATCTTTTGCAGTGTTTTTATCAAGAAAGTGTGCTGTATTTTCTCAAATGCTTTTTCTGCATCTATAGACATAATCATGTGATTTTTTTCCTTCAATCTGTTTTTATGGTGTATTACATTGATTGATTTTCTTATGTTGAACCATCCTTGCATACCCAAAATGAATCTCACTTGGTCATGGTGTATAATTCGTTTAATGTGTTGTTGAATAAGGTTAGCAATTATTTTGTTGAGGATTTTTGCGTCTAAGTTCATTAGAGAAATTGTTCTGTAATTTTCTTTTCTTGTGGTGTCTTTGTTTGGCTTTGGTACTAGGGTAATGTTGGCCTCATAGAATGAGTTAGGTAATGTTCCTTCTGTTTTGATTTTTTGGAAGAGTTTCAGCAAGATTGGCATTAGTTCTTCCTGGAATGTTTTGTAGAATACATCTGTGAAGCATTCTCGCCCTGGGCTCTTCTTCGTTGGTAGGTTTTGTTTATCTTTTCAAGGGCTTTCTTATTTTCTAGTTCATTTAGTTCTGCTCTTATCCTTGTTCTTTCTTTCTTCTCCTTGTCGTGTAAATTTGTTGTGTTTTTTGTTTTTACTAATTCCTCCAAATGTGCAGTTAGTTCTTCAATTTTTGTTCTTTCATCTTTTTTGATGTATGAATTTATGGCTATAAATTTCCCTCTCAGTACTGCTTTTTGCTGTGTCCCATAAATTTTGGTATGTTGTGTTATCATTTTCATTAGTTCCAAGGTAGTTATTAATTTCTTTTGAGATTTCCTCTTTGACCCACTCTTTTTCTAAGAGTGTGCTCTTTAATTTCCATATCTTGGCCTGAAATCTGGGTCTCTGGCCCTTGCAGATTTCCAGCTTCACTCCACTGTGGTCAGAGATATGTTTTTGTATGATTTTGATCTTTCTGAACTCATTGAGCCTTTCTTTGTGGCCTAGTTTATGGTCTATCTTGGAGAATGATCCATGTGAACTTGAGAATAATGTACATCCTGCTGTATTCGGGTATAATGATTTGTATATGTCTATTAGATCCAGCTCCTCTAATATACTGTTCAAATATTTCATTTCTTTATTGATTCTCTTTTGAGATGTTCTGTCCAAAGTTGATAGTGGTGTATTAAAGTCCCCCACTATAATTGTAGGGACATCTATTCTTTCACTTAGTTTTTCCAGTGTTTGCCTCATGTACTTGGAGGCACCCTTCTTAGGAGCATAAATGTTTATGATTGTTCATTCTTCTTGAAAGATTATATTTTCACTAATATGTAGTATCCATCTATGTCTCTCACAATTGTTTCGAATTAAAATCTATTTTGTCTGATATTAATATAGCTACTCCTGCCTTTTTTTGGTTATGGTTTGCTTGTAAGATTGTTTTCTAGCCATTCACTTTCAACCTCCATGAATCCTTGGGTCTAAGATGTGTTTCTTGTAGACAGCATATATGTGGGTCATTTTTCCTTATCCAATCTTCCAGTCTGAATCTTTTGACAATTGAGTTTAATCCATTGACATTCAGTGTTATTACTATCAAGGAATTAATTATTTTAGCCATACTTTGTTTGGACTTGTGTTTGTCATTTTTTTGTTTTTTGTTTTCCTTCTCTTCTTGTCTTTTTTGTTGCTCTTACACTCTCTTCCAACTCTGCCTCTCCTGTTTTTTCCTTCTTCCTGCAGAACTCCCTTTAGTATTTCTTGAAGGGCAGGGCTTTTGTTGGCATACTCTTTTACTTTCTGTTTATCTGTGAATATTTTAAACTCTCCATCATTTTTGAGTGGTAGCTTAGCTGGGTAGTGTATTCTTGGTTGGAATTTTTTTTTCTTTTAGTACCTTGACTATGTCATTCCACTGCCTTCTTGCCTCCACGGTTTCAGATAAGAAATCAGCACTAAATCTTATGAAGCCTCCCTTGTATGTGATGGTTCTCTTTTCTCTTGCTGCTGTTAGAATTTTTTCTTTGTCTTGAGCATTGGATAATTTGACAAGTATATGTCTTGTGGTGGGCCTGTTGTTATTTATGGTGTTAGGGGTGGGTTGTGCTTCCTGGACATGTACATCCATCTAAGTAGATTTAGGAAGTTTTCAGCCATTATTTCCTCCAACACCCCTTCTGTCCCCTTTCCCTTCTCTTCTCCTTCTGCGATGCCTTTAATACATATGTTTTTGCATTTTTCATTGTCATTCATGTCCCTATGTCCTGGCGGGATTTTTTTCTGTCATTTTATTGATCCATTCTACTATCTGCTTGATTTCAGATGTACTGTCTTCCACATCATTATTTCTTTCCTCTATCTCTTCTAATCTGCTATTTGCTGAGATTGTATTTTTGGTTTCTTGAACTGTGTTGTTCCTCTCCATGATATATGTTATCTTTTTCATATGTCTGCAATTTCCTCTCCAAGTGTTTTCTTCATATTGTTAATCTCTTCCTTTACTTCATTAAGTTGGTCTCTAATATATGTTTTGAGATCTTTAATTACTTGTTCAATGTTCTGCTCCTCTTCCTGGTTTTTTATTTGTTCATTGGATTCGGCCATGTTTCCTGATTATAGGTTTGGTTTGTAGCTTTTTGTTGCTCTCTGGTCATCATTTTATCTTGATGGTTATAATCAGATCCTTAGCTTCTCTGTCTAGTCTTGGCGATTAATTAGTTGTTGTTCGTGCGTGTTTTGTCTTCTCTTTGTCACTTTGTTCTTCTTACTCTATTTTCTTGTTGCTGGGAAATTTCTCTTTGAAGGAAATTATTAGGGCCAGGGAAAGCAAAATGAATAAGAAAAGAAAATGTATAAAGTAGTATTGGTAATAAATGTTAACAGAGCAACAATGTGAGATCTAGGAGAATGGATATTAGACTCATGTAAGTTGTGTAGAGTTATAGCAGTAAGTAGAGTACCTATAATGAGATAGTCAACTGAATATGGGGAGGAATATAGTATGAATTAAAAGGCCAGTGTTTTCATGAGAGAGGGAAAGAGAAAAGAAAGACAATAATATCAAGAGTGGATAAACGACAAAAACCAAAACAAAGGTATTAGAAATAAAAAGTCAGACAATTTGGGGGCTAAAGAAAGGGAGGTGGAATTTAAGAGAATCAGTAGATAATGGTGGATAGAAAGATGTGGGGGAAAGGGCATAGTGTAGTTGGCCAAAATCAATACACACAGGAAAGAGGAAATGGAGGATGAGAAAACACAGCAAATGTGAAGCATTCCCTGTAGCAGCTGTTATATAAAGAAAATAAAATAAAAAAGAAGAAAAAGAGAGAAAATAAAAAAGGAGAAGAGAAAAACCAGGGGGCAAAGAAAAGTGGGGAAAACAGGCAAGAAAATGAAAAAGAGAAAAAAAAACTAAATAAATGAATAAGAACCTTGGGGGATAAAATGGGAGAAAAGACTAGGAGACAAAGCAATATTAGCAACCACGCCAAAAAAAAAAAAAAAAAAAAAAAAAAAGAAGAAGAACCACCGTTTCAAGCTAGGAATCCTCTTTGCACTTAAATAATACATTTAGGGATCTCACCTTCCCCCTTTCTCCTTTCCTCACTTCTCTCTTTCCCAAGGCAGCAGGAAAGCTCCCTGAGAGGTCTGTTAGGAGATTCAAGATGGTACTTGTTGAACCAACTCAACACAGAAGACTATGAGTCTTTATTTTCAGCTTGAGAGCACCTACACCTCACATGAAACCCCAAATATGCTATTGGAAGCTTGGATAGCACCTCCTACAGTCCCTCCCCTTTAAGTGTGCTAGGAGAGGTCTAATTGATTTTCTGACTCCACCTTCTCCCAGGCCAAGTTTCCTATCCCAGGACGTTTAGGTAAATTGGGCTTTCTCAGCAGATTCACCTCTCCTTTCTTCCCAGACTCTCCCCAAGTCAGCTGGTACACTCCTTCAAGTTCAAAGAGAGAGAGACAGAAAAAAACCACAAAATGCTGAGGGCTAGGGTAATCAAGGTCCTCAGACAGACCTCAGGGCATGGTGGATTTGGGGATGGGAAGCTTGTGATATTGCAGACTCAGCATGTGTGAGTCTCTGGAGCATGGCCCACCAGGATTTAGGGGACACAGACCTGGGAACCACGCATCCAGTTAACACAGGGCCTGGGAATACTGAAGAACAATAAAACCTTCAGGAATTGCAGCAATCTGGCCGCCAGCCCTAGGAGGAGGGGTCCCACCCACAACTTTTGACCTTTATGTCAGGAACCCAAAATTCCACCTCTCACAAGAATCTCTTCTGTCACTGTCTCACCAAATCAATATCCAGACACCTCCTGCCCTGCAAGCCCCTGAAACAGCCTGCTCAGTGTTTGGAAGCACTGCAGCACAAGAAAGATTTCAGGGATCATGCTGGCCAGGCTGCCAGCCCTGGTGGGGGCGGTTTCACCTACAACTTCTGGCCTCCATGTCAGAAACCCAGAGTTCCACCTCTTGCAAGAATCTCTTCTGTCACTTTCTACCAAATTGATATCCAGACACTTCCTGCCCTGCAAGCCCCCAAAACAGCCCACTTAGGGTTTGGGAACACCCCAGCACAGCAAGGATACTAGGGATCACTGTGGCTGGGTTGCCAGCCCTAGGTGGAGGGGATCCACCCACAACTTCTGACCTCCATTTCAGAAACCCAAAATTCCACCTCTCACAAGAATCTCCTCTGTCACTGTCTCATCAAATCAACATCCGGACATCTCCAGCCCTGCAAGCCCCCAAAACAGCCCACTCAGTGCTGGAAAAACCACAGCCCCTACAAAGCCTTCAGGAATCACTGCAGCCAGGCCGCCAGCCCCAGGGGAAAGGGTCCCACCCACAACCTCCAACCTCTGTGCAAGAGACCCAAAATTCTACCTCTTGCAGGAATCTCCTCTGTCACTGTCCCACCAAATCAACGTCCAGACACTTCCTGCCCTGCAAACACCTGAAACAGCCCAGTCCAGCAGGACTCCAACCCTACTCAACTGCTTCTTTGCAGGTGAGATTATGAGGTGCACTCACTCAGGCACCATCTTGCCCTGCCAGCTCCTGATTGCCAGATTTAATGCAATCCCAAAACAGTGTTTTTTGCAAAAATTGAAAAACCAATTATCAAATTTATTTGGAAGTGTGAGTGGCCCCAAATAGTCAAAATGTATTAAAAAAGAACTAAATTGGAGGACTCTCACTTCCTGACTTTAAAAATATTACTTAGCAATAGTGGTAAAAACAGCATGTAACTGGCATAAGGACAGACAGATTGAGCAATGGAACTGAACTGAAAACTATGAAATAGATCCTTACAACTACAGTCAAGTGATTTTTGACAAAGCTATGAGGTCCATCCAGCTTGAACAGAACAGCCTATTCAACAAATGGTGATGGAAGAACTGGTTAGCAATATACAGAATAAAGAAAGAAGTCCCCATCTCACACCTTATAAAAAATTATCTCAAAATGGTTCAAGGACTTAAATATTAATATAAGAAAAACAGACATAAATTTCCTTGAAGAAAATGTAGAAAACTTCTTCAAGATATTGTGGTAGACAGCAGTTTCTTAAATCTTATACCCAAAGCAGGAGCAACAGATGAAAAGAGTAGATGAATGGGATCTCCACAAATTTAAAAATATTTGCATCTCAAAGAACTTTGTCAAAAGGGTGAAAAGGGAGCCTACTCAGTGGGAGTAAATATCTGACAGTCATATATCTAAATGTTTAATATCCATGTTATATAAAGGCAGGATATAACTCAACAATAGAAAGACAAACTACTCAAATAATGGGCAAAAGAATTAAGAAGACAACTGTCTAAAGAAGAAATACTAATGGCTAAGAAATACATAAAAATATTAAACCTCATTAGCAATTAAGAAAATGCAAATCAAAACTACAATGAGATATGTCATACTTATTAGATTGGCTGCTTCTAAGGTGGGAAAACTAAATATTGGAGAGCAGGAGGAGAGATAGAAATGCATAGTCACTGTTTGTGGGAATGTAGAATATTACATTCTACATTCTGCTGTGGAGGACTGTTTGACAGTTCCTAAGAAAGTTGAATATAGCCTTGCCCTGGGAACCAGCAATACCATTTTTCTTCTATACCCAGAAGAACTGAAAGTTGTCACAAGAAGAGGAATCTTCACATCAATGTTCATAGCGGTGTTATTCATGATAGCCAAAAGTTGGGAACAGCCCAGATGTCTGTCAACTGATGAATGAATAAAAAATTGTGATATATACACAATGGAATATTATGCAGTGATAAGAAGAAATGAAGTCATGGAACATATGACAAAATGGATGAACCTGAAGGGCATTATGTTGAATGAAGAAAGACAGACACAAAAGGACAAATACTGTATGATTGCATTATGAACTAAATATATTCTGTGAGATATAAATATGTGATATGAAATATGAATATGGGTAAAATTGTATATATAAGTCTGCTGTTCTTTGAAGTTGAAAAAATGTAGGTTAATATTACAAAATAATATCTGACAAAAAGTTATACTACGAGAGGAGACCAGACACAGAATATTACACATTGTATTATTACATTTTTATAAAATGTAAATATAAATCAATTTATAAAGATGAAATTGGATGGGTGGTAATGTAGGACTAGTGAAGGAATGCTGAAGGGTGTGGAGTCTTTCTTTTTATGGTAATGATTTTGTTCTAAAATTTTTTTGTGGTGATGAATGCACAGCATTGTGATTATACTAAAAGCCATTGAATATATACTTTGAATAGATCATATGCTGTGAATATATCTCAATAAAACTGCTGAATAACTAAATAAACAACTTGCAAGAATAGCCAGAAATAGCAGCTATGTACAGCAGGGGTAGCACACAGAGATAAAGGGGTGAAGAATTTTCTCGTTAGTTTTTTATTAGTAGTAGTAATGAAATAATGAAAATACTCTAATGAGGTTTGAGGTGATCAATGTACAACCATGTGATCATAACAAACACTATTGATTGTACAGTTTGGATTAATGTTTTGCCTTATAAATATGTAGCAATAAAATTGATTTGTTAAAAAATATAGGAATGTTAACATTATCTGAAAAAAAGGGTGAATTGATGGATTGATTCACAATTTAATACATAACTTCATTAATTTTACCATGATTAATTCTTCACAGGGCTAGAAAATAAGAATAATGACTGCTAGAATCAGAATCTTTCCTTGAAACTTATTATAAGTAGATATTATTTGTGGGAGTAAGATTTATTTAATAATATGAAATTTACTGAGAGAAAATGTGTTGTCTTCAGTTGTGTAAACTGATTTCCTACAAAGCCTGGACTTATTTCAGAACTTGAATAAATGAAGACTGAAAGATATTATTTTCCATGCAAGTGTAAATGTATGCATTTTTGGTAATATATTAGTAAATAAGGGAAACTGATAGTTATGGAGATTCACTGTCTTCTCACAACTCCTAAAAAAAAAATTGAAGGCCCTTGGACAAAACCACTAATGAGCCCTAAAGCACAGCACATGTTATTCTGGACTAATTTAAACTATTTTATATGATTTCTTGAAACTTTGAAGCATATACTTCCAGTTATTCTTAACCAAGCACTCTCAACTTCATGCATATAAGGGAACATTTACCATGACCATAATTTCAGATTCTTTTTTTTTTGTTCCCTCTATTTGTGAATATTTTAACAACTTATAATAGACTGACCTCCAGCTTATAAGACAAAAACATTAAGAAAAATTCTTTTCCTTCTTGTGTTTTTTACTTTAAGACCGTTTGAAACATTTAATTAAATAGTTTTGTTGTTGCTATTGTTTTAGGCCAATGTATTAACTGACTTTTTAAAAATATATTTTTATTACAGAAGTTGTGAACTTAAAAACAATCATGCACATGTGTAGAATTCCCATACAACAATTTTCCAACACACCACACAATTGTGCAACAGTTTTTACATATATAAGATAATATCATCAGCCTATTAACACTAACTGTGGACTACAGCATATTTTGGCATATTTTTTCCATACCATCTGTTATTAACACTGTACATCTTTGGTTTTGATGCAAGAGTAATACAGAATTGCTGTTAAGTATGGTTCATAGATTACATTAATTGTGTTTTCCCATGCTAATCCACATTCCCACCACCCTGCAGTCATGATGTACATCAATTCTAGTTCACAGAAGGACATTCTTGCATTTGTACTATTTTTTTTTAAAGATTTATTTATTTATTTAATTCCCCCCCTCCCCTGGTTGTCTGTTCTTGGTGTCTATTTGCTGCATCTTGTTTCTTTGTCCGCTTCTGTTGTCGTCAGCGGCACGGGAAGTGTGGGCGGCGCCATTCCTGGGCAGGCTGCTCTTTCTTTTCACGCTGGGCGGCTTTCCTCACAGGCGCACTCCTTGCGCATGGGGCTTCCCTACGCGGGGGACACCCTTGCGTGGCACGGCACTCCTTGCGCGCATCAGCACTGCGCATGGCCCAGCTCCACACAGGTCAAGGAGGCCTGGGGTTTGAACCGCGGACCTCCCATATGGTAGACGGACGCCCTAACCACTGGGCCAAAGTCCGTTTCCCGCATTTGTACTATTAACCACAATTCTCATCTAGGTCTGGCTTCATGATTCACTGCCCTAGAATATTCTTTAGCCCTCTTTCAATTAACATTTACTAAGTTTTATTGATAACATTGTATGACCTACTTGATTTAAAATGGCTACTTCAGTATTTGTAAATAGCTCTATATGTAGTGAAGACAGATTCATAGTGAAGTTTGGGTCCTTAAAAAATATTTTTTGACTTTATGTTCACCAATCCTCCTATCAGATTAATATTATTATATAAATGCAATGGGCTGTCAAAATTTGATCACAGGGTAAAAAATATTATTTCATGCTTACTAGTCAATTTTGGTTTTCTAGCTTGAATTTCCATGTGACAATCTTACACTGTTAAGACTTCATGGCTTTCAGGGTAAATAAGTTATGTAAAATGATTCTTTATTTAGCGCTTTTTTTTTTGTAGTTCTTACCAGTACTCAAATATATTTGAAAGAGTTTTCTTATGTCTAGAATTTGTAATTATACATTATGAATTTAATATTTTTAAAAGAGTTTAAATAACAGATATGCTCTAAATGGTAGCTATGTTGAATAAATAAGTAAATAAGGATTAAGAATCAATAATAAAAAGTTTAAGCATTTGATCTCTTCAGCACTTACATTTCTTCCATCTCAAACACATAGTATTATTTGTTAAACAAACAATCAAAGAAGTCAAAGGAAATTTCATTACTCTGTATTTGATAATAGGATTTTCTATTAAAAGGAATATGACTCCAGAGACTTAAATCTTTGGTCTCTTCATATGCCAGTTGAGCCCTGAATCTCAGCAGAGTGGCAACACTTGCTATCCAATCCATTAGACTCACTCAGGACAACTAACAAAAGGATTATGATGGACAATGCTCATCCCCAAAAAAGAGAGAGTATCTGTAACTGCAAGCAAGACAGCTTATTTTGTTGGATTTCTGGAGTTTGATGGAGACTAGAGAAAGATTCCACAAAGGCTGAATTTAAAAAAGAAGAAGAAATACAGGTAGGACATTAATTTCCTAGAACCATCAGTCTGGACCCATCACCCTCATTTGGTCCTAAGGACCTTAAAAGACACACATCAGCAGCATGCCCTGAGTCTCTCATGCTAAGGATGCAGATCAAAGAGCCAGTCACAACATCAAATTAGGGCCCTTTCATATCTGGACAGAAGGTTCCAAGTATGCAGAGATGAAGGACAGAATATAACTGGGCTGAGGAACACTCCATATAATAAGGTCCCAAAGAAAAAGAAAACACTACAGCAGAAATGTTGGCAAGAGCTGCACACACTCAATCTACTCTTTGATTGTTGGACCACTTCAATGAAAGAACAAAAGAATGGATATTTTTGGATTGACCTGGCTTCCAGGCATGAGATACATTAACAGAAAAATAACTGAAGTAAAAAATCATTATAGAAGAAAAAAGGTGAGAGCCTGGACTGAACTGCTATAAGGCAGGATGTGTCTAAACCTGAAAAATGAAATGAAAAGGGGGCAATGAATTAGGTAGAGAATTTACAAAATAATAGGAGTTGCAGAGAAAATTTTGCACAAAACAGAACAGATAAGGATAACTGAAGAGGGAACTTTAAGAAAGGAAGCTATCTCTAGGAGATGAAACTATTACACATAAATGGACAATATTAAAAGTTGTACAACATATCCAGGGCAAGAATCAGATATAGAAAAACTGAGAAAATATGAACAGTTAATCAAGGTCTATTCTAATGTTGAAGAGTAAGTCGGAACAAGTGTCAAATAAGAGACTTCAGACATAGCCAATCAACATTAAAACTCCGGGCAAGAGAGGGAAAATGGCCTTCAGAGTTAGAACATAAAAAAAAAAAAAAAAAAAATCAGATGCCCTGAAACTAGGAAAAAATTATCAGCCACAATAAGAAATAGGATGATATTCTTCAGTAATGGGAAAAAATAAAAATAAAAAAACTTCAGAGACACACAGAAATTGGAACAACTGATAAAATAAGTTCAAACAAATCTCCTAAATCAAATCAAGGAAAGGAAGGAAAATATGAATAGAAATAAATAAATGTGGCTAGAGAGCTCAAGGATATTTAGAAGACAATGTGAGAGCATGAAGAAGAATTAGAAAGTTAAAAATAACTGAAATTAGTGGACAGAAGTCATAATAAGAGATTTTAAAAATACTAAATTTTAACAAATATACCACACTAATGAAAGATATTGTTAATGTGGTAAAGCATGGGAGGGGAAGGGATGGTGTATATGTTAATCCCCTATATTATTGATATAACAGTTCTGTAATCTAAAGCTTCTATAAAATAAAAATAATGTTAAAAATACACTAGAGTCTTATAAGTGAGGTCATGTAGTATTTGTCCTTCAGTGACAGGCTTATTAAAGTCTTCATGATTCATCTATATTGTCCCATGTGTTAATACTGCATTTATTCTTATAGCTTGGTAATATTCATTTATAGGTATATACAACAATTTGCTTATCCATTTATAGGTTGATGGACACTAAGGTTGTTTCTAATTTTTGTCAATAGTTCAAATTGAGCAGACTCACAGAGCTAGAGTCTGGAAGATAAGTTAATGGGAGACAGAAATGGAGTAGAAGTTGGTGAGCTGATGCTCAATATGGGAAAACTTTATGATGAGGTGGAAGGGGTAGTTAGGCGTGGATGGGAGTGACAGTGGTGCAGTGATGTGGTTGGGCTCAATGATGCTGAAATGTGAGTGGGAGTAGGGTGGAGGGGTTGGGTTGAGCTCTACAAGGAAATGTAAGATGACTGGAGGAAGGGGCAGGTGAATTCTGGGGATTTGTAGGTCTGTGGTTAAAACTACAATGGAGGGACTGTTCTTCTGGCAAATATAGCAGAAGAGGGCTACTGGCACAGTGTGTCAAGGGTGAGGGAATATGCACTATAGAGTCCACATGGGGCATATTTCAATGGAATATGAAAATGTCCATCTTGTCATATGTGTTATCTCAGTGGGTAGAGACCCATAAAATAAACAAGAATGTATTAAACTTCCATCCTGGGGAATGCTGCTATATTCTTAAGTAGAGGGTCAGTTGACTCTACTTTGGAGTTTATGTTCCTGAGTGTGAGGGAATTGGACTCAGATGTGATCTTTGTTCACAAGTCTCTCCTTTTGCTTTGACTGGACCTGTGGTTGGCGCTGGGGTTTGGTGTATACTCAGGGGACCTGAATCTCTGGACTGACTATGTGATAGCCAGGCCCTGAACCTCAAACCTTGCAACTCCTACCCTCTGGTTTGTTGGACTTACCCCAGCCAGCTAACAGGGAGTTGAAGAAGGTCAACCACCACACCAGGGATCCAAGAGTGCTTACAACTGCAAGCAGGAGAATTGCATCCATCATCCAAGTGGAATCTAAGCCCCCTCTCGATAAAGAGGTGGAGTGGACATAACCACCCCAGGGTTCACAGAATGGAGGAATAGAGTATGGATTAGAGTGGACTTGCAAATACTTTATTCTGTGACTATTGTGATTAATAATGGAGGAAAATGTAGCATTGATGTGGAGAGAGTGGCCACGGGAGCTGCTGAGCATAGGGAGAGGGAAGAGGAGACGTGATGTGGGGGCAATTTTGGGACTTGGATTTGTCCTGGTTGGTACTGCAGGGGCAGTTGCTGGACATTGTATGTCCTGCCATGGCCTGCTGGGCAGACTGTGGGAGAGTGAAGACTATAATGTGGACCATTATCCTTGTGGTGCAGCGATGCTTAGAGATGTGTTCACCAAGTGCAATGAATGTTTCATGATGATGGAGGAGGTTGTTGATATGGGAGGGGCGGGGTGAGGGGGGTGGGGAGTATATGGGGACCTCATTTTTTTAATGTAACATTTAAAAAAATAAAGACAAAAAAGACAAAAAAAGAATCTCTTGAGAACATAGTCAGTGCCTAAGAAAAGAAAACAGATCAATATGTCAAGTTCTCAATAATATTGTATATATATATGAATCTTCTTCTTCAAAAATTGAAAGTTAATCATTACCATGGGTTCTGATTGGAGGGGAGGGAAAATAGAATAGATGGAACATAGGACATTGGATTTTTCTGCATGGTCTTACAATGATGGATACAGGTATTTAAAATTTTGTCAACACCTATAAAATGTACAGTGCAAAATGTAAATCATAATGTAAGCCATTGACCATGGTTAGTTGCAACACTTCAATATTTGTGCATCAATTGTATGGCAAGTTGAGTTTGTGAATTCCAAAAAAGAGAGATTATCTTTGTAAACTGGTTTGTTCCTCTGGGCATAATATCCTATGATTATATTAGAGTCAGCTGAAATGTCTTTGATTAAACTAAGTTAAGATTAGAAATTTGTTTTGACCACATCATTAGGGCATACAGGTTTGAATCCCCACTCCCTTGGTGAGCTGATAAAATGGACTCTTACACAGAAGTAGATACACAGAGAAGAACACAGGAAGAGAAACAACTCATTAGACATGACAGAGGCCCCACAGAGATGAGCCTGATAGTCTACAACTGAATTTGTAAAGAGAACAGAGCAACTGAGTCCAGATAGAAATGAACCCTAGGGAGAGAGATGAGCCTTATACCAGCCTATAACTGAAATCATAAGAAGCTGGGACCAAGGAGCCTTAAGATGATGAAGGAAGACTGAACTCTCACAGACATTGCCTGCCATCTTCTTCAAAACATGGTCTATGACTTCAGGAGGGAAAGTACTTTTATGGTACCTTGAATAGGACTCTTTATGGCCTTGTGACTGTAAGCTTCTACCCCAAATAAATACCTTTTATAAAAGTCAACAGAGTTCTGGTATTTTGCATCAGTACCCCTTTGGTTATTATTTGTTATAATAAAAATTATAACAAATGTACCATACACATGTAAAATTTTATTAATAGGGGAGAAGGGAAGAGGAAAAGGGAGTTGGGTATATGGGAACCCCCTATATTGTCTACATAACTTTTCTGTAAACTAAAGCATATTTAAAGATAAATCAAAAAAAAGAAGACAGGGGGAATATATAGAAGAAATTGACACTGTATGTAAATGATAAAAATTTTTACAATGATGAAACACTGAAAACAATTTTTATTGTACTTTATATTTTTACTTTAAGTTTTATCTTTATCTTTATTTTTATTCTCTTTTTAGTCTTTATATTATTATTTGGTTATTATTTTATTTATTGTTATCATTTGTTTATTTTTAGCTTTGTTTTGGGGGGATGTCTTGGATCACAGAAGGGCCACAACTGTGGCAAGGAAGAATCTCCACTTTGGGGTGTCAGTGATTGGGGAATTGTAGGGAGGCATTCCTCTATGGCATATGAATAAGTTCAAATGATCATGGGGCATTGTCTCAGTGGGTGAAGACCCACACAATAACAAAACAATATTGAATTCCCATTTTGGGAAGCCCTGCTACATTCTCTAATAGAGTGGTAAGAATCCCCTGAGTACATGGACAATTCTTAGGAAAGGAGGACAGACCATTACACTAGGCTCTTCATATTGATGGTTGTACTAATAAAACTTTTCTTGATAAATTGAAACTTAGCCTCATATTATCTATTGCTTAAAAATTACCTCCTCAAAGCATCCCTGCTTCTCAAATGTGCCTCTATGCCAAATAGCATATAATTTCACTACTTTCCTCCTTGGCATGGGACATTACTCCCAGGGATGAACCTCCCTGGTAACAAGAGATTATTACCAAGTACCAACTAGTAACACATTTGGATAAAGTCCTTGAACAAAAGAGGGAAATATTAAACACAAATGAGTTTTATGCTTAAGAGATTTCAAAGTGAGTTGGGAGGCAATTTCAGAGATTATGCTACTGCACGTATCAGCAGGATCTCATTGATGGCCAAAGAAAAAGCACTTCAAACACAGTGCTCTTGAGGACTCTAGAGACATCTAGACACTATAGGGAAGAGAGACATTCTCAATAATTTGTCACCATGTCAGTAGACCTTACTTTGAAATATATGCTTCCTAATGTGACACAGTTAGACTTATTGGAAATTTCCACACACATGAGTCTTTTGCCCTTTTATTTTATTTTTAAATTTTATTTTCAACTTATCTTCAAAGAAACTTTAGACTACAGGAAAGTCAAACAGAAAATATGGGATTCTCATAAACCCAAGTCCCATCCCCTTTTGCACTCTCCATTATTAATGATTTACATGTGGATGGTAAATTTTTTACAATTGTTGTACAAATATTGAGGCATTGCTTCTAACCGTGGTAAATGGTTTACATTATGGTTTACATTTTTCACTGAACACTTTTTTACATCATTTAAATAATTAATTATTTATTTATTTTAATGCAATAGATCACACAAAATGTTACATTAAAAAATACAAGATGTTCCCATGTACTCCCACTCCCCACCGCATCCACTCATCCCACATCAACAAACTTTTTCATCAGTGTGCATATTCATTGCACTGTACACTGTTATAGTTTTTTTCCACTCCAATCCATATTTTATTCCTCCATCCTGCAGACCCAGGGATGGTGATGCCCATCCACCTCTAAATAAAGAGGGGGCTTAGATCCCACATGGCTGATGGATGTGATTTTCCTGCTTGCAGTTGGAGACACTCTTGGTTCCTTGGTGTGATAATTGACCATCCTTACCTCCTTGTTAGCTGACCTGGGTAAGTCCAACAAATCACAGAGTAGGTGTTGCAACTCTGCTGAGGCTCATGGCCCAGCTGGCACATGGGCAGTCCAGAGGTTCAAGTCACTTGGGCAAACATCAATCCCAGTATCAACCATAGGTTCAGTAAAAGTGAGAGAAGAGGCATGTGTAGTGAAGTCACATCTGAGCCCAAGTCCATCACACTCAGGAGCACAAATTCCAAAGTAGGAACCACTGGCAAGGCACTGAATTTCAGAGCCAACTGCCATGTCTATAGAACCTGTGTGTCTCCATAGACCTCAGGAGCACCAGTACTTGAGTTGTATCTACTTAGGTTGTCTCAGAGATCCTGTAGAGACTTGCATAAGCACAGCCCTTCTGATGACTTCCTGACTTATTTTGAAGTCTCTTAGTCATATAAACTCATTTGTCTTTACCATTTCCCCCTTTTATTCAAGGTCTTTTTCTAGTTGCATCACCAAGTGGAGCTTGGTAGTAATTCCTTGGTGCCAGGGAGGCTTATCCCTGGAGTCATGTCCAATGTTAGGGGAAGGTAATGCATTTATATGCTGAATTTTGCTTAGATAATGGCCACATTTGAGCAACATGAAGGCTCTCAGGAGGTAACTCATAGGCACCTATAATCAGACCTATATTTGAAAGGCATAAGACCAAGAGACTTAAATCTTTGGTCCATTTATGTGCTGTTCGAGCCCTTAATCTCAGCAAGAGTTGCAACACTACAATCCAGTTCATTGGACTTGCCCAGGACAACTAATAAAAGATGACGATGGACAACATCCATCCCCCAAACTGATAGTATCTACAACTGCAAGAAAGATAGTTCCATCCATCTGCCCTATAGGATCTAAGTTCCCACTCTATCAAAAACAGAGTGACTGGGTAGCAGACTTGACCTAGTGTATAGGGTGTCAGTCTACCACATGGGAGGTCCACAGGTCATACCCCAGCCCTCCTTGACCCATATGGAGCTGGCCCATGCACAGTGCTGATGCACACAATGGGTGCCCTGTCACACAGGGGTGCCCCCACATAGGGGAGCCCCATGCACAAGGAGTGCACTCCATAAGGAGAGCTGCCCAGTGCAAAAGAAAGTGAAGCCTGCCCAGGAATTGTGTTGCACACAAGGAGGGTTGACACAACAAGATGGCTCAACAACAACAACAAAAAACCATAAAACACAGATTCCCGTGCCACTGACAACAACAGAAGCAGACAAAAAGAACATGCAGCAAATGGACACAGAGAACAGACAACTGAGGGGATAAAAATAAAATTAAAAAAATCTTTAAAAAACAAAGAACAACAACAAAGAACAAAAAAACAAAAAACAAAAAAAACAGAGTGATTATCATCATCCCCAAATCCTCAAGATTTAGGAATGAACAAACATAACAGTAGAATGCAACTTTGGACTTAGATAGATGTATTATTTTAGACAAGGAAGATCTTTTATCACTGATATAAAGCTGTGTTTCCAGAAGGAAAGAAAGAATAGCAGTAACATTGGGTATTATGAGGACACTGGAAATTGTCTTGCATGACATTTCAATGATGGATACAGGCCATTATACATTTTGTCAAAGCCCTTAAATTGGGAATTGTAAAGTGTAAATTATAATGTAAACTATAGTCCATGGTTAATAATGCTTCAATATGTGTTCACCAATTGTAACAAAAGTACAACACCAATGAAAGATGTTTTTAATAGCAGAAAATGTGGCTGGGGAGAGGATGGGGTACATGGGAAGCCCCTATATTTTATGTAGCACTTGTGTAATAAAAAAACTTCTTTAAAAATAAAAAAAAGATCCTCAAAAATACACTAGAGGCATTCCAAGCAGGCTGGAACAGGCAAAAGAAGAATTTGAGGTCTAGAGCATGGACACTTGAAATAATAGTCAGAAGAACAGACAGTGAAAAGAACAGAAGTAATTGAGCAGTTTCTCTGGGTCTTGAGTGACAGCATGAAATATACAAACATACTCACTATGGGAATTGAAGAAGGATAAGAGAAGGAAAAAGGGACAGAAAGAATATTAGAGGAAGTAAAAACCAAAATTTTCCAACTCTTATGAAAATCACAAAAAATATGTCGAAGAAGCACAAAACCCTCTAACATGGACAAATCTTACTCTTAGGAACATACTAGTCAGGATGTCAAATGCTAAAGAAAAAAAAAAGTGAATTCAGAAAGCAGAAAGAGAAAAGTGATTCATCACATACAAGGAATTCTCAACAAGACAAAATGCTGAATTCTCATCAGAAACCAATGAAGTAAGAATGCAGTCATTTGTTATATTTTAGATACTTAAAGAAAAAAATTTCAGACAGACATTTCATCTGGCAAAACTCTTCAAAAATGAGTGAAAATTCAAACATTCACAGATTAACAGAAACTAAGAGTTCATCAGGGGAAGCCGACTTGGCCCAGTCGTTAGGGCATCCGTCTACCACATGGGAGGTCCACGGTTCAAACCCAGGTCTCCTTGACCCGTGTAGAGATGGCCCATACGCAGTGCTGATGTGTGCAAGGAGTGCTGTGCCATGCAGGTGTGTCCCCCCCATAGGGGAGCCCCACGCACAAAGAGTGTGCCCATAAGGAGAGCCACCCAGTGCGAAAGAAAGTGCAGCCTGCCTAAGATGGCACCACCCACGCAGAGCTGACACAGCAAGATGACACAACAAAAGAAACACAGATTCCCATGCTGCTGACAACAACAGAAGCGGACAAAGAAGAAGATGCAGCAAATAGACACAGAGAACAGACAACCGGAGCGGGGTGGGGAGGGGAGATAAATAAATAAATAAATCTTAAAAAAAAAGAGGTTCATCAGCAAAGACCTGCCTGAAGGTGCCTGAAGGGAGTTCTACTCATTGAAAATCAGAAGAGAATGGTTTGGAACATTCTAAAGAAATGAAGATCTTCAGTAAAGGTAAATAAAAGGGTAAATGTAAAACCCAATAGTACTGTATCCTCAATAGATAATTCTATTATTTAATTGCTATGAGTCAGAATATAATTGAAAGCCAAAAAGTCATATTTCTTGATAATAATAGGCAAAATATAAAGAAGTAATGTATGACATAAACCACATGAAAAGGGGAAATATGTTATGGGAGCAGAGAACACATATGCATTGAAGCTACAGTTGCTATCTTTTCAGATTAGTTGGTCATAGTTATAGGTTTTGTAATACAAATGCTAGGACAATCACAAAGGAACTATCTAAAAATCATAAGATGCAGAATGGAGAAAGTAATAGTATTCATCAGGGTTCTCTAGGGAAAGTGAACCAACAGAAGATACTTGTAGATGGTATGAACTTTTATAAAATTGTCTCATGTGACCGTGGAGATGCACAAGTTCAAATTCCATGGGGCAGTCTGCAAACCAGGGGCTCCCATGAAGGTCTTTGAAGACTTTCCACGGACACTTGTTGTCTGATGTAGAGATGGATATTCTCTCTCTGACTGCTGGAATCACCTCTCATTTTAAGGCATTCAAATGATTGAATGAGATGTCACTCATTGCTGATGGAAATCTCTTTAGTCGACTATAAATTGTATTCAGCTATCTATACAATAAACTCCCTGATGATTGAAGTCCATGACATTCCCTTTTATTACATTTAGACCAGGGCTTGCTTGATCAGAGAGTTGGGTACCATTACCTGGCCAAAAGTTGACACAGTAGCCTAATCAACACAGACCACTAATTGTCAACTGGCAGCCATAGACATCATCTTAAGCCATAGTTAGTCCTAAATAAAAATAATAACACACACACACACATCTATATGCACCTAACAATTTTCAACTGTTTTTCATACACTTGGAAATCCACTAATTTCCAGGGTGCAAGTCCTTGGGTAATATGCACTCTTTTAAAATATATTTTTTATTAGAGAAGTTGTGAACTTACAAATCAGTAAGGCACATGCATGGAATTCCCAGACAATACCCCTCCACCAATACACTACATTGTTGTGTAGCATTTGTTAAAAATGATGAGATACAGCATCATCCCAGGGTCTTCAGGATAGAGGAATAAAACATGGATTAGAGTGGACTTACTGCTATTCTACTATAGAAATATTCTGACTCTAGCAACGGAAGAAATTATATCATTGATGTGGAAGCAGTGACCACAGGAGTTACTGAAGGCAGGGAGAGGGAAAAAGCGGGTGTGATATTGGGGTATTTTCAGGACTTGGAGTTGTCCCAAATGATATTGCAGGGACAGATGCAAGACTTTGTATATCCTGCCATAACCCACTGAATGGGCTGGGAGGGAATGTAAACTACAAAATAAACTATAATCCATGCGGTGTAGCAATGTTCCAAAATGTACCCATCAAATGCAATGAATGTACCATACCAATAAAAGAAGGTGTTAATGTGGGAGGAGTGGGGGTGTGAGAAGTGGGGTATATGGGAACCTCTTAAATTTTTTATTGTAACATTTTGTGCGATCCATGTATCTTTTAAAAAGGAAGCAAATGTGCTCAAGTGATAGAGCTTCCACCTACCATATGGAAGGATCTGGGTTTAATCTCTGGGGCTTCCTGGTGAAAAAGAAGAAGGGAACACATACCCACATGGTGAGCCAGTGCCCACATCATTTCCCATGTGGTGAGCCAGTGCCCACATGAGTGCCTGCACACATTCTCACATGGTGAGCTACTGCCCTACACAAGTGAATCATATTGCAAGATGATGATGCATCAAAAGAAGGAAAATGAGAAAAGGAGACATCACAGACAGAAAAAACAGCAGGGCAGGAGGAGGGGAAGGGGTAAAATAAATAAATAGTAACTCTTTAAAATAGAGAATAAATTTTTTAAAATTTAAAATGATTGTGAAATAATATCATCAGATAATTACCATTAATTATGGTTTATAGTTTTCCTTTGGTTAGGTTTTTCCATAACTCTTATATTACCACAATATATCTTTGGCATTGATGCAAGAATATTAGAGTATTGCTGTTAACTATAGTCTATAGGCTACACTAATTTTATTTTCCCATGCTTATCCACATTCTTATCACCATGCAATAATGATGTACATTTGTTTTAGTTCATAAAAGAATTTGTACTATTAACCACAGTTCTCATCCACCTCTAGGTTCATTCTACTCTTCAGTTTCTAGATTATCCTTGGCCTTCTTTCAAGTGACATTGACATCCCTAGACTACCCTTTCCAGTCACAATACCAGCTGCATTAGTTCTACTCATTATAGTATGATAGAATCAACCCTATTTATTTCTAAACTTTATTATTAAGTAAATTGAAACTTCCACATACAATAAGCATCAGTACCCCTTCTCAGTCCTTCTCTTATCTCCTAATAACCTATACTCTAGGTTTTAATTCCATGCATCTATTCTTCATATTTAGTTCAGATTAGAGAAACCATGCAACATTTGTCCATTTGTGTCTGGCTTATTTCATTTAACCTAATATCCTCAAAGTTCATCCATGTTATTCTATGTATCCCAATTTCATTTCTTCTTACAGTAGCATAATACACCATTACATGTGTATACCACATTTTGTTTATCCATTCTTTGGTTGATGGAATTTGTGTTTTTCCATCTTTTGGCAATTTTGAATAAGGCTGCTATGAACATTGGTGGTCAAATGTCTGTTTGCATCACAGTTTTAAGTATTTATGAGGATATTCCTAGTAGAAAAATTTCTAGATCATATGGTAGTTAAATATTTAGCTTCCTGAGGAACTGCCAAACTATCTTCCCAGAGGCTGCACCATTTTACATTCCCACCAACAGTGAGGGAGTGTTCCTATTTTACCATATCCTTTCCAGCACATATTGCTTTCTGTTTTTTAAAAAATAATGGCTACTCTATGCAGTGTGAAATAATGTCTCATTTCCTTTTAATTTGCCTTTCCCTAATAGCTGGTGATATTGAATTTTTTTTAATTATTTATTTATTTTTAAAAATTACATTAAAAAAATATGAAGTCCCATTCAACCCCACCACCCCCACTCCCCACTCCCCCCACAGCAACACTCTCTCCCATCATCGTGACACATCCATTGCACCTGGTAAGTACATCTCTGGGCATCGCTGCACCCCTAGTCAATGGTCCACATCATAGCCCACACTCTCCCACGTTCCATCCAGTGGGCCCTGGGGGGATCTACAATGTCCCATAATTGTCCATGAAGCACCACCAGGACATCTCCTCGTCCTGAAAACGCCTCCACATCTCATCTCTTCCTCCCATTCCCCAAACCCAGCAGCCACCATGGCTACCCTTCCCACACCCATTCCACATTTTCTCTGTGGACATTGGATTGGTTGTGTCCATTGCACATCTATGTCAAGTGGGGGCTTAGATACCACATGGATACTGGATGCACTCCTCCTGCTTTCAGTTGTAGACACTCTAGGCTCCATGGTGTGGTGGTTGACCTTCTTCAACTCGATGTTAGCTGAGTGGGGTTTGGCCATTTGTATTTATTATTTTGTGAAATGTGTAAGTATTTTTCCCTTTTTAAAATGGATTGCTTGCTCTTTTATTGTTGAGTGATATGATCTCTTTATATAAAATGGAAAACAAACCCTTGCTTCCTGCCATTGACTGGGTGGCCTGTTCACCTTGGCAAAGTCCTTTGAATCACAGAAGTGTTTAAGTTTTAGGAGGCCCCACTTATCCATGTTCTTTCATTCTTCTGCTTTTGGTGTAAGGTTTAAGAATCCACCACCTACCACCTACATTTTCTTCCACGTGTTTTATAGTTCTAGCTTTTATATTTAGGCCTTTGATCCATTTTGAGTTAAATTTTATATAAATTGTGAGATAGAGATCCTCTTTCTTTATTTTGGTTAAGATATCTATTTCTCCCACCACCATTTGTTGGATAGAGTGCTCTGCCCTAGCTGTGTAGGTCTAAGAGTGTAGCCAAAACTCACTATGCCATAGATGTGAGGGTCTGTTTCTGAACCATCAACTCAGTTCCTTTGACCTATGTGTCTATATTTATGCTAGTACCATGATGTTTTTAACACTCTAGCTAGGTAATATGATTTAAAGTCTGGATGTTGGAGTTCTCCAATTTTGCTGTTCCTTTTGAAGATATCTCAGGTTATTCAGTGTCCCTTACCTTTCCAAATAAATTTGATAATTGTGCTTTCCATTTGTTTAAAAAGTGCTGATGGAATTTTTATCAGGATTGCATTGAATCTGTATATCAACTTGGTAGAATTGAAATCTTAACATATTTAATTTTCTCACCCATGAGGATGGAATGTTCTTCCATTTATTTAGGTCTTTTTATTTCTTTAGCAATGCATTGTAGTTTTCAGAACCAATGCATTATGACTGTGGTTATGTTTGTTCATAAATATTTGATTTTTTAAGTCAGATTGTAAATGGATTTTTTTCATGACTTCCTTCTCAGATTGCACATTACTAGTGTATAATCTATAAACTATCTTTTCAGTTTAATTTTGTATCCTACCACTCTGCTGAAATTGTTTATTAGCTCTAGCAGCTATGTTAGGTTTTGGGGGACTTTTTAGGTATAGGATCATATCATCTGTGAATAGTGAAAGTTTTAATTCTTCCTTTCCTATTTGGATGACTTTTAAATATTTTTCTTGACTGCTGTAGCTAGAATCTCTAGCAATATATTGAACAACAGTTGTGACAGTGGTCACCCTCTTATTCCCTATCTCAATGGGAAAGCTTTCATCTTTCACCATTGATAACAATGTTAGTGTTAGGTTTTTCATATATTGCTTTTATCATGTTGAGAAAGTTTCCTTCAATTCCCCTTTTATAGTATTTATTTTGTAGTATTTTTATCAATAAATTATGTTGTAAATGTCTAATGCTTTTTTCTGCATCAATCAGTAGGATCGCATGATTTTTCTTCTTTGATTTATTAATGTGGTGTAGTATGCTGATTGATTTTCTTCTGTTGAATTACCTTAGCATGTCTTGTATAAAAGCCACTTGACCATGATGAATAAATCTTTTAATGTGTTGGATTCATTTAGGAAATATTTGGTTAAGGATTTTTGCACTTGTAGTCATTACAGAAATGGGTCTGTAATTTTTTTGCATACTATATCCGATGTTATTAATAGGGTGAGATTGGCTTCACACAATGAGTTTGTTAGCATTCCTCTTCTTCAAATTTTTGGAAATTTTGAATAAGATTGGTATTAAATCTTCTTTAAATGCTTGGTAGAAATCACCAGTAAAAAAATCTGGCCCTGTCTTATTCATTTTGGCAAGTTGTTTGATGACTATTTCATTCTATTTACCTGTGATTGGTTTCTTGGGGTCTTCTAGGTTCAGTGTAAGTTGTTTGTACACACTATGAATTTTTTTCAATTCATCTACAATGTCTAGTTTTTTGGCATATAATTGGTCAGAGTATTCTCTTATCATCTCTTTTATTTCTGTGTGGTCTGTAGTAATGTCTACATTTTTTATTTAAGTTTATTTCCATCATCTCTCTCTTTTTTCTTTGTCAGTCTACCTAAGTGTTTGTCTATTTCTTAAATCTTTTCAAAGAACCAACTTTTGGTTTTATTAATTATCATGTTTTTTTCTTTTTTCCTTTTTTTCTCTCAGTTTCATTTATTTCTCCTCTGGTAATTTTTATTTCATTCATTATCCTTGCTTTGAGAATGCTTTCCTGTTCTTTTTCTAGTTCCTACAGGTGTGTAGTTAAATCATTGATTTTAGTTCCTTCTACTTTTTAATGTAAGTATTAAGGTATATAAATTCCACTCTCAGTGCTGAGTTCACACCCAGGGGAGCTCTGTCACATTTCCCAATGGAACAACAATAATCCCCCAAGTACAATGACAAAGACCAACAAGGAAGGATGGTTCAATAATGAGCCCCTGATACTGATGATTATGCTTATAAACCTGTGTGCTTGAAATATGAACTAGGTCTAGAGCTGTAGGGTGCCTAAGAGTTACCTCCTGAGAGCCTCCATGCTGCTCAAATGTGTTCACTCTCTAAGCCAAACTCAGTATATAAATGCATTACCTTCCCCCCAATGTGGGACATGACTCCTGGGGTGAGCTTCCCTGGTGCTGAGAGATTACTACCAATCACTAACTGGAGAAGCATCTAGAAAGAGATCTCAAATAAAAGGGTCAACTCAGACCAGCAGAATATCTCAGCCTACATGTTGGATCAAGTGTTAAAAATTGTTCTTTGACCTTGAATAAAAGGGGGAAATGGCAAAGACAAATGAATTGATATGGCTAAGAGTCTTCTAAAAAGTGTTGGGAGGTCATCAGAGGAA
Organism: Dasypus novemcinctus; assembly: GCF_030445035.2. Lineage (NCBI taxonomy): Eukaryota > Metazoa > Chordata > Mammalia > Cingulata > Dasypodidae > Dasypus > Dasypus novemcinctus. The sequence goes on from NC_080697.1 coordinate 63,604,122, forward strand.
AGGGGCCACAGTAGTTGCTGATGGCAGGGAGAAGGTAGAAGAGATGTGATGTGGGGCATATTTTGGGATTTCGAGTTGTCCTTAATGATATTGCAGGGTCAGACGCTGGACTTTATATACCCTGCCATAACCCATTGAATGTACTGGGGGAAGAGTGTGAACTACAGGGTAAACTATTATCTGTGTAGTGCAGCAGTGCCCCAAAATGTGTTCATCAAATGTGATGAGTGTGCCACAATGATGAGGGAGGTTGTTGGTGTGGGACGAGTGGGGTGGGGGATGGGGGGTATACAGGAACCTCATATTTTTTAGTGTAACTTTTTTTTGTGATGTATATATCTTCAAAAAAATACAATCTACAAAAATGATGTGGTGGAGGTGGGGAATGGATTATATGGGAACCTCAAGTTTTTTAATGTAACATTCCTTGTGATCTATTAACTTTAATGGACCTCATATTATTTGAATGTAATATTTAAAAAAATAAAAATAAAAAAGAAAGAAAAAAAATAAAGCAATTTTAGTTAACTCTAAAAAAATTCACTCTTGGCACTGTCTGTGCTACTTCCCATAAGCCTTCTTTTGGTGTTTATTTTTTTAACGTTCCATTAAAAAAATATGAGGTCCCCATATAGCCCCTACCCCCCTCACCCCACTCCTCCCCCCATACCAACAACCTCCTCCATCATCATGATACATTCATTGCATTTGGTGAATACATCTCTAAGCACCGTTGTACCTCATGGTTAATGGTCCACATCACAGTTTTGATATATTGTCTTCTCATTTTCATTTGTCTCAATATTTACTGAATTCTCTCCCAATTTCTTCTTTGACCCACTGAATATTTTGGTATGTTGTTTAATCTCCATATATTTGTGAATTTTCCCTTTGTGACACCTATTGTTGATTTCCTCCTTTATTCCATTATGATCATAGAAATTGTTTTGTATAATTTCGCTCTTCTTTAATTTATTGAGATCTCCTTTATGGCCTAACATACAGTCTATCCTGGAGAAATATCCATAAACACTTGAAAATAATGTGTATCTTGTTGTTTTTCAGTGCAATATTCTTTATATGGCTATTAGATTTAATCCATTTATGATATTATTCAAACTCTGTTTCTTTATTGATCTACTGTCTGGATGGTCAATCTAATGCTGAGAGTGGTGTACTTAAATCCCCAACTATTAATGTACAGACTTCTATTTCTCCTTTCATCTTTGCCAGTGTTGGCCTCATTTAATTTGGGGCAACCTGGTTAAGTGCATATGAATTTAGGATTGTTATTTTTTCCTGGTAAATAGCCTCTTTTATTAATATATAATGTCCTTCCTTGTTCCTAATAACAGTTTTCCTTTAAAATCTATATGAACTGATATAAGTATAGTGCATCTCTAGCTTATTTTTGTAAATTTTAAAAAATTATCTATTTTAAGATACATGGATCACACAAAATGTTACCTTTCAAAATATAAGCAGCTCCCATATACCCCACTCCTCACACCCCTACTCCTCCCATGTCAACAACTTCTTTCATTGATGTGATACATTTATTGCATTTGATGAGTACATTTTAGAGCATTGTTATACAGCGTGGATTATAGTTTACCTTGTAGTTTACACTCTCTCCCAGTCCATTCATTGGGTCATTTCAGGATATATAGTGTCCTGCATCTGTCAGTGCAATATTATTGAGGACAATTCCAAGTCCTGAAAATATCCCAATATCACAGCTCTTTTTCCCTCTCTCTGCCTTGAGCAACTCCCATGGCCATTGTCTCCACATCAGTGATATCATTTCTTCCATTACTAGAATCACAGTAATGTGTGGAATATCTTTTTCCAACTTTTCAGTTTCAATTTATTGGTATATTTGGTGTAAGATGAGTTTCTTTTAGACAGCTTATAGAGGGCTCATATTTTCTTATCCATTCCACCATTCCACCAGTCTGTGTCTTTTGTTTGGGAGAGTTTAATTCATTAATACTCAAAGTTATTATTGTAAAAGCAAATCTTACTTCACATATTTTGACTTTATGTTTTCTATGTCATATTTTATTATCACCATTCTTTTTACACTTTTTGTTTCTTTTAATGATATAATATTCATTTCTAGATTCTCTTTCAGGCTCTTCCTCTGTGTTTTTCTTTTCAGGCTGAGAGTGTCTCCAACTGCAAGCAGGAGAATTGCACCCATCAGACATGTGGGATCTAATTCTCCTCTTAATGTAGAGGTGGAGTGACCATTGCCATCCCAGGGTCCACAGGATGGAAGAATATAATATGGATTGTAGTGGATTTGCTGGTATTCTACTATAGAACTGTTGTGACTCTAACAATGGAAGTGATTGTATCATTGATGTGTAGACGGTGGTGATGTGTAGCAACAAGAGTTGCTGAGGGCAGGAGAGGGAGGAAGAGGTGGGATATGGGACATTTGTGGGACTGAAAGTTGTCCTTAATCTCTTTAGCCATCTCTTTGAATTTATGAAGGAAATTTGAGTATCTGTGGTTAGTTGTCTTAACTCTTTATGTCATCTGGGGGTTTATGTTGTTTCTTTGATTGGGCCATATCTTGCAGTTTTTTGGTGTGTATCCTAATTTTTTGTTGGCATCTTGACATCAGCTTACGAGATGTTTTTATTATGTTCAGTTTCTTTATTTAGTTTAGGACTTTCTTGCCCTTTCTTCTTTGCTGTTTGTGTAGAAGAAGCCATAGATGTAGTTGGTACTGTAAACTGTAGAGGCTATGTTACCCATGATGACCCAGTAACTGATTAAACTTTTTCCAACTTTCTCCTCTGCCAGGGGTATGGACAGAGCCACAGCAATATGTAGTAATCCAAGTTGTGCAGGCCAAGACAGTTGTAGTTGTCAAAAGACACTGACGAAGCTTCATATCCCTTCTTCCCCTGTCTGGGGTGGGGATGAGGCTGAAGGGGTTGTCAGCAAACTATTACATGTGGGTCACTACTAACCACAGGTGCCCAGGTAAACTGGCATGGCACTGCCCCCCTCGTTCTCTGCCAGGGGTGGGGATGGATCCTCTGGGGTAGCCAGCAACCTAATCCTTGTGGACCAAAATCATCAGTAATTGCTCTGAAGGTTGTGTGAATACAGTCCCTTCTGCCCTTTAAAGGGTGTGGATTGAACTACAGGCACCCAACAGACCATTCTGCATGGGTCAAAAGCACCTACAGTTGCCCAGAGAAGCTGAGGAAACAAAACTAATACTATCCTTTTAGGGAATGGGGTGGAGCCACAGGCACCCAACAGTCCAGTCCACTCAGGCTGATAGAGCCTGCAGGTTCTGGAGAAGCTGAGGAAACATATCTCCCATTGAGTTTTATTGGTGAGTGGGTATGAAGCCTCAAATGTCCAACTATTTAGTCTGTGTGGCCAAAAGCACATATAGTTGTCCAGAGAGGCCATATCGGGGTTGGTGGTGAAGCCACAGGCACCAGAAAGTCTAGTTTTTGCAGGCCAAAAGCACCTGCAATGGCCAAGAGAAGCTAAGAAAACACCAGCTCCCTCCTATCCTATAACAGGCCCAAGAATGGAGCTACAGGTGTTAGAATATCCAGTCTGTGTGAGTTAAAATAGTATAGTTGCTCAGAGAGGCTGAGGGGGCACAGTTCCCTTCCTATTCTGTTTGGGAGCAGGGATAAAGCCACAGTAGTCCAAATATACAATCTTCATCGGCTGAAACACTTTCAGTTGCCCAGATAGGATTAAGAAACACCAGCTGCCTCTGGTGGGGAGACCCCTGGGGGGCTGAGGGTATACTCAAAGGCACTCAACAAACCAGCTTGTGTAGGCCAAAAGCACCTGGAGCTGCCCGGAGAGACCATATATCCACTTGTATGGCTGAAGGGTGGAGCCCCACATATCTGAGTATCTGTGCTGAAATTTCCTGCAGTTTTCTGGGGAGGTTAGTGCAGGTACCCCCATCTTTCTCCCTTCCAGATGTGGATCTGGAGCATAGGCTAGAGTTGCAATTCAATCTAGGCTGAAAGAAGCCTCACCTTACCATCACTGTGATTCTTAATAAGCCCTTTATCCTCTCATGCCAGGGGTGAGTAAAAATGATTGCTACTGGTCTCTTTCTGACATGGACAGATTCAAAGTGTAGCTATTCTTAGGATTATCATTTAGTCACCCAAATTTATTAATCAGAAGCTGTAATTGGCACCCTTCCATCTCTTTCTACTCTGTTTTGGGGAAATAGAACTTCTACTCCAGCCACAGAACAGATCCCTAGATGGCTTGTGCCATCAGTGAAGGAAAGGAACCAGCCTCTATGGCATGGAGTGCACAAAGCATGAATCTTCACTGCAGATGTGCAATGTCCTTCTTCCATTCTTTCAAGGATGTTGCAGGATGCTCTTCTGGTCTTCTTGGCCTTTTAAATAGTGCTTTAGATAGCTCTGGGTCATTAATAACTATATTGTAGGATGAGTTGTCTCTGGGAGCACCTTACACTACCACCAACTTGCCCCTTTCCTTCATAGTATTAACCTTTAAAGTTGATATCCATAAATACAATGATACGGAACTTATATTATATGATAAGTGAAAATGTTAGGAAGAAAACAAAGATTTTCTTTTTTATGAACATATACATACATACTCATAACCAAACAAAGAAGAAATATTCATGACCATTACAATCATCATTTCAGTAGATGGTTATGTAGTCAAAGTTCATATTTATCACTACATTCTTCTGCTACCCATCACAAGTTCCCTTTGTCCTTAGCAAGCAACTCAGCTGGCAAAGGTTCTTCACCTGGTGGGGTGACCCAAACTTTCATTCCTAAAGGTTCTGGGCCATTGTTAATCCCACTTGGATTGGGATGTTGCAGGTTTCCATTGACTTCAATCACAGGGCGTGGAAATACTAAGAGATGCTCCAGGGGGTCTCTTGTATTCCAGGCAAACTCTTCTTTACCTCCATTTTGTAGGTTCAGTCCTATTTTCTCTTGACAGTCCTGATCAATCACCCTAGCCAGTACAGTAATTGCTTTCTTTGCCTATTGGTTCAGAGGCATGAGAACCCCAAAATGGTCATGTGGCAGTCAACTTCCAGTTCAATGGAATTATTGTTGTGTTACCTGGTGGAAGAACTCCTCCTTTTGAAACTAAGACCTGTAGACCAGCAGAGCTTAAGGTTGCAGGGGCAGGAACCAAAAAACTTTCCCAGTGGATCACTAGAGGTAAGAGTGAGTAGTGCCACTCCCATTTCCCCCCTTGATTCCTGGACTTATGACTCCTGGTTATGTCAGAAATAGCACCATAGAGTGGATACTGTTTAAGAGCATAAACAGCCCCCTGGAGAACATTGCCACAGCCATACAGGTATTATCACCTAGTTGGCACCATAATTGTCTTCAAAAGGCCATACCACCATTCTATCAATCCAGCTGCATCAGGATGATGGGGAACATGGTAGGACCAGTGAATTTTATGAGCATATGCACATTCCTAAATGTCATTTGCTGTGAGATGGGTTCCTTGACCAGAAGCAGGGCTGTATGCAATATATGGTTGTGAGTAAGACATTCAGTAAGTCTGTGGATGGTTGTTTTGGAAGAAGCTTTGTATACAGGGAAAGAAAACCCATACCTAGCAGGCTGATCACCCCAGGGAATTGTGCCATATAAGGGGCAGAGTTTGGGTCTCTTCTGCTGGCACATTGTGCATTGAGAAGACGTTCTAGCCAAGTCAGCCTTAGTGAGGAGACACCCATGTTGTTGAGCATATGCATAACCTCCATCCCTACCACCATGACCACTTTGTTCATGGGCCCATTTGGCAATGACAGGAGTGGCTGGTGAAAGAGACTGAGCACTATACAAAGAGCTGGTCATATTATCTACTTGTTTATTAAAATATTCTTAAGGTGAAGCCACTTTCTGGTCAGCTTTCATGTGGGACACAAATATTTTCATGTTTTTTCCCTCTCAGAAATATCTATCCACATACCTCTTCCACAGACCTCTTTGTCACCAAGTTTCCAATCATATTCCTTCCAATTCCCTGACTATCTGAAAAAACCATTGACCACACCCCATAAATCAGTATAAAAATACATGCCTGCCTATAAGGAAAATGAACAACCAAGTGCACTGCATGAAGTTCTGCCCACTGGGAGAGTTTGCTTCAACACTGTCCTTCAGGGATGTCCTAGAAATGGGCTGCTATGCTGCAGCTGTCTACATTTGGGAAGTACTTGTATATCTTGCAGAACCATCTGTAAACCACGCCTGAGTTTTCCTTTCATCAATCAACTGATTGTAAGGAATCCACAGGAAGCCATAGCTGTGGGCTGGGAAAAAGAGGGTAATGTGGCAGGGGTGGTGATCATGGGCATTTGGACCACTTCCTCCTGTAATTTACTTGTGCCTTCAGAATCTGCTGAAGAATATCTTGCATATACCACTTCCACTTTATGATGGAGTGCTGCTGTGCACACTCAACTTGATGGTTTGATGAGTCAGACAATACCCAGCTCATGATAGGAATTTCAGGGCTTATGGTAACTTGCTGGCAATTGTTAAGTGTTCAGACCCTACTAAAGCCCAGGAGCAGGCCAAAAGCTGTTTCTCAAAAAGTGAGTAGTTATTTGCAGGTGTGCCAGGGATTTGCTCCAAAATCCTGAGTCTGTGTTGTGATTCTCCTATAAGGTTCTGTTGAAGGTTTCAGACAGCATCTCTATTTACCATTGACACTTCCAGCACCATTGGATCTGCTGAATCTCGTGGCTCAAGTAGAAGGATAGCTCGCATAGCATCCTGGATCTTTCACAGAGCCTGTTCCAGTTCTCATTCAAAGATAGTATTTTTTCTGGTCACTCAGTAAATGTGCCAGTGTAACACACACAAATGAAGAATGTGTTGTATCCAAAATCTGAAGTGACTAACTAAGTATTGTTAGTTTTTTTGGCTATCCTCTTAGCATTTAAGGATTCCAGTTACATGACAGCTGTTCCCACAGTAATACATGTGGGTATTACTACAGGGAAGAGTGACTACAGAACTCTTTAGGGAAAATAGAGTTAGTGTAAAATTTACTCCTCACAGTCCTGATGAAATGTGTGTTATCTGGGGCTTACTGGAGGTGGGTGGACAAGTCTTAAATGGTAAATCCATTCTATCATTCCAACCTCTTAGTCTTTGGATCTCATCTACAGTAAAGCATTTTAAATTAGGCACCTGGACCTCAGGAATTCTAGGTCATCTTTTGGTCCATGTTTCAGCCAGCCACCCAGAGTCCATTTTAACAACTCAAGCTACAGCATTGAATCCGGATCTCTGTTTAGTAGGCCCATATTGATATATTCAATTTGATCTAATTTTATATTCTTTCTACCATTATCCCACAACCTTATTATCCATTTTCCCACCCATATTCCTCTGATTTTTATCTACATAAATTGTTCTTTTAAACCATAATGTATACCTCATAGGTCACAATTTGTACTCGCCTTTGGGAGCCTGTGGTGCTTTTCTTCTAGTTTTATGTCTCAAAGACAAGAGGGGTGGTGAGGTTGGGAAAGGAGAAGGATAAGAAATGTCTTTCAAGGGAATTCCTCTGCATTTATGTCTGGTGAGACAGGCTTAATCTCTTAAGTGGGTGTATGATGGCATACACCCTATTGCAAGGTTGAGTTTGGTGATAGTTTCTACAGGATAGGGAGTAAGTGGAGACTACTTGGGTCATTCTTGAGATTAAACAGTGCAAGCTTGAGTTTGGCATTTAACTGCCACAGGGGAGACTCGAGATTAGGCAGTGTAGGCCTAAATTTGAATGGTAATCACCTCTGGGCTGGGAGGGGGTCTGGACTCCCTGAGGCAGGCTAGAAGCTGGGTGACACAAACTTGGTATTGCTTGGTCTCCTCACAGGGCAGATTGTTACAGGTTTATTTGGCAAAGTCTCATCAGAATTTAGTTTCAATGTCCCCACTGCCATCATCAAAAATCCATATGTCTCCACCCAATCCTCACTGTCTCATTCATTCCAATCAATGTTTTCACTCTAACAGCAAACATCCTGTAAGTTTGATATTTTAGTTTCCATTGTAAATCTGCTCCTAGTACAATGAGACTCTGAGTCTTGTTTTCTGGTAACTCAAGTCTGTGACTGCACAGAACAAGATTTTCTTTCAGAGCACACATTGAAATTTTCATATCATACATGTGGTGCTGGAACAGCAACAATCCCCAAAGTGCAAGGGCAAAGACCAATGAAGAAGGTGATCCAATTTTGAGCCCTTGATACAGGTTACTATGCTTGAGAGCCTGTATGCCTGAAATTTCAACTAGACCTAGAGCTGCAGAGTGCCTAAGAGTTACCTCCTAAGAGCCTCCATGTTGCTCAAATGTGGACACTCTCTAAGCCAAACTCAGCATGTAAATGCATTACCTTCCTCCCAGTATGGGACATGACTCCTGGGGATGAGCCTCCCTGGCACTGAGGGATTGCTACCAATCACCAGCTGGTGATGTAACTAGAAAAAGATGTTGAGTAAAAAGGTGAAATGGCAAAAACAAATTAGTTTATATGGCCAAGAGACTTCAAGAAGAGTTGGGAGTTCATTAAAGGGGTTGCACTTATACAAGTCTCAGTAGGATCCCAGAGACAGCCAAAGTAGATACAACCCCAGATACTGGTGCTCCTGAGGGCCACAGAGACACACAGGTTCTATGGCCATGGCAGATGGCTCTAGAATTTAGTGTCTTGTCATCAGGCCCTACTTTGGAATTTGTGTTCCTGAGTGTGATGGAATTGGACTCAGATGTGACCTTTCCACACATGCCTCTTTTGTCACTTTTACTGAGCCTGTGGTTGATGCTGGGGTTGGGGTATACTGAGAAAACTTGAGTCTCTATACTGGCCATGTGCCAGCTGTGCCCTGAGCCTCAGCAGAATTGCAACTCCTACTCTCTGGTTTATTGTACTTACCCAAGTCAGCTAAGAAGGAAGTGAAGATAGTCAACCACATCATCATGGAACTGAGAGTGCCTACAACTGCAAGCAGGAGAAGTGCATCCATCAACCATGTAAGATCTAAGCTCCCTCTTGATTTAGAGGTGCAGTGAATATTACCATCCCAGGATCCACAGGATAGAGGAATAAAATATGGATTAGAGTGGGCTTATTGGTATTGTACTGTAGAACTATTATGACTCTATCAATGGAAGAAATTGTGTCATTAATGTGGAATCAGTGGCCACAGGAGTTACTGAGGGTAGGGAGAGGGAAGAAGAGATGTGATGTGGTGGCATTTTTGGGACTTGGAGTTGTTCTAACTGATATTGCAGGGACAGATGCTGGACATTATATATCCTGCCATAACACACTGAATGGACTGGGGGAGAGTGTAAACTACAATGTAAGCTATTACCCATGTGGGCAGCAGTGCTCCAAAATGTATTCGCCAAATGCAATGAGTGTGCCACAATGATGAAAGAGGTTGTTGATGTGGGAGAAGTGGGGTGAGGTGGAATATGGGTTATGTGGGAACCTATTATATTTTTAATGTAACATTTTTTTGTGATCTATGTATATTTAAAAAAAGACTATTTAATAAAAAAGATAAATTATATTTATATTAAACAACAGTAGGTGTACAATGCATGCCAACAATTACAAGCCTATACATATAAACGCATACTCAATCATGAATATACATATTAACTTACTATAAATGTCATGAAATAATGGCAAGCAGCTGAATAGTTTGAAAAGTTTTGTATTCTATCAGATAACTATTACATCAGAATGCAGAGGAGGAATGGTGGTGTGGGGCGTTATTGATGGGGGACACACGTTTAGGAGAGAGTTCTTCAGGACATGTATATAGGGTACATAAAAATATTCAGATATATGTTGTGTATTTTCATACTAGTTATAGTTAACAAATGACAACTGAGGGAGTGCTGAGTTCCTAGTCAGGGAAGCTCTTCACATTCCCCAAGGGAACAACAACAATTCTGCAAGTGCAAGGGCAAAGACCAATGAAGGATGGCCCAATGATGAGTACTTGATACTGATGACTATGCTTCTAAGCCTGTGTGCATGAAATTTGAACTAGCCTTAGAGTTGCAGGGTGCCTAAAAGTTACCTCCTGAGAGCCTCCATGTTGCTCAAATGTGGCCAGTCTTTAAGTTAAGCTCAGCATGTAAACGCATTACCTTCTCCTCAGCATGGGACATGACTCCAGGGCATAAGGCTTCCTGGTTCTGGGGGATTATTACCAATCATTAACTGGTAATACAACTAGAAAAAGCCCTAGAATAAAAGGGGAAAGGGGAAAGACAAATGAGTTGCTATGGTTAAGAGTCTTTAAAAAAGTCAGGAGGTCATCAGAGGGCTTGCACTTACACACACATCAGCAAGATCTCAGAGACAGCCACAGATGATGCAACCCCAGGTACTGATGCTCCAGAGGGCTATGGAGACACACCAGTTCTATGGTCACGACAGTTGGCTCTGGAGTTCAGTGCCTTGTCAGTGGGCTCTACTTTGTAATTTGTGCTCCTGAGTGTGATGGAGTTGGACTCAGATGTGACCTTTCCACACATTCCTCACTATTATTGAACCTGTGGTTGGTGCTGGGGCTGGTATACATGCAAAAGTCTTGAATCTCTGGACTGGCCATGGGCCAGGTGGGCCCTGAGCCTCAGCAGAGTTGCTACTCTTACTGTCCAGTTTGTTGCACTTACACAGGTCAGCTAACAGGGTGGTGAAGATGGTCAACCACCACACCAGGGAACTGAGAGTGCCTAAAACTCCAAGCAGGAGAATCACATCAATCAACCATGGGGGATCTAAGCTCTCTTTCAATATAGAGTGGACATAACCCACCCAGGGCCCACAGGATGTAGGAATAAAACATGGATTAGAGTGAATTACTGGTATTCTACTATAGAAATATTGTGACTAGTCATGGAAGAAGTTGTATCATTGATCTGGAGAAAGTGGCCATGGTAGTTGCTGAGGGGAGAAAGAGGGAAGAGGAGATGAGATGTGCAGGCATTTTTGGGACTTGGATTTGTCCTAAATGATATTGCAGGGACAGATGCTTGACATTATATATCCTACCATAACCCACTGAATGTACTCTGGGGGAGTGTAAACTCCCATGTAAACTATAATCCATGTGGTACAGCAGTGCTCCAAAATGTATTCCCTAAATGCTATGAATGTGCCACAATAATGAAAAAGGTTGTTGATGTGGGAGGAATGGAGGTTGGGGTCTGGGGTATGTGGAAACCTGTATATTTTTTAAAGTAACCTTTCTTGTGACCCCTGTATCTTTAAAAGACAATTTAATTAAAAAATTAAAAAACATAAATATAAAAGTTAAGAAAAATAAATAAATAAAATAAATATAAAATAAAAAAGAATCCTATGAATAACAAAATTAGAAATAATAAAAATGGCAGTGTTGCTCTCAGTTAATGACAATAGCATTCCCAATTTAGAGATCAAAAGACAATACAGTATATTATGCAAGAAGGCATTGATTTAGGAAATACTTTAACCGATATCACAAACTATTTTTTTTCCTCCACTAGAGATTACTTTGCCTGCATCAATGTTTATTATACGATTATGGTCATTATATATGAGAAAACTTTACGAAACTCAACTTAAATGTGTCTTTCTGTATTTTTATTTTTATGATGTATTGATGTAATGAATAAGAAGACTTATGAATAAAATAGAAATACATTTATGTAATTTTGTCTCCTTACTGTGTAGAGCTCAGTATCATCTAGTAAATATTCATGATTCCAAATTTCTAAACCTACCATAAATCCAATTTTGTAAATAATTTTTGCTTTCAGAAAAATATAAGTAGGAAATAAAATTTCTTCTGTATTATAAAATAGGAAAATATTATTATGATCTCTGTTACCAATATATAGCACAGATGGGTCTTTTTAACTAAGATAAAGATGAATTTTTAACATGATTTTATGAACAGCTTTCAGGTGAAATTATTTACATTTTTAGGAATAATTAAATATAATACTGAGTAAATGATTCTGCTCATAAATGTACAAATTGATCAGGAAAAATTAATATATAGTTTATTCTAAAACATTCTAAAACATTTAAAGAATTATTGGAAAAAAAGAAATTTAGCAAAAGATAAGAGCCAATCATAATGACACTTCAGATATATGTAAATTTGGAGGGGAATCCTTTAAAAAAACAAGTTTTCATTTTCTCTGTGCTGGTACACAATTCCAAGGCTATCCCTTAGAAATAAAGTCATAGTTTCAAAAGTTGGAATAGACAAGAAAATTAATATTGAAGCATTTTTCAATGTACCCCATCAAAATGGGATGTCTTAAAATAATTATCCTATCACTTTCCTAAATAAAGCATTTTCTTCATAATTTTCTTCACAGCCTCCAATATCTGTTTATTTCTAAGACTATAGATAATAGGATTCAATAATGGAGGGACTATAGAATAGAACACAGAAATGATCATGTCTAAAATAGTGGGTGAGGTGGAGGTTGGCTTCATATACACAGAAGCAATTGAGGTGAGAAAGACAGATACCACAAGGATGTGAGGAACACAGGTGGAAAAGGCTTTTCCTCGCTTTCCCTTTCTGGGGAACTTGAGCACAGTAGAAAAGATGTAAACATATGACCTGGTAATAAAAGCAAAGCAGCCACCAACAATCACCACTGCAGAGATGAAGACTGAAATTTCATTGCTGAAGGTGTCAGAGCAGGAGAGCTTCAGCAGAGAGGGGATGTCACAGAAAAACTGATGGACCACATTGGACTGACAGAAGGGCAGCCTGAATGTGTTGCCAGTGTGGATTCCTGAATAGGCTAGACCACTGAGTACTGAGGCCAGAGTCATCCAGACACAGACACGACGGTTCATGATCATAGGATAGTGGAGGGGCTGGCAGATGGCCACATAGCGGTCATGGGCCATGGAAGTGAGGAACATCACTTCCACATATGCACAAAAAAGGACTGTGAAGACCTGAGTCGCACACCCAGCCACTGATATGGTTCTGTCGTCAGTGAGAAAGGTGGCACTGGCCTTGGGGACAGTAGCAGAAATGTAACACATGTCTAAGACAGACAGATTCCTAAGGAAGAAATACATGGGGGTGTGAAGGTTCTTGTCATTGGTGGTTACTATGACAATGAGAAAGTTCCCCATCAAGGTTGCCAAGTACATCAGCAGGAATAGCATGGCATGGAGGATTCTGTACTCCCACACATCAGAAAATCTTGTAAGCAGGAATATATTCTTCACAGTAGTGTTGGACATGTTCAGGTAATCTGTTTTTAACATACAGAGACAAAGCACATATTCCTAAACAACATCACAACTCAACATGAGGAAAGAAATTAACACATGAATATTCATCAACTCAAATTTATAAAACTTTATTCTTTGTAGTTCCCATTGGTTATTTGGAAATAGCATAGTGTTTCCTTATGATCCTTTAGTCTCCCTGTTTGCATATCTTATTTCCAGTTCCTAGGAAGCAATAAAAATAATCATTTAGAGCTTATAACTATATTTGATTAATTTTTTAAAAATTAACTAGCTATACTTTGAGTATACTATAGGACAAAATTTGCTTGGAAGTATAATTGAGTTCATATATAAAATTTTAATACACAAGTGACTCATTAGCAGTGTTTAATAAATGTTAGCACATTGTTAGTTAATGACCAAATAATCTTAATAAATATAGTGTTATTATAAGGATGGCTATTTCCAATAAATAGACCTTCCCGATCTAATGTTACAAAGGACAAATATGCCTTTCAATGAGAATGTGATTATGAGTGAACAAGCAATAGACTGGAGGAATCTTCCTCAAACAATTTCAAAGTGAAAATGGAAGCTAAGGTTTTTATATGGAAAAATAAGAAAAGGGTTATTTGAGAAGAAAAATAAGTAAAAAAAAGTGATTCTAGGGGTCTCGTGAGGAGGGCAGGCAAAACTGAGAAAGTGTGGTTAATATCCCGCAACAAACTAAGTGCAAAGAGTAACCTCCCAATTGTTCTAGAATTTTCAAAGTTGATTAAGAAATTACAATAAGCACATGTTCCAGCTGTCACTAGGATGATACTTTTGTATCAGAGCCTAACAAAACTCTTTGTGATTGTAATCCTTTATCTTCCCACTAGCTGGAAAATTGTTTTTATTTATAATTCCATACTATGACTTGTGATACTGACTTCATTTGTAAATTCACCCTCCAGGATTCCTCACCCTAAGACTACTTTTTAATTGGCTTTATATATATCCTCCTTGCATCTACTAATTTTATTCTTTATTTATATTTAACAGGTTCATGTTATTGATACTTACAAAAGCATAAATTCATGCAAAGTATACAATCAATGGTATTTGATCACATATTTGAGGATTCATTACTCCAATAATTTTTAGATTATCTTCATTATTCCAACAACAATAACAACCATAAAAATAAAAAACAAAAAAAACTCATCACCTCCCAATCTCCCTATGCTTCCCCTGCCATACATAGCTGCTATTCTTTTTCCTTCTCTCTAGTTTACCTGTATATATATTTTGCAATAAAGATTTAGTTTTATATATGCAATGTCATCCTTATACATATTTTACATGAGATTTCACTATATTATACAGTTCAAAGTTATATTATTTAGCTTTCCTTCTAGTAATAAAAATGTCCTTAGGCTTTCCCTTTCAACCACTGACATACCCATATAATAGCTCCACTAATCACAAATAGTATGATGGACTGCCAACATTTCATTCTCAAAGAATTATAAACAACCTTTAACCAATTCTGCACAGATTATCCATCAGCTTTCCTTCTCTACCCTCATTATATTTCTGATTACCTATATTCTAATTATTAATTCCGTGAGTTTACATAATACTCTTTACCATTCAATACTTCTACTTCCCTTTCTTTGCCTCCCTTATACTCTTCTTTCCTCTTTCTCTTTCTCTCTCTCTCTTACCCTTAACCTTCATATCTACCTAAATTATTTATTAGGTCCTTGCGATTTTTCCCCTTTCTTAATCTAAATACCACAGCCAGAAAATTGGATGGTATTAATAACATTTTTATTAATTTATAATGTTATGTATAGTTTATATCATCCATATCTTAAATACTTTAGTGGTTATTGAAGTTCTAGAAGCTGGGAAGCAACCTATGCAATAATAAAATGCAAAGACTGGATCAAGGAAAGGTCTGTGAACTTGTTAGTCATGGAAATATAAGAGCAGGTATTCTAAGCCACAATTGTCTCTTTAGATAGTCCATTGTCATGTTATATTTCTTCTACCTGAACTTCCGATCCTACTGAGTTTCATGGTTTCCCACCATAGTGATCTCTATTTTTTGTTAACTCTGAGCATTGACTTGTACAATACCATCCCTAGTTGTCAAATAGTCCAGGAGCCATGAGAGCAAGGTTTTAGATTTTTAATCAAGGTTATCAAGGAAAGAAAATCACTCTATTAATTCCCTATGTATTGAGTACTTAATGCACAATGAGAAATCTTCAAACCACTTTTCATATCACTCATTTCCATATTTCTTATCCATTCCTAACAGTATGCTATAATTTCAAAGAAAGGTATTTTATTATAAATGTTTTTTTACTCAACTATAAGAGTAAAATATTTAAGTTGCCCAAGTCACTTTTCCATATACATATTTTTAAAATTTCTATGGCAATTCCATTGAAGGCAGCCTATGAAGCAGTATTATAGCTTGAATAGAAAAATATTGGGAAACTAACTTCAGCCCATTCTGGTTACAAATAAATTTTTGGTTTAAAAAATAATAAAATAACCTCAAATAACTTTACTTTATAAAGTGACAGTGTGACAAAACACGTTAAGATATCTTGATCTCTTAACTCAAGTCTTTCAGTATAAAGTAATTCTCATGCATTGTCACTCATTTTCCTCCTAATCAGGTGAATTAGAGTGAGTGAAACCATCCATCTTTAGGTCACATTCATTATAGTCTTCATTCTCTCTCCTCTTTCACTAATGCTAATATATCCCATTAGCCTATTACCTTTCTATGTATCTGTGAACTTATATAAGTGCATATATTCCTTTGTTAAAAAAAATCATTCTCAAACTCTGATTGTTAATATAATTGTTTGATACTTTTTTCGTTAATTTTTCCAGAAAATGTTGTATCAATCTCAGAGTTTTTATTTGAAACATAAAAATTTACCTCCTGCCAACGTCTAAGTATCTCATTCCATGAAAAACTACATCAGAAGATGGATTGCTTGATATGTCAGTTTTCAACTTCCTGAAATTCCTTTAGTGTGTGCTACAATAATTTCCACTCATGATGCCACAGCTATGCTTTCCTATGGTTCACCTTCATATTACTATAGTCATATATTTCATTAAAGGCATATGAGGGTCCAAGGTATCATTTCTCAATAGCCAGTTTCAAATTGCATTTTAATAATATTCCACATTTCTTCATTTGAAATCTCTAGCTCTCCCTCAGCTCCCCTTTCTATTTGTCCTCTTCATTGTTATGCTAACATCTAGTCTTATATGACTCTATCCTTGCCTTTTCCCATTTTTTTGAAACTTCACTCTACTTTCTCCACTATTCCTAAACTAGATTTCAGTTAGTAGCTGTCATAATTATGGCAAGTCATTATCATGTATCTCAAAATA
Organism: Dasypus novemcinctus; assembly: GCF_030445035.2. Lineage (NCBI taxonomy): Eukaryota > Metazoa > Chordata > Mammalia > Cingulata > Dasypodidae > Dasypus > Dasypus novemcinctus. Next base: position 63,620,848 of record NC_080697.1, read on the forward strand.
TATTTTAATATATATTTTATTGAAGTATATATTCATACATGAACATATATAAACAATATGTCTATAGTAAAAGTTGTGAGCTTACAAAATAAAGGTGCATAATATCATACAGGGATTACAGACATCACAACTCCACCATGTTAACCATTATATTTTAAAAATAAAATTGTCATTAAAGATCTCAGGTATAACACATACTTTTCTGACTTCTGGTAAAACTTCATTAGCAATGTTGTTTTTTAAAGATCACATACTACTTAAAACTGATTAAACATGTATACATCTTAGTTCTCCATCATTTTATTATAAAATACTTTTAGTTTAGTACAAATGTTATTGAAATTTAGACCAACTTAGATATTATATGTGGCATTATTGAAATCCCTAGCAAGAAGGTCCCCAAGAATTTTCCCAAATAATACCTACCCTATTAATTATCATTAAAAATTTCAAAAAGTTATTTGGAAATATTACAAAAATCTTAAAATACATTATTTTGGAGGAAGTTACTGAAGTGTGACTCTACTGCTTTATATTTTCTTTATGTTTTTGCTAATTGGACTGTATAACTACAATAATTTTAGTTTCATCAATATTTATTCCAATGTCTGGGGATAAAAATACACCGGAATGGTAAACTTACCTGAAAAAAATTATGAATTGATGGATTGGTTGACTGTTCAAATCATGTATTTGGTAATTTCACCACAATTAATCTCCACAGTTCGAGAAAATAGGATTAATGATATTTTCTATCATTCTATCATTCCTTGCAACTTATTATAAAGAGAAACTGTGGGAATAATCATTTAATTAATAACATCATAAAATTTCTAAGATAAATAGTTTAGCTTTGTGTTTTGTAAAATATTTATTTATGTTTTCCCATAAAACCTGTGCATATTTCAGAACCTGAATACATTGAGACAGAGATTATTTTCTGTATATGTGTGAATGGATGTGTTGTTATATGTGCATAATTAAAGAATGTTGATATAAGTTGTGGAAATTTAATGCTTTTTGCAATACTAAAAGAAGAATTGCATCCCCCTAGACAAATAATGAACCCTAAAACACAGGATGTTATCCTGGACTTGTTTAATCTGTTTTCCTTGATGTTTTGAAATGTGTAATATCACATCCAGTCCTGCTTTACCTTGCACTCTTGATTTCTCCTGATTAGTGAATAATTACCATAACCCCTACATTTCACATTCTCGTCTCCTTGTTCATTTTTCTTGTGAAAAGTATAACAACTTATATGGTAGGGAACCTCTGCTAAATTCAAGAAGCTGGATAGGTGTCACTTTCATTCTGGCATTCTCATAAAAAAAAAAATCTTCTCTTGTTGGTATTCCACATTTTAGAACAGTTTGAAATATTTTTAAAATAATTTTTTCTTGTTTCTGTTTTAGGCTAACCTGTTAAGTGAGGTTTGTTGGTGACATTGTGTCTACAAACTGCTTAAAAAAGGACCCTTCACTATTTATGAATGGCTTTATCCTAATAAAGTCAGTTTCATGCTGAAGGTTGAGATAAAAATGATTGCTTGAAAACTCACAGAGATAGAGTCTGGAAGATATGTTTCTGGAGACAGAAAAAGAGTAGAGCTTAGTAAGCAGATGTTCAATCTGAACATAACTTATGATGGGGTGGAAGGGAGCGGTTTGGCAGTGGATGGGAGTGATGGTGGTGCAGGGATGTGAGTGGGGCTGAAGGAGCTGGAATGTGAGGGTGAGCAGGGTTTGGAGTTTGGACTATCCATGGAATTTAGAGGTGGCCTGGAGGAAGGAATAGGTATACTCTGAAGAGGTAGAGGTCTATTGTTGAAAATACATTTGTGGGAATGATCTTTTGGCAAATATGGCAGGGGACGGCCACTGGTGCAGAGTGTTCGTAGCGAAGCATGTGTGGGAAAGGCTGCACCTTTCGCATGCTTCCATGGACTATGAATGTGTTCATCGTGTCACTGGGTGTTATCACAATGGGTGGAGACCCCCACAGTTAACAACAACATATTAAACACCCATTGTGGTTAGTCTTTTTATATTTTCAGATACAGGAGCCAGAATCTCTTAAGTAAATAGGCAGTGCGTAATTAAATAAAACAATTCAATATGTTGAGGCTTCAATATGAATGCATGTAACTATGAATCTTATTCTTGTAAAATTGAGACTTAGCCTAATAATACATTTGCCTAATAGTTAGTTACCTCTTGAAAACCTCTTTTTACTCAAATATGGCTCTCTCTAAGCCAAACTCAGCAAATAAATGCATTATCTTTCTCCTGGTACTAGTCACGCCCCCCAGAGATGAGCCTCCCTAACACAAAGGATTAATACCAAGCACCAATCAGTGATGCATCTTGAAAAATACCTTAACCAAAAGGAAGAAACATCAAATACAGACAAGTTTGTATGGCTAAGAGATTTCAAAGTGAATTGGGAGGTCATTCTAGAGGTTACACTTTTGCATAAATCAGGTGGATATTGCTAACTGCCACTGTGAACAAAGCCTCAGAAAGGGGTGCTCCTGAGGTCTGCATAGCTATCTGGGCACTATAGGCAAACACACAATCCCTTGAAATTAACAGCCTGTTGCTGGGCCTTACCTTGAAATATATTGCAACCTATTTTCTCAATGTAACAGAGTTGGACTGATAATGTAATTTCCCTATACATGGTTCTTCTACCCCTTTTATTTCAGCCTTTATATTGCACTATACCTATTAAATATTTGTGTCAGAGATTTAAGTCTTTGGTCTACTCATATGCCAGTCGTGCCTAAATCTCGGAAGAGTTGTGACCAACACCTACTCTCCACATCATTGGACTCACCCAGAATAATGAATAGAGTGATGATGATGGACAACCTCATCCCCAGAAAACATAGTATCTATAACTGCAAGCAAAACAGCTCCTTTCATCTGCTACATAAGATCTAAACTCCTGTTCAATCTGAGGCAGAGTGGGTTTCACCATCCCCAAATCCTCAAGGTTGAGGAAAGGACAAACACATGGGGGAATAGTATCAGGGATAAAGTAACTTTTAATATCATAGTAATGAAAGAACATGTAACATTGTTATAAAGTTAGTGGTTATCAATGGTTCTGATGGGAGGGGAAGGGTTCATGGAACATAGGGCATGTTAGGGCATTGGAATTAAATGTAAACCACAGTGTAAACTATGAACCTTGGTTAGTAGCAATGCTTCAATATTTATTCATCAATTGTAACAAATAAACCACACAATTCTAAGAAGTTATTAATTGGGGAAGATGGGGGAGGGGGAGGGGTTGGAGGTATATGAAAATTCTTTATACATTCAATGTAATTTTTCTGTAATCTAAAATGTCTTTTAAAATGTTTATCGTATTTTTAAAAAATGCTTAACCTGTTGCTCACCAAACTACATGTCATACTACTACTACTATATTACATAAATGCAACAGTCTTTCAAAATTTGAACACAGGGTAAACAAAATTATTCCATGCTTACCAATCAATGTTAATTTTCTAGCTTGAATTTCCATGAGCAATGTAACACAGTTAAAACTTTGTGGTTTTTAGGGGAAGATATATTTTATACCCAGACTCTGATATTTACATGCTTTATAACTCTTAAAGATATTCAAACAAATTTGAAATACAATTTTCTTATGTATAGAATTTGTAATTATGCCAACTTCATGAATTTAATACTTATAAAACAATTTAAATAGAAAACATACACAAAATGTTAGCTATGCCAAGGAAAAATAAATAAATAAGAACTACAGATCTGTGACAAAAAGATGAGCATGTGAGTCCTTCAGTTCTTACCTTTCTTCCATCTTAAATATATAGTACTGTTAAAAAAAAAAAAAAACCTGAATAGTCAAAGGAAATCTCAGTGCTCTGAATTTGAAAAGTAGAATTTTCTGTTTAAAGGAATATAACAATATATACTGTTCTGAACTGATTGGAACAGAGATTGCAGACCTGAGACCCTTTGTCTTCCTGTAGACTGGCATGTAGCAGAGAGAAATCCTATACAGTAAGTTTTTCTTGAGGTAGTTAGAATATTGCATAGGTACTCTTTCCCCTCAAAGGGTAGCAGCAAATTATTCATTGCATTTTCTGCAAAAACTTGGACTGCATTTTTAAACCTAAAATATTGGAAGAAATATTTTGCCCTTTAATACATTTACTCATTTGTTTATTTATTTACATATATTATATTTAATGTAATTATAATTCACTGACTGTTTCAAAATATTTTGTCACTGATGTGGTGACTCTGGTTTGGAAATTGTATGGATGAATCAGGAACAAATGCTTGCATGCTCTTTCATAATGTGCTATGAGAAATCCCTAGAATTATACTTGTAGTATAAGGGACTGGATATATATTCTATTTAGAAGACAGGTGACTCACTTATTCACTTTGTACCACTTGACTATACAACTCAGTGTTTGACAGAAAGAATATAATAGACAAATATTAGTCTTAATTATGAATTAGATAGCAGTAATATGCATAAATATCATTTCCAATTTTTAAGAAAACCATAACAAAATTTGTTTGAATAGTCATAATTAAACTGCACACTGAGACTGCAGACAGGAAGCTGGGACTCTTCTATTCCTCCCTACTTGTTTTGCTGTCACCTTCATTAGGTGTTGTTATCCATTCACTCTGCACTTCCATTAATAGTTTTCTACTCTGCTAAAAATGCTAGTAGTGAGATTTTTATTAAAATGAATAAAAAAAGGCATTGTTTTCATTGTGTGAGTCCCTTTCCTCTCTAAGTTTGCTATTCTAATTTCATTTAAAGTCTCAGTCAAAAAACAGTGAACAAGTGTCTGTGTTGTTTGGTTGGATCTGTGTCAAAGGACAGCTTCAACAGTGGAACTGGTCCTTTATCAGAATAGGACATTTCTGTCTTATGTTCTGTCTCGTATACAGTCATAAAGTTTGCTCTGAAGATTGTGAAGCAACTGTCACTATTTATACTAAAGGAAAAAACACACTTTTTGAAGACCAAACTTCAATTCAGTTATTACCTGATAGAGAAATGGATCCCAATTTCTATTTGTGCATGAATCAGTTTTTATTGAAAGTTATTAGTGCAGTTTTCCATGCCCAACATTCAAGAGGAATGCAGTACCAAAGACATTTTGTAGACAAAAATTGGCTAGTTCTAACCATGTATTTAGCTCATATACTTAAGGTAGTGAAGATATTGTTAGAAGGCAGTATGCAGGGGATTTTAGGAACTGTGGAGATAACCTCTTAGGAGAAGGGGCCATTCTGTAGTTGACTAAGTCCACGCCTATCACTTGATTGTGTTGAGTGGGCAAAGTCTGGATATGCACTTCACAACCAGACAAAAGAAGAAGAGGAGCTGCTTCCCAGAATTCTATCTACACTCTGCACTTCACTGAAAACAATGATCCCCAGAAGTTTGAAATACTGAAGTTCCTATTGCAACAACAGTTAAAATAGTGAATAAAGTAAGTGAGCTATTACCAGCAAAACATGGGCAGTATAGTCTAGCCATGTACTTGATTGAAGCTGTGGAAGTCATAAATATTCATTCTTCATGACACTTGCCCAGTGGGTTAAAGAATAGTCTTAAATCATTATTATAATATGAATTACTGCATTTTACACAGTAAGATTTGGAATTTTATGGACAGAATATATCTTTGTCATTTAAAAAAATAGAATTTTAATATACATTACTTTAAAAAAGTACAGGAGGAGTAGGGTAAGGGGTAGGGATATATGTGGACATCATATTTTTTTAAGATAACATTTAAAAAAATAAAGACAAAAAATACAGGAGAGTAAATTCCACTATTTTTGTTAATAATCAAGATAAAATATAAGCAAATATCAATTATACCATAGACACAAATATGTATGTTCTATAGGCTATTTCTAATTCAAGTACAAATAGATTTATTATTAAACTTCTCTATTTCAAATTTTTAATAATTTACAAATTATATTCTTGCTATGGGTCTATATTTTATACTCAAAATGCTGTTGTTTTAATTAAATTTTAATATGTTCATGTATAGTCACCATCATTGAAGGCAGAGCAATATCTCAATCTCCTTTAATAAATATTGGGAAAATGATAAAGATGCTTGGTTCCTGGAATCAAGATGTTCCCACTCACCCTCAAGACTTCCCTCTCATGAATCAAGTGATTTTCACTTATTAGGCCAAACTGACAGAATTTGTTTAGTAGAGAAAAGAGTCCTTCTGAATTTGTTCAAAGTGTTAGCATAAATGAATTGAATGTTATTGCTGTTGACACATCGACCCTCCTTTCTTCTAGTTCAAGAATTGCCTAAAAATTAAGAATTTGCCTCTGCCTCTTTATTCTTGCTAATACTACAGGACCCACTAATTATGAATTTCTTAGCACTATGATGAATTCAGAGGTGCTAAAATACGTCTTTATCCCTAAGAATTACTCAGAAAAAAATAAGTCTTATATTAACTCTCCTTGTATTTGAAAACTTTAATCTTTCTGGAAGATCTAAAAGAGTGCTTTACAAAAACAAAACAAATAAGAAGCAGACAATGACATTGCATGTGATAAATGGGGAAGATTCATGAGGAAAGGTGAAGAGAAGGAGAACACAACATTAATAAAATCATATACTCACAAGTTAATATTATGCTTAATTATGTTAGATAGGCAAGCCAGGATTTCTGATCAGGGTCCAAAGTTGTTCAAGTACAGGCAAGGATGAGTGGCTTATTTAATTGTGATGACAGAAACCATGACAAGAAACATTCTATTTTATAATAAGAGATTATGCCTTGAGTTTTAGTTAAAAAAAATGGGTACCTAGTGCCAGTAGAGAAAACCCCTGGGACATAGCCCATTTTGTCAAAAATAGCCAGTGCCCAGGGGTAATTTATAGATATCTGTATCCAGATGGTAGAGAAATAGGACAGACACAAGCAAAAACTGTGAATGATCATCACTATTGTTTATCAAGAAATATTAATATATTTGAACATGTTAATTTCTTGTGGATTCTGTAAAACAAGGAACAGAGAAGAGGCCCACAGGAGGCCTCTACCAAATCAGGAAACCAGTTTGTACATCTCATCATGATTGTTTCCTCTGAGGAAGACAGTGATTTTCACTAGTGAGGTTAAACTCAGTGGATTTGTTTCATAGACAAAACAGCTCAAAATGTCAACCTAAAGGGATTCATTGCTATACAGCAACCTGGTGCCAAAATCCCAGTACATACAACAGCATTTGAACTGGTATCTGACACTAGTGTATATTAGAAAGCAAGATTATAGCTGTCCTCTACTTCACAAAAATTAGTTGAGTTGATCTGTCAGATCCTATCAAAAAAGCAGATGTCTCTCATTCTTTAAAGTATTACGTACATTTCTGTCATTAGTTTCTAGTTTAATTCAACTATGCTCAGACAACACAATCATGAATTTCAATCACTGAAATATTGTTGAGTTTTTGCCCAGTACATTGCCTAATTTGATACATGATCAAAATGCTCTTGAATTATGGGAAACTGGGGAAATCACCAAATAAGGATAAAGCTAACTTACCAGTTCAATGAGACATTTACACCAAAGACATTCTCTATCTTATTTCATGGGGATAGAAATCTTATTCTCATAGTTCATTCAATCTGATCAAGAATGTTAGAGTTTAAATAACTAGAATGAAAATTATAATGATGCATGTGCCAATTACAATGTGCTAATTCACCCTCCTTTCTAGCTACAACCTCATATTTAATGGTTTTCTGGCATTGGAAGTCCCTACAAGTGACAGGATTTTCTTCTTAAATAAAATATTTAAGAGAAAAACTTTTAATGCAATTGAAAAAAAATGTCTGTTCTAGACCATGGAAATGATAATCTTCAAATGTGCTTACTATGACAAGTTAGCCATTTGTGTTCAATTTTTTTATAACTTTATTTATGTCTGTTCATGTTTATCACCTGAATAAGTTGTATTCCATCTCCCACTATGAGTTTGGAACTTTTAAAGTTTAACTTTGTGCTATATCATTTTATGTAGTATATGCTTTGAAAATAAATTAGATAGTCCATGTAACATGAACTTGTTATGTCTTACTATTAGTCTACTTCCTTATCATGATGCAAAATCTCTCTTCACAATAAACATACTTCATGGATCAGGTTAACAATGATTGACTAGAATTCATGCATACAAACCAGCTGTCTTTGGGCTTGTATCGCATTACTTGTTTGCTCAACATTCTCTTATTTTTAATAGAGCCCAAACATATTTTTTCAAATAATTGGTCTCAGTTTTGGTACATGAGATATATAAAGTTTTTCACCACTATTAATGCTCACACATATTTATAATATAGAAGATAAATATAGAATATCAATACCTTCCAAAAAGTTATAGTTTTAACAATGTTAATTTATAATTAACTTATTTTGTTTTTTATTTTTTATTATTTTCTATTTTTTAAAAATGTTACATTAAAAAATATGAGGTCCCCATATACCCCCACCCCCTCACCCAACTCCTCCCATATCAACAACCTCTTTCATCATCATGGGACATTCACTGCATTTGGTGAATACATTTTGGAGAGCTGCTGCACCACATGGATAATTGTTTACATTATAGTTTACACTTTCCTGCAATCCACCCAGTGGACCATGGTAGGACATACAATGTCTAGAAACTGTCCCTGCAGTACTAACTAGGACAACTCCAAGTCCTGAAAATGCCCCCACATCATTTCCCTTCTCCTCTCCCCCTACCCTCAGCAGCTACTGTGGCCACTTTCTCCACATCAATGCTATATTTTCTTCCATTACTATTCACAATAGTTCCATAGTAGAATATCAGTAAGTTCACTCTAATCCATACTCTATTCCTCCATCCTGTGGACCCTAGGATGATTTTGGCCACTGTACCTCTATATTGAGAGGGGCTTAGATTCCACTTGGATGATGGATGCAATTCTCCTTCTTGCAGTTGTAGGCACTCTTGGCTCCCTGGTGTGTTTGTTTGACCTTCTTCAACTCCCTGTTAGCTGGCCAGGGTAAGCCCAATAAACCAGAGGGTAGGAGTTGCAAGTTGAGTCTCAGGGCCTGGCTGTCACATGGACAGTCCAGAGATTCAGGTCCCCTGAGTATACACCAACCCCAGTGCCAACCACAGGTCCAGTAAAAGTAACAGAAGAGTCATGTATAGAAAGGTCACATCTGAGTCCAACTCCATCACACTCAGGAACACAAACTCCAAAGTAGGGCCAACTAACATGGCACTGAACTCCAGAGCCATCTGCCATGATCATAGAACCTGTGAGTCTCTGTTGCCCTCGGGAGAACCAGTACCTGGGACCTCTCTGATTACCTTCTGACTCTTTTTTAGGAGACACATAGCCATATAAACTCATTTGTCCTTTCCATTTCCCCCTTTTATTCAGGGTCAAAAAGCAGTTTTTAACACCTGATATTACATGTAGGCTGAGATATTCTGCTGGCCTGAGTTGACCCTTTTATTCAAGTTCTTTTTCTAGTTACATCATCAGCTGGTGCTTGATATTAATCCCTTGGCACCAGGGAGGCTCATCCTCAGAATTCATGTCCCATGCTGGTGTGGCGGGGGGGAAGGTAATGCATTTACATGTTGAGTTTTCTATATTGTGTAACTATTATTTTCAATGTATTTTTCCATTTGTTTAAAATATTATTGATAAAGGCAACACACAGGTTTTGTGTTAGTTTTCAATCCATTCTGAGAAATTTGTGTTATAATTGGATACTATAGTTTATTCATATTGAAAGTAATTAGTTTTACATGTTGAGATTCCACCTATGATCATGTATTTTATCTTTTTGTCCCATCTTTATATTGTCCAATTTTGATTCAATTGGGTTGATTAAATCTTTTATTACTTTTAATTCTTTTACCTACAAAGTAGCATTTTCATCATCCAATATCATCATTTATTTTTATATTTCTTACCCCAGAGTTTTGATATCCTTTTTCTACTTATTACTATTAATATTAGCTTAGTATTTTTTTCAAGTTCCTGAAAGCACATATTGCCCTCTCAGTGTTTTTGATTCCTTGCTGTGTCTAATGTATCCATCTGGGATGGTTTTCCTTCAGCCTTTAAAAGTTCTGTTAATGATTCTTGTACAATTGCACTGATGACATTGTTTGAATAAATGTTTGTCCCCACGTTTAATTTTCTCAAAAATATCTATTATTTTCACTTCAAATAATGATTAGTATGACTACTCAAATTTTATATATACAGCAACATCACATGTTCCCTCTTGTAGCTGACTTATTTTTGCTCAGTTTATTTCATGTTTTATAATAGCATATGGGGGGAGGATGGGTTGCATCAGTTTAACTTTGCTGGGAGTATTCCACCATATGAATAGTAAACTTTTAACTTATTCATTCTCCTATAATGGACATTTTTTCTTTGGGTCTGGCTTATTGACTCAACATAAGGTACTAGAGTTTCATTCATGATGCTGTATGCATCAGTATTTTGTTCCTATTTATACCTGAATAACATTCCATCATATGTATATACCACATAAAGTTTGAATAATGCAACATTGGTGTGCACATATCAGTTTGTGTCCACGATTTCAGTTCTGAGTTTATACCTAGTAGAAACTTTGTTGGAACATATAGCAATACTATACTTAGCTTCATAAGGGAATGTCAAACAGGCCTCCTCAGTGGCTGTACTATTATATGATTCCATAAACAGTGAATTATTGGTCCTATTACTCTACATCCTCTCCAAAACTTACAATATTCTCTTTTTTCTCATTTTTGTTCAGATTTGCATTTCTCTGAATGCTAGTGATACAGAGCCTCTTTTAATGTGCCTTTAAATTATTTCCTCATTGGAAAAATGTCTGTTCAAGTGTTTTGCACAATTTAAAATTGTGTTATTTCAGGTGGGGCAAGATGACATCTGAGTGAGTGCACCTTATAATCTCTACTGCAAAGAAGTGACTGAGTAGGGTTGGAATCTGGCTGGACCAGACGGTTTCGGGTGTTTGCAGGGCAGGAGGTGTCTGGACGTCGATTTAGTGGGATGGTGACAGAGAAGATTCTTGTAAAAGGTAGAATTTTGGGTCTCTTTCACAGAGATCGGGGCTGTACGTGGGATGCTATCCCCTGGGGCTGGTGGCCCGGCGGCAGCGATTCCTGGAGACTTTGCTGCGCTGGGGAGTTACCAAGCCATGAGCGGGCTATTCAGGGGTGTGCAGGGTGGGAGGTGTCTGGAAGTCAATTTGGTGAGACAGTGATGGAGGAGATTCTTGCAAGGCATGGAATTGTGGGATTCTGACACACAGGTCAGACTTTGCAGGCGTGACCCTTCCCCATAGGCCTGGTGCCCAGCTGTGAGGATCCGTGAAGGCTGTGTTGCGCTGTGGTGCTCCAAGGTTCTCTGTTAACCTGATGTGTGGTTCCCAGGTCTGTGTCTCCTAAACCCTGGTGGCACACACGCCAGAGAAACACACCTTGAGTCTGCAAAATCACAGACTTCCCATCCCTGAATCCACCACGCCCTGAGGTCCATCTGAGGTACTTGCTTGTCCTAGCCCTTGGCGTTTGTTTTTTTTTCTTTTTCTCTATTTTCTTTTTTTTTTTTTTTTATTGTCTTGGTTACTAATATTGCATTATCTCCTGTTCTTTTCTCCCATTGTATCCCCCAAGGTTCTTTTTCATTTATTTAGGGTTTTTTTTTCTTTTCTTTTTCTTGCTTGTTTCCCTCCCTTTTCTTTGCCCACCCTCTTTTTTCTTCTTTTTTTCTTCTTATTTATTTTATTTATACAATAGGTGCTACAGGGAGCACTTCACATTTGCTGTGTTTCCTCATCCTCCATTTCCTCGTTTCTGTGTGAATTGATTTTGGCCAACTACACTATTCCCTTTCCCCCACATCTTGCTATCCTCCATCATCTGTTGTCTCTCTTGCATTCAGCCTCCCTTTCTTTGGTCTCCAAATGGTCTAACTTTTAATTTCTAATACCTTTGTTCTGTTTTCTGTCATTTATCCACTATTGATATTATTGTCTTTCTTTACCCTTTCCCTCTCTCATGAAAACACTGGCTTTTTAATTCATACTATATTCCTCCCATATTCAGTTGACTATCTCATTATAGGTACTCTACTTACTGCTTTAAATCTACACAACCTACATGAGACTAATATCCATTCTTCCAGAGCTCACATTGCTGCTCTGTTAACATTTATTACCAATACTACTTTACACCTTTTATTTTCTTACACAGTATACTTTCCCTGGCCCTAATATTTTCCTTCAAAGTGAACGTAGCCAGCAACAAGAAATTAGAGTATGAAGAACAAAGTGACAAAGAGAAGACATAACACTTATGCAAGAACAACAACTAATTGATCCCCATGTGTAGAAAAAGAAGCTAAGGAACAGATTAAACCCGTCAAGATAAAATGATGACCAGACAGCAACAAAAAACTATAAACCAAACCAATAATCAGGAAAACATGGCTGAATCCAAAGAACAAACTAAAAACCAGAAAGGGGAAAAGAACATTGGAAAAGTAATTAAAGATTTCAAAACATATATTAGAGTCCAACTTAATGAAGTAAATGAAGAGTGTAAAAATATGAAGAAAACACTTGCAGAGGAAACTGCAGACATACACAAAAAGATAACAGATAAAATGGGAATGAACACCACAATTCAAGAAATCAAAAAAACACTCTCAGCAAATAGCAGCAGATTAGAAGAGGCAGAGGAGAGAATTAGCAATGTGGAAGACAGTACATCTGAAATCAAACAGATAGTAGAATTGATCAATAAAAAGACAGAAAAAATCCAGCTAGGACTTAGGGACCTGAATGACAATGCAAATGCACAAACATATGTATTATAGGCATCCAAGAAGGAGAAGAGAAGGGAAAGGGGACAGAAGGGGTATTGTAGGAAATAATGGCTGAAAACTTCCCAAATCTACTGAGAGAGATGAATGTATATGTCCAGGAAACACAATGCACCCCAAATATCATAAACCCCAACAGGCTCACCCCAAGACATCTACTTGTCAAATTATCCAATGCTCAAGACAAAGAGAAAATTCTAACAGCAGCAAGAGAAAAGAAAACCATCGCATCCAAGGGAGACGCCATAAGATTAAGTGCTGATTTCTCATCTGAAACCATGGAGGCAAAAAGGCAGTGGTATGATATAGTCAAGGTACTAAAAGAAAAAAAATTCCAACCAAGAATACTCTACCCAGCTAAACTAGCATTCAAAAATGATGGAGACTTCAAAATATTCACAGATAAACAGAAATTGAAAGAGTATGCCAACAAGAAACCTCCCCTTCAAGAAATACTAAAGGGAATTCTGGTGGAAGAAAGGAAAAAATAGGAGAGGCAGAGTTAGAGGAGAGTGTTAGAGCACCAAAAAAGACAAAAAGAAGGAAAAAAACAAACAAAATATGACAAACACAAGTCCAATGAAAATATGGCTAACATCTGTAATTCCTTGAAAGTAATAACACTGAATGTCGATGGATTAAACTTACCTATCAAAAGATTCAGACTGGGAGATTGGATAAGGAAATAAGACCCATCTATATTCTGTCTACAAGAAACACATCTTAGACCCAGGAATTCATGGAGATTGAAAGTGAATGGTTTGAAAACAATCTTACAAGCAAACAATAACCAAAATAAGGCAGAAGTAGCTATATTAATACCAGACAAAATAGACTTTAAATGTGAAACAGTTGTGAGAGACAAAGAGAGATAGTATATATTAGTGAAAGGGACAATCTCTCAAGAAGAATGAACAATCATAAATATTTATCCTCCTAACAAGGGCACCTCCAAATACGTGAGGCAAACACTGCAAAAAACTAAGTGAAAAATAGATGCCTCTACAATTATAGTGGGAGCTTTTAAAACACAACTATCAACTTTGGACAGAAAAAATATTTGAACAGTATATTAGAGGAGCTGGATCTAATAGACATATACAGATCATTATAGCTGAACACAGCATGATATACATTTTTCTCAAATGCACATGGATCATTATCCAAGATAGACCATATGATAGGCCACAAAGAAAGGCTCAATGAATTCAGAAAGATCTAAATCATACAAAATAATATCTCTGACCACAGTGGAGTGAAGTTGGAAATCTGCAAGACCCAGAGGCCCAGATTGCACACCAAGATATGGAAATTAAACAGCACATACTTAGAAAAACAGTGGGTCAAAGAGGAAATCAAAAGAAAATAATAACTACCATGAAACTAATGATAATGATAAGACAACATACCAAAACGTATGAGATGCAGCAAAAGCAGTACTGAGAAGGAAATTTATAGCCATAAACTCATACATCAAAAAAGAAGAAAGAGCAAAAATTGGAGAACTAACTGCACTTTTGACGGAATTAGTAAAAACAACAACAACAAAGTAACCACACATTAAGAAGAAAGAAAGAAATAACAAAGATAAGAGCAGAACTAAATGAAATAGAAAATAAGAAAGCACTTGAAAAGATAAACAAGACAAAGAGCTGGTTCTTTACAAGATCAATAAAATTGACAAACCCTTAGCGAGACTAACAAAGAAAAAAAGAGAGAAGATGCAAGTACACAAAATAAGAAATGAGAAAGAAGATATCACCACTGACCCCACAGAAATAAAGACTATAATAAGAGGATATTGTGAAAAACTGCATTCCAACAAAAATGACAATATAGAGGAAAGGGACAAATTCCTAGAAACACATAAGCAACCTATATTGATGAAAGAAGAAATTGATGATCTTAACAAACCAACCACAAGTAAAGAGAGAGAATCAGTCATTAAAAACTTCCCAAATAAGAAGAGCCCAGGGCCAGACGGCTTCACAGGTGAATTATACAAAACATTCTGGAAAGAACTAACACCAACCCTGCTGAAACTCTTTCAAAAAATAAAAACAGAAGGAACATTACCAAACTCATTCTATGATGCCAACATTACCGTAGTACCAAAGCCAAATAAAGACACCACAAGAAAGGAAAATTACAGACCAATTTCTCTAATGAACCTAGACGCAAAAATCCTCAACAAAATACATGCAAACCATATTCAACAACACATTAAACAAATTATAAACCATGACCAAGTGGGATTAATTCCAGGTATGCAAGGATGGTTCAACATAAGAAAATCAACCAATGTAATGCACCATATAAACAGACTGAAGGAAAAAAATCACATGATTATATCTATAGATGCAGAAAAAGCATTTGACAAAATACAGGACCATTTCTTGATAAAAACACTCCAAAAGATTGGAATATAAGGAAATTTTTTGAACATGATAAAGAGTATATCTGAAAAACCCATAGTCAACATTGTTTACAATGTTGAAACCCTAAAATCCTTCCCTCTAAGATCAGGAACAAGACAAGGATGCCCACTCTCTCCCCTTCTATTTAACATTGTCTTAGAAGTACTTGCTTGAGCACTGAGGCAAGAACCAGATATAAAAGGCATTCGAATTGGAAAGGAAGAAGTCAAAATTTCATTATTTGCAGATGACATGATCCTATAAATAGAAAACCCTGAGAGGTCTACAACAAAGATTCTAGAAATCAGAAATGAGTTTAGTAAAGTCGCAGGTTATAAGATCAATGCACAAAAATCAGTAGCATGTCTGTACACCAATAATGAGCAAGCTCAGGAGGAAATCAAGAAACAAATACCATTTACAATAGCCAATAAAAAAATCAAATACCTAGGAATAAATTTAACTAAAGAGTTAAAAAAACTTATACACAGAGAACTACAAAAGATTGTTCAAGGAAATCAAAGAAGACATAAATAAATGGAAGAATATTCCCTGTTCATGGATAGGAAGACTAAATATTATTAAGATGTCTATCATACCAAACCTGATCTACACATTCAATGCAATCCCAATAAAAATCAACACAGCATTCTTTTAAGGAACTAGAAAAACTAACTATGACATTTATTTGGAAAAGAAAGAGACCCCGAATAGCCAAAGACATATTGAAAAAGAAAAATGAAATTGAAGGAAACACACTACCTGACTTCAAAACATTCTACAAAGTTACTGTAGTGAAAACAGCATGATATTGGCACAAGGAGAGACACACAGATCAATGGAACCGAATTGAGAGTTCTGATATAGATCTTCATATATCTAGCCATATAATATTTGACAAAGCCACCAAACCCTCTCAACTCGGAGAGAATGGCCTATTCAACAAATGGTGCCTTGAGAACTGGATATCCATATGTAAAAGAATGAAAGAGGATTACCATCTCACACCTTATACAAAGATCAACTCAAGATGGATCAAAGACCTAAATATAAGAGCCAAGACCATAAAGATTTTGGAAAGCAGTGTAGGGAAGCATATAGAAGACCTTGTAATAGGAAATGGCTTTATGAACTTCACACCAAAAGCATGAGCAACAAAAGAACAAATACATAAATGGGACTGCCTCAAAATTAAAGCCTTCTGCACCTCAAAGGAGTTTGTCAAGAAAGTGAAAAGGGAGACTACACAATGGAAGAGAATATTTGGTAACCATATATCAGATAGGAGAATTATAATCTGCATATATAAAGAACTCCTATATCTTGAAAATAAAAAGATAAACAACCTATTTAAAAAATGGGGAAAAGATTTAAACAGACACTTCTCCAAAGAAGAAATACAACTGGCTAAAAAGCACATGAAAAAATGCTCCAAAACTCTAGCTATCAGAAAAATGCAAATCAAAACTACAATGAGATACCATCTTACTCCCATAAGATTGGCAGCTATGAAAAAAACAGAAGAATACAAATGCTGAGAGGATGTGGAGGAATGGGAACACTCATCCACTGCTGGTGGGAATGCAGAAGGATCCAACCATTCTGGAGGACAGTTTGGCAGTTTCTCAAAAAACTAACCATAGATGTACTATATGACCCAGCAATTTCACTGCTGGGTATATACCCATGGAACTGAAAACAAGGACACAAACTGATATATGCACACCAATGTTCATAGCATCATTATTCACTATTGCCAAAAGTTGGAATCAACCCAAATGCACATCAACAGATGAATGGATCAATAAAATGTGGTATATACATACAATGGAATACTACACGGCTTTAAGAACAAATACACTACAAACATATGTGATAACATGGATGAATCTTGAGAACCTTATTTGAATGAAGCAACCCAGGCATTGAAGGACAAATACTACATGACCTCCATGATATGAAATAAGTAAACCAAGCTGCCTCGAGAGCTAGAGACTGGATGATAGGCTTACAGGAAATCGGGGGGTAGAGGAAGGATGTAAGCTGACATCTACATGAATGAAATCCATGATAAGCTGGAAGTAAGTATGTGTACAAGGAAGGGATAAAATCGGGGCAAAGGGTTACCTTTGGGTGGGGCTTTGCGGGCTTGAGGGGCACTAGGGATGGGAGGATGGGTAATATTGCCCAAGAAATTGGGGGGAGGGTGGGGCAACATACAAACGAAGGAGATTGTCAGATGTTCATTGAGAGTATAATGCTGAGAAAGCCTTTTCAAAAATATAATAAGGAAAGTTACCTGCTTAAGATACTTAAAAGGGATAATCTGATGCAGGACAGACTCC
Source organism: Dasypus novemcinctus (assembly GCF_030445035.2). NCBI lineage: Eukaryota > Metazoa > Chordata > Mammalia > Cingulata > Dasypodidae > Dasypus > Dasypus novemcinctus. Next base: position 63,638,556 of record NC_080697.1, read on the forward strand.
TAGGGAATATGTGAATGCTCATTTTTCCAGAGTGTGTTATATCATTGGGTAGAGACCCATATAATGAGAGTGAAGGTATACCCACATCCTGGGGAGGACTGATGCCATCAAATAGAGGGACCTGTATCTCTCAAGAGAAATGGTGGCATTAGGGCAGTTGAGCATGTCAAGCCCTCAGCACTGCTGCAAGTATCTCTGAACATGGCTCTTCAAGAAATGAAGATTGACTGTCACTGTGGGCCCTAAGGGGAGGGGGAAATAGGTATTGAATAGATGGAACCAATGTAACTGCGTGGGCAATAGAAGTGTTTCACAAGAGTATGCAAGGATGGACATAAGACATGTAAAATTACACCAAAAATATATAGGGGCTGATAGGCTAAAATGTAAATCATAATGTAAAACATAAGATAACTAAAAATTTAGAAAATTGTATAGTCTGAAATATAAAACACAATGTAAACGTAAATTTACCTTGTTTGAAAGCTATTGTCTCAATATCTGTACATCAGTTTCAGTAAATATGGTACAATTATGTTAAAAGTTTATTGCTGTGGAAGGGAAAAGGTTTTATATTGGATATGCGGGAATATGATCTAAAACTCTTGTGAATTAAGCTTAATAATTAGAAAAAAGAAAAGAAAAAGATAGGATATAGAATTTTTCCAAATTAATATGTATTCTATACCTAACCTTTAAACTCATTGCTATATTCCATTTTACTTTTAAGGGAACCTGGCAATATATTGGGCTTCACTTTTCAGGAAGTTTTGGATTACAGAGAGATTCAACAATGGCAGCATAGGAATACTGGTGTGGGATGTTATTGACAGGGGACACATGGTTGGAAGGGAGTTCTCCAGGGCATATATCCAGGGTACATAAAAATGTTTGGATATTTTCATAGTGGAAACAATTAAAAACAACAACTGAGGGAGTGCTGAGTTCATAGCCATGGGAGCTCTATCACAGTCCCTAAAGGAACAGCAACAATCCCCCAAGTGCAATGGCAAAGATCAAAAAAGAATGAAGGACCAACAATGAGCTCCTGATACTAATGACTATGCTTGTGAGCCTGTGCACCCGAAATAAGAACAAGGCCTAGAGCAGCAGTGTGCCTAAGAGTTACCTCCTGAGAGCCTCCGTGTTGCTCAAATGTGGCCAGTCTTGAAGGCAAACTGAGCATGTAAATTCGTTGACTTCCCCCAGTGTGGGGCATGACTCCCAGGGATGAGCCTCCCTGATGTCAAGGGATTACTAGCAAGTACCAGCTGATGATGTAACTATAAAATTCCCTTGAATAAAAGATTCAACTCGAACCAGCATAATATCCCTGTCTGCATATAATAACAGGAGTTAAAAATGCTTTTTGACCTCAATCAAGGGGGAAATGGAAAGGACAAATGAGTTTATATGGCTATGAGTCTCTAAAAAAGAGTATGGAGGTTATCAGAGGGGTCGCCCTTATGCACACCTGAGCAGAGTCTCAGAGACAGATAAAGTAGATACAACCCCAGGTGTTGGTTCTTCTGAGGGCTACAGAGACCCACAGGTTTTATGATCATGGCAGATGGAGATCACTGCCATGTCAGTTGGCCCTTCTTTGGAATTGGTGTTCTGCGTGATGGAGCTGGATTCAGATGTGATCTCTTTTCACAAGCCTTTCCTGTTACTTTACCAGAATTGTAGTTGGTGCTGGGGTTTAATATATACCCAGGGGATCTGAATCTCTGGACTCACCATATGATAACCAGGCCCTGAGCCTCAACAGACTTCAACTCCTACACTCTGATTTGTTAGACTTACCCCATCAGCTAACATGGAGGTGAAGAAGGTCAACCACTACACCATGGAGACAAGAGTGCCTACAACTGAAAGCAGGAGGATTGCATCCAGCATCCATGTGGAATCTAAGCCCCCTCTTGACATAGATGTGGAATGGACACAACCAATCCAAGGTCCACAGGATGGGGGAATAGAATATGGATTACAGTGGACTTACTGATATTCTATTCATGAACTATTGTGATTAGTAATCAAAGAAAGTGTGGCATTGGTGTGGGAAAGTGGCCATGGTGGTTGCTAGGGGTGGGGAATGGGAGGAAGGGATGAGATGTGGAGGCGTTTTCGGGACTTGGAGTTGTCCTGGGTGGTGCTGCAGGGACAATTACCAGACATGGTAGGTCCTCCCATGGCCCACTGGATGGAACGTGGAAGAGTGTGGGCTATGATGTGGACCGTTGACCATGATTTGCAGCAATGCTCAGAGATGTATTCACCAAATGAAATGAATGTCTCATGATGATGGAGGAGAATGTTGCTATGGGGGGAGTAGTGAGGTGAGGGGAGTGGGGGTACATGGGGACCTCATATTTTTTTAATTTAATATTAAAAAATGAATAAAGACAAAAAAATATATTGTTATCACTAATAGCTGTGCATTAGGTAAAATTTTGCCTGGACGAATAATCCAGTTAATATAGGCAATTCCTGTACACCTTGCCTAATGAGAAGTATTCTCAAAGAAAAGCAGAACACCTTATTAGTTGACCAAATGCCATTTGATTAATAAAAGGTGGCTTCAATTGTATCAGAGTTTATCAAAACTTTATTCTTGGTTTTAATCCTTTTTTCTGGGATTTAGCTGGGAAAATAATTTTATCTTTAATTCCACAATATGAGTTTTGATACTGATTTCATTTGGAAATTCATCTTAAAGATTTCCTCTTCCTAATGACTACCTTATTGACTACATATATCCCCTTCTTACACCTATTAATATAATAGGTATATTATATTTATAATAATATTATAAAATATCTAAGTTGTCCTAGTCACTTCTCCATTTCACCTTGTACTCAAAATGAATTTTTAAAAATCTCTGACTTTTCCATTAAAGGCATTCAATGAAGCAGTGTAATAGCTTGAACAGAGAAATACTGTGAGCCTAACGTGGGTAAGTCCAGTCACAAATCATTTTTTATGAATGATAAAATAACCTGAAATAAGTTTGTTTTATAAAGTGGCAGTATGAGAATTCATCATAAGAGATGTTGTTTTTCAGTAAAAGGACTTATTGTATATTTCCATATGTCTTTTCTTCCTTATCTGCTGATGTAGAGTGAGTGGGAAAATCCATTTCTGGTGCAAATTCAACATTATAATCTGCATTCTCTCTCCACTTTCACTGATGCTAATATTTCTCATTAGTTTTTTTCCCACATGTTCATTAAGCACTCAAATGTGCCTAGGTTTCTCTGTTCAAAAAATTCAGTCTGAAATTCTGATCCCCTAAGTAATTCTTTTATTTTTCTCTTACTTTTTTAACGAGCCTTTTTCAAACAATATTATATCAATCTCAGTTTTTTTATTTGAAATATAACAATCTGCCTCCTGCCAGCAAAGAAACACCTCGTTCCAAGAACACGTATATCAGAATACCTACTGGTTGATATTTTATTTTTCAGCTTCCTGAACCTCCTCAACCCTGAAATATACTACAAGGATTTCCGCTTGTGGTGTCACATCTTTTCACTCGTAGAATCTGCCTTCATGTCATCATAGAAACTCATTTCATTAAAGGTGTATATGGTACAAGGTATCACTCTCCTAGCCTGTTGTTAATTGCATTTTTTGACATTCCACAATTATTAGTTTGGAATTCTCTTCCTATCCACTTCTTCCCCCTCTTCCTTCTATTTGTCTTCTTCTTTGTTTTGCTATCATTAAATCTTTCACCATTCTATACCTGCTTTTTCCCATTGTGTTGGAACTTCACCCTTTTCCTCCCTTATCCTTTATCAAAATTGTTGTTAGTAAATGTCATAATTCTGAGAAGCCATTATATATATCTCACATTATATTTTTAAAATAAAACTACCCTAAATGATATCAGATGTAATGCATACCTTTCTCATTTCTGGTAACACTTCTTTAGCCATATTATGCTTTTCAGGGGAGTGGAGAATGTGGGAACCTCTTATATTTTTTAATGTAACACTTTTTGCAATTTGTGTATCTTAAAAAAAGACAATTTAATAAAAACTAAAAATAAATAAAAATAAATTTTAAAAAGATCACATATTATTTCAAATTAATTGAATTTGAGTACTTTTTAGATAACCATCATTTTTTTATAAAATGCTTTTATTTCACTTAGATATAAGGTGTGGTTTAATTGAAATCTCTAGCAAGAGGGCATCCAAGAAATATCTCCAATAATACATACCCCATTACATTAATACTATTAAATTATTTACAAAAAATCTTTGGAAATATTACCAAAAAATCCTTAAAGTATATTTTAAGTGGTGGAATTCTGCTTTACATTTTGTTTCCATTTCTACTAATTTAATCTTTAATCATAATAATTTTGGAACTATCAATATGTATTTCAAAAATTTTGAGATAAAAAAAATACATAGGAATGTTAACCTTACATGAAATAAAGATAAATTGATGGATTGATGGAGAGTTTAATTAATGGATTCAACAATTTAACCACAACTGATCTTCACAGTGCTAGAACACAAAATAATGCCTGCTAGAACCTTTCCTTGCAACTTACTATAAGTGGATATTATTTGTGGCAGTGATCATTTATTTAATAACGTTATGAAATTTACTAAGGTGAAGGTGTTGTCTTCAGTTTTGTTAAGTGTGTCTTATGATTTCCCATAAAACCTAGACATATTCCAGAGCTTGAATAAGTGGAGACTAAAAAATGAGTGCTTTCCACATTTGTGTAAGTGTATACATTTTTGGTAACTTATGAATAATTAATGAATGTTGACATGTTAAGAAGATTTAATTTATTTTTGCATCCCCTAAAGGAAGAACTGCAGGCTCCTAGACAAAACACTTAATGAACCCCAAAGCATATCATATGTTATCCTGTACTTGTTTAAATTATTTTCTATTAAGCCTTGAAACTGTTTAGTGTACACTTCCATTTCTGTTTAACCTTGCACTCTCGATTTCACATGAAAGGAAAATTTGCAATGTCCCTACATTTCACATTCTCGTTTTCTTTTTACCTTCTTCTTTTGACCAGTGGGACAACCTATAACATGGACAATCACTGTTAATTTCAGATGTCACTTTCAAAATTCCTCCTGCTCAAAGATAAAAACTTTCTCTTTTGCTCATTGCTGGTGTTCCTCATTTTAGGACCATTTGAAGCAATTGATTAGTTTTGTTCTTGCCGCTGTTTAAGTCCAACCTATTAGCTTCTATTTTATTAGTAACATTGAATGACAAACCTGATTAAAAATGGCTACTTCAATATTTGTGAATAGCTCTAACCTAGTGGAGACAATTTCATGCTGAAAATTGAGATCTTAATAATAATTGCTTGACTTTTTCTCACCAACTACATACTATATAAATGCAAAGGTTTTCAAAATTTGAATACAGAGTAAAAATATTTCAGACTTAACAAAACTTAGTTTTCTACCTTTAATTTCCAAGTGGAATGTGTCAGAGTTAAAATACCCTGGCTGTCAGGGGAAGATAAGTTATGTACCCAGACTCTACCTTTTTCTTGCTTTTTAGCTCTTAGAGCTACTCAAACATATTTGAAACAGAGTTATCTTATCCATAGAATTTGTAATTATACCTACTTAATAATTTTAATGTTTGTAAAATATTTCAAATAGAGAAGATGCTCAAAATATTGAATAAAAATAAATAAGATTTACAGATCAGTGGCAAAAGGATTAAACATGTGATCCCTTCAACACTTATATATTTTCCATCTTAAACCCATAGTACTATTTTTAATAAGCAATCCACTAAGCAGAAAAAAATCTCAGTGTTCTGTGTTTAATAATGGAATATTTTGTTAAAAGGAACATGTAAAAAGATCATTGTTTGGGAAGTGACAAAGGGTTTGATGTTGGATATGTGGGAGTACCATATATTGTATATGTGAATTACCATGATCTAAAATATATGTAAAGACAAACTTAATAATTAGAAAAAGAAAGGATGTAGACACTGAGGAAGAATTGGAAGAAATTGCTGCCACTGTACATACAGGGCAACATCTATAGCAGTGATGAAAGGCAAAATACAAAAACAAAGCTTTTCCATTTTTTCATTTTTTTCATTTTTTGATACCCCAATTTATTTTTCCTTCATTTAATTTTTCTAAATTAGTATGTATTCTATATCTAATCTTTAAATCCATCACTATATTCCATTTTACTATTAACGGAACTTTGGGCAATATGTTAGGCTTCATTTTTAAAGAAGTTTTGGATTACAACTATGGTAGGGGAGGAATACTGGTGTGGGGAGTTATTGATAGGGAGCACATGGTTGGGAGGGAGTTCTCCAGGGCACACAAAAATGTTTGGATATTTTCATAGTGGTTACAGTTAAAAACAACAACTGAGGAATTGCTGAGTTCCTAGCCAGGGGAGCTCTACCACATTCCCCAATGGGACAGCAACAATCCCCCAAGTGCAATGGCAAAGACCAATAAAGACAGATGGTCCAACAATGAGCCCTTGATACTGATAGCTACAATTATGAGCCTGGGTACCTGAAATATGAACTAGGCCTAGAGAGGCAGGGTGCTTAAGAGGTGAAGGCATCTTTGGGACATGGAGCTGCCCTGGATGGTGCTTCAGGGGCAATCATCGCACATTGTAAATCCTCACAGGGCCCACTGGATGGAATGGAGGAGAGTATGGGCCATGATGTGGACCATTGACCATGAGGTGCAGAGGTGCCCAAAGATGTACTTACCAAATGCAATGGATGTGTCATGATGATGGGAATGAGTGTTGCTTGGGGGGTTGGGGGAGAGGTGGGGTGGGGGGGTGGGGTTGAATGGGACCTCATATATATATTTTTAATGTAATATTATTACAAAGTCAATAAAAAAAAAAGAGTTACCTCTTGAGAGCCTCCATGTTGCTCAAATGTGGCCACTCTCTAAGGCAAACTCAGCATGTAAAAGCATTACCTTCCCCCCAGTGTGGGACATGACTCCTGGGGATGAGCCTCCCTGATGCTGAGGGATTACACAAAGCACCAGATGATTATGTAAGTAGAAGACCTTGAATCAAAGGGTCAGCTCAGAGCAGCAGAATAACTCATCCCACATGTAATAACTGGTGTTAAAAACTGCTTTTTGACCTTGAATAAAAGGGGGAAATGGAAAGGACAAATGAGTTTATATGGCTATGAGTCTCTAAAAAAGTGTTGGAATTTCATCAGAGGAGTAGCACTTACACACCCCTCAGCAGGGTACCAGAGTCAGTGAAAGTAGATAGAAACCCAGGTACTGGTTCTCCTGAGGGCTGGAGACCCACAGGTTCTATATTCATGGCAGATGACTCTGGAGTTCAGTGCCATGTCAGTTGGTCCTACTTTGGAGTTTGTGTTCCTGAGTGTGATGGAGTTGGACTGAGATAGGATCTTTCTACACTTGCCTCTTCTGTCACTTTTACTGGACCTGTGATTGTTGCTGGGATTGGTGTATACTCAGGAGACCTGAATCTCTGGACTGTCAATGTGACAGCCAGACCCTGAGCCTCAGCAGACTTGCAACTCATACGTTCTGGTTTATTGGACTTACCCCACTCAGCTAACATGGAGGTGAAGAAGGTCAACCACCACACCAGGGAGCCAAGAGTGCCTACAACTGCAAGCAGGAGAATTGCATCCATCCTCCATGTGGAATCCAATCCCCCTCTTGATGTAGAGGGTGATTGGACATAACCATCCCAGGGTCCACAGAATGGAAGAATAGAGTATGGATTGCTGTGGCCTTACTGCTGTGGAACTATTGTGATTAGTAATGGAAGAAATTGTAGCATTTATGCAGAGAAAGTGGCCACAGTAGTTGTTGAGGGTAGGGAGAGGGAAGGAGAGATATGATGTGGGGGCATTTTCAGGATTTGGAGTTGTCCTGGATTGTGCTGCAGGGACAGATTGTGGACATTGTGTGTCCTGACATGGCCCACTGGGTCGACTGGGGCAGAGTGTAGACTACATTGTAGACCTCTCCATGTGGTGTTGCAGTGCTCCAAAATGTACTTACTAGGTGCAGAGTTTGTGCCACGATGATGGAAGAGGTTGTTGATGTGGGAGGAGTGGGGTGAGGGGGTTGGAGGATATATGGGGACCTCATACTTTTTAAATGTAACATTTAAAAGAAAAAGAAGAAGAAGGAGAAGGAGAAGGAGAAAAGAATATGGGAATATAAAATATTCTGAACTGATTTTAAGAGAGACTGTAAAACCATGACCCTTTCTTTACCTGCAGACTAGCAGTTAGCAGAATGATACTCTACACAACAAAGTTCTATTGAGCCAACAAAAAGATGGCATATGTGCACACTCCTCTCAAAATATAACAACAAATTTTTCATTGCCTTTTCTGTGAAGATTTAAATAATACATTTCGAACCTGAATTATTGGAAGAAATATTCCCTTCTTTAATTCATTTATTTATTCATCCACATGGGAATCTACTCTTTATATATTTATAATTAACTGAAAGTTTCAAAATAGTTTTGCATGAATTATAAGCAAACTCTTGTTTGGAAATCATGTGGATGAATCATGAGGAAATGCCTGCATGCTTTTTTATCCCTATGAGAATTTTCCCATATTATCCCAAATGTATTAGGGGTTGTTTACATATTTTATGACAGTTATTCATTCACTTTGTATTGCCTGAATTTATAATCCAGGGTTTGGTGAAAATAATATAATAGGCTAACATTTGTTGTAATTATGAATTAAGAAAGAATAATATGCACAATTATTTCCAATTTTTAAGTAAAACACCATAAAAAGTCTGTTTAAATATTTAAGTTATCATACTATCCATGAAATTCTGGATAGTAAGTGGGGCCACTTCTGTTCTTCCTTATCTGTTTAGCTATCAACAGTTCTCTCTGGTGCTGTTATCTACTCACTTTACACTTCCATGAAGAGGTTTCAATCCTGCTAAAAGTTTTAAGACTGAGTTTTGTAATACGATGAATAAAATAAGACAGTCTTATTGTGTAAGTACCTTCCTATCTAAATTTTCTATTCTGAATTCATTTAAAGCACTGTCAAAAAACAGTGAGGGAGCCCCTGTCCTGTTTGCTGAGACTGCCTGGCTCCATATCAAAGGACCCAACTCAATGGTGGAACTTGCCCTTGAACACAAAAAGTTACTATTCCCTGGTGGAACAGGGCTCTCTCCGGGGTTTGGTCTAGCTTGCAGTCATGACACCTACTCAAGACTGTGAAACCCCTGTTACTTTTTCATAGTAAGGAAAATATAGATATTTCAAAGACCCAACTTCAATTAAATATTACCTATTAGTATAATGAATTCTAATTTTATTTCTGCATAACATCAGTTTCTGCTGAAAGTTAGTGCAGTTTTCCAGACCCAAAATACATTTTCCAAAGACACAGATCCCTCAGAAGTGGCACTCAGAAGAGGCATTTTGGTACTATGACAATCACCTTTGCAGAGAGATCAGATTTGGCTGTAGTCATGCACTTAGCTCATGTTCTTTAAGTTCATAAAGATGTTGTAAGAAGACATTATGTAGGGAAAATTAACAACTGTGGAGGTGACCCACATAAGAGAAGAGACCATTCTACAAGTTCATAACTAAGAAGTCATTGCTTTTCAATTGATTCTGTTGACTAGCCTATGTCTGGATTATGCACTCCATACTCAGATAAAAGAAGGAATGGAGTGACTTGTCAGGTTTCCAGTCACACACTGAATTTGGCTGTGTGCAGTGGATCCCCAAGATCTTTGAAGCACTGAATTTCTTATTGTAACAACAGTTAACAAAGTAAGGGCACGTTAACCAAGAAACCATATAAGTGTAATCTAGTCTTACAAATTACTAAAGTTGTGGAAGTAAAAAATATTCCTCCTTAATGGCATTTGTCTAATGGGCTAATGATTCATAGTCTAAATTTATGATTAAACATAAATAATTATGATTTCCATAGTGAGATCTTGAAACTTACAGAGGGAATATGCCTCTGTCTTTTTTTAGATAAAAATATTTTTAAGTATACATTATTTGTAAAAATTGCAGTCAGCTAAATTACACTCCTTTCATTAGTACTTGAGATAAAATATAAATAAATATTAATTAAACCAAAAGTATGAATACAGATTTTTTAAAGGTTACTAATTCAAATATAAGAAGATTTATTATTAAAATTTGCAATTTCAAATCATGATAATGTACAACTTATGTTCTTACTTTGTTTCTATATTTCATATTCAAAATCATATTGTTGTGATGAAATTCTAATGTGATCTTGTACAGTTTCCATCAGTGAAGTTGAAGAAACATTCCAACCACCTTTAATAAATGTTCGGAAAATGATAAGATGCCAGGTCCCTGGAAAAACTATGTTCCACTTACCTTTGGGTTTTCACTCTCATGACTGGGGTGATTTTCACTAAGCTAAACTGACAGAATTTGTTTGATGAAAAAAACACAGCCCTTCTGAAATTGTTCAAAATAAATTAATTAAATGTTATTGTTGTTGACACATCAGAACCTCCAAATGTCTAGTTCAAAAATGGCTTAACCTGGGTAATCCTCTTTCCTTCTTTTGCATATGGGTATCCAGTTCTCTAGGCACAATCCTATGGGGGTGCAGACAAAAGAATGTATCACTTGTATGAGTTTACTCTTCAGAAGACATCTATTCCTGGAAATATTTATTTCCTCCAAATAGTAGATAGTGCTGAAAGGTTTGAAGTACTGCTCCAGAATAGTGAGGACCCCAATCAACAAGCTTGTAAACTAACTGGTCAAGGTGGCACCACTAAGGGTCAGTGAGAAGGGTTCATGCTCCCTTCCATGTCCACAAAATGTTGGGCAGACTATTCTGAGACCTTACTGTCTCACCTGGGTCACCAAAATTTTTAGTTAACAATAAGCACATTACCTAATGTACACAATATCCAATACTGTTACACTAGGGTTTTGAGAAAAGTTTTATTGCAAGTTTAACTGGCAAGGAGATACAAGGGGCCAGTTCAAATCTATTGCCCAGTCTGAGAATCAGGGAGTTTTATAGCATAGAAACAAAAGGAGGTGGGGACAGTGATGGGGATTTGGTTTGGCATATTCTGATTGGATGCTTAGAGAATTATCTGCATATGCTAGAAATATATTTGCAGATTGAATGTTCCTAGTGAAGGACCCTTTGTATTTTATTTGCTTCTGATGTCTCCTCAACCTTGTTATCTTTGGTTCCAAGGTGGGTGAGTTCCTAGTGTCTCAGGGGTTATCTAAATAACAAGAATATCTTTTTGTACATGTTCCAGTTTATAACCTGTGACCAGTTTGACTGCCTGTGAAACAATTTCAGTAAATACAAGGTTACAAAAACAGAGGCATTCCCAGAAATCAGGTTTTGACCTGCTCCTAGTTTCATTTGTACCGTTGGAGACTGATTTTACCAACCTCCTGCTCAATGGTTCAATTTCAGGGGATAAAATGTTGTTGCTAGCTTCCAGTCAACTTTCTTTTTTTTTTTTTTCCTTCTCATATGGTTACTAATCACATTTTTAAAATAAATCATTGATTTTTTTTAAGAATTAACTTTTTTTTTAAAGATTTATTTATTCATTTCTCTCCCCTTCCCCCTCCACCCCAGTTGTCTGTTCTCTGTGTCTATTTGCTGTGTGTTCTTTTTTGTCCACTTCTGTTGTTGTCAGCGGCACAGGAATCTGTGTCTCTTTTTGTTGCGTCATCTTGTTGTATCAGCTCTCCGTGTATGTGGCCCCATTTCTGGGCAGGCTGCACTTTCTTTCACACTGGGCAGCTCTCCTTATGGGGCGCACTCCTTGTGCATGGGGCTCCCCTACGTGGGGGACACCCCTGCATGGCAGAGCACTCCTTGCGTGCATCAGCACTGCACATGGGCCAGCTCCACATGGGTCAAGGAAGCCCAGGGTTTGAACCATGGACCTCCCATGTGGTAGACGGACACCCTAACTATTGGGCCAAGTCCGCCATCAAATCATTGATTTTTGATGATGTGATAATGTCATGAAATCAGCAGTTATATGAACATTTATAAAGAGATTTACATCAGCTGGACTTATTTTTTTTATGACTGAAGTGTTATGTCTGACAATTAAGGAAAGATGACCTTAACTTGTGTAGCCTAAGTAGTAATGCATATCAACTCAAAAATTATCTTTCAGTTTACTGAGCCCCATATTATAAGACTCTGCCAGTAATTATAGCCTAGACATCTGTACAAATATTTTCTAAATTCAGATAGGCAAGTGCTTTCTCCCCAAATTTTCTATTTTCCAAACAGGCATTCAATTTTCCCTCATTTGTTCATAAAAACATGGCGAAATGTACATGATCAAGTTATGTATTTTTTTTCATTTTTTTTCAAACCTAAATAATTTTGGCAAAATAAAAAATTGTGAAAGAAACCAGTTCATATAAAAATCATAAAGATTGCTACAAATGTCCATTTCAATATTTAAAATGTGTTCTTCATTGAATCAAATATTAAAAATGAGTAAATAAATGTACTCTTACTTATGTAAAATTTTAAAAATGACCTAAAATATGGAAGCAATAAATAAGTGATGAAATATGAGTCACTTTTAATGTCTTCTTGACAAATGTGACATTATACAGATTTTTTTCTTTCCAATCCTTCTCTTGGCTTTCCCTTTCCTTATTTGGCAGAATTACCATGCAGAAGATAGGCAAATTATCTGGTTTTCAGGGGTACACCAACATCTTGGTTTCATATGGCATTCTTATGGGATTCTATTGTGCTTTTTTTCAATTGTTTTAATCTACTTTTATTGTACAATAATCTGATCTATTAATTGAGGGAATGGTGTTTATGTGACAGCATTTAAGACCCTTTGAACTGTTCACCACATAGCAGCAATAATTAAGTTCAAGAAACCTAACTAATGTCTATTTCAAAAATTGCTTTTGGCTAAATCCAAACCATGAAAAAAATTTGGGATAGTAATGTCTACTCTGCTTCCAATTGGATGGTGCTTAGATTCCATATGGCAAATGGATGGAACTATCTTGCTTGCAGTTGCAGGCACTCTTTGTTCCTTTGGATGGGTGTTGTTCATCATCATCATCTCATGGTTTGTTTTCCTGGGTGAAACCATGACACCTGGGGATGAGCCTTCCTGACAAGGAGGAATTATTACGAAGCACCAACTAACAATGCACCTGGAAAAAGACCTTGACCCAAAGCGGGGGATGGTAAGTACAAATATGTTTTTATGGCTAAGAGATTTCAAAGTGAGTAATGAGGTCATTGCAGAGGTTATGCTTATGCCAGCACCCTATCAGTGGGCCTTACTCTGGAATTTATGCCCCCCAGTGTAACAGAGATTCATTTTTAGTTTCCATATACATTGCTCTCCTGCTCCTTTTATTTGAACCTATAATTAACACTATAATTGTTAAATATATGTGTCAGAGACTTAAAACTTTGGTCTTTTCATGTGCCAGTTTAGCTGTGAATCTCAGCAGAGTTACAGCACCTGCTCTCCAGTTCAATGGTCTCACCTGGGAAAAACGTTAAATGTTAAAAGTCTTATTTCATTTACAGAAGACTCTTCATAAAACACTGAAATACTATCTAAGACTTTCTGAATACATTAAAAATATTCACAATGTTAAAACATTTTCTTTTGTGGGGAATTTCAGTTTCAATGTATTATAGTATGACATACGATATACTATGTATTCCTATTTCAGTCACTTGAGTGACTTGAGTGACTGAAATTAGTATTAGTGACTGAAATTAGTATTAGTTTTAGTATTAGTAATTAGAATTAGTTTCAATACTAATAACTTAGTATTGTTAAATATTTTCTATATTCTGTTAATAGAAAAGAATAATTATATTATTGTTGTGCCAGGTACATTAAGCAGCTTGTACTTTTCTATTTGATTAAAAGCACAGGATAAATTTGGTCATATAATTCATGGAATTATTAAAGTTTTATATTTCACCCACACTTTATCATTCCTAGTGTTTGATATTTTTCTCTTCTGTATAAATACATATATACTGAGTTTAAAAACATGTCATTTATCCCTTTGCCTACTTTTTAAAATATCACTAGAAAAATGCTACCTTATTTTATGTCAAATGATAGACATAGAATACTGAATCAATGTAATTTTTATTACATTATGAGTAAGTATTTTGATTTATCTAGCAAAGACTACCAGACAATCACTGGTAATCAAGCTTTGTTTGCATATTAATTTCACTGAATTCAGGGAGAATATCATCTTGACAGATATGCAGAAAGAGGAATTTAGGGTGGATATTTAGAAGTGTTTACAATCTGAGATCAAATGGCTTAATACAGGATTTTTCAATGTTGAGAAAAGTTCACAAAATAATAGTTTAAGATTGAGAACCAGAGAAAGGCAGAGATCATCAGATGTGTTGCAAGACTTGAGAAGCCAAGACTATTCATCTTCATAGTTAGGCCTTTTGGATGATTATTTAAATGGGACAGCATATGGGCAAGAGCATTTAAGAAATGAGAGCACACATTGGAACAGAGGTACACAGACAGAAAGATACCAGAGTTTGTAGTGCCTGTCTAACACTGGAGCCAAGAATATTTCAATCCAAAGAAAAGAAACTACAGACCTAGATATCATGTTATTAGCAAAATTAATTTCTTTATTTTAAAGTTAATTCCTAGGCTATGTAATATAATCAAGAAAGTTATGTGATAATTTCATCTCTAAAATTATATATGTTCTACCTTAAGAAGCCAGTATGAAATTTGGAGCTATATCCTCTCAATCCAGCACCTCTTCAATTCCATAAACTTATCAAGGAAGATGTTTTATGGTGTCAATGCCATTATATATCACACTTCTCAAATTCTAAGTCATAGCATGTAGAATTTTTCCCAATTATAACTCCTTTTGTAAAGTGTGAAAAAAAAGGATTTAGGACAGACAAAAATGGCCAGAATATCCCTTAACTGGTTAAATTTTTGTTTTAATGAGACCCAGGCTTACCCTTCTTGAATTAAGACTTTTATTGATGAGAAGGAAAATTTGGGGACCAAAAGGACCCTAGATACACTCGGAGTTATCATGAAGTCAGGCTTCAATTTACTGAAATTAAAATGCTGTTCCAATTTGTAATAGCCAATATTCACTTTATTGCTACAAATAGAATTAAAATTGTACTTATAAACATTTTCTTGTGAAATTGAAACTTAGCCTAAGATTATACATTGCCTAGGAATTACCTCCTGAAGACCTCCTTCTTGCTCAAATGTGGCCTTTCTCTAAGCTAAATCAAGTATATAAACACACTACCTTCTACCAAGCATGGGACATGATTTCCAGGGTTGAGCCTCCCTACCACCAAAGAATTATTATCAAGCACCAACTAGGAAAGCATTTGGAAAAAGACTGTGACCAAAAAGGGAAAATAGTAAAGGCAAATGAGATTTTATACCTAAGAGATTTCAATGTGAGTCAGAGGTCACACGAGAGGTTACACTTATGCACATCTCAAAAGGATATCATTGACTGTCACAGTAAGAATGCCTCAAACAGCAGGGCTCCTGAGGGCTCTAGAGACAGTTAGACACTATAGACAGGGAACACACTTTCAGGAATTTGGTCCTCTCAGTGGGCCTTACTTTAGAATATTTGCTTATTAATGAAACAGAGTTAGACTCTACATATGGCTCTTCTTCCCTTTATATTTGATGCTATAATTAGCACTTCATTCATTAACTATATGGGCCAAAGACTTAAATCTTTGGCCTCTTCATATACTAGTTGAGATCTTAACCCCAGCAGTTGCAACACCTACCCTGAGGTTCATTGGACTCACCTAAGATAACTAACAAAGTATGATGATGGACAATGCCCACTGCAAAAAACAGCATCTACAACTGCAAGCAAGAAGTTCTGTCCATCTGCCCCTTGAGATCTAAGCCCTCTCTCAATCAGAAACAGAGTAGGCATCACCATCCCCAAATCCTCAAGATTGAGGAATGAAAAACAAAAGGGGGGAATGCAAGTATAGACTAAAGTAGACTTATGATTATTGTAGCAATGGAAGAATTTGCATCATTGATATAAAGGTGGTAGCCACCTGAGAGTTTTGGATGGAAGAATAGGGGTAAGTAACATGGGGCATTTTGGGGCATTGGAATTGTCCTGTATGACATTGCAATGATGGATACAGGCCATTACGCATTTGTTAAAAACCTATAAAATTGTGTACTGCAAATTGTTAACTATAATTTAAACTATAGTCCATGGTTACTATCAACACTTCAATATGTGTTCATCAATTGTAACTAATGTACCTACTAATGAAAGATGTTATTAATGGCAGAAAGTGCGGGAGGGGTGAGGTGGGGTATGTGGGAATCCCCTCTCCATTTCTTTTTTAAAACAAATCAATTTTATTGATACATATTAATAAAGCATGTAATTTATCCAAAGTGCACAATCAATGATATTTGGTATAATCACTCAGTTGTGCATTCATAAATTCAATTATTATTAAACCATTTTCATTATTAATAATAAACAAAATCAGAAAATAATATCCCTCACCTCTCAATCACTTTTTCCCATGCTATACATAGCTGCTATTTCTGACTATTCCTGCACAATTGTTTATTAAGCAGTTTTATTGAGATATAGTCACATAGCATATGATCTATCCAAAGTGTTTAATCAATGGCTTTTAGTATAACCACAGTGTTGTACAATCATCATCCTAAAATTTTAATTTCTTTTTAAGCAAAAATGCAGATAGAATGGGTGACTTCTACAAAATGTCAACATGTTTTATTTTAGTTCAGGCAGGAACCTCCTGTCTTATAAGTCACACATTGGGATTTTTAGACTTCTGTCAATGTTGTATTTCCATCTACAAAGCCACTTAATGGTTAAATTAAATTATTCAGAAAACAACTGAATAATTTTCATGTTTGCTACAGATGGGAGCCTTGTGGCACCCCAGGGAATATGATTGAAAATTTGGCTTCATTTTATACTCATATTTTGGATGAATTAAAAGCAGATATTGGTCTGGGCAAGATGGTGGCTGAGTGAGCTTACCTGATAATATCTCCTGCAAAGAAGTGATTGGGCAGCATTAGAGGTTCTTTGGGACCAGGCTGTTTTGGGATTTTTGCAGGGCAGGAGGTGTCTGGACATCGATTTGGTGGGAAGGTAACAGACAAAACTCATCTATAAAATATAATTGAGACTCTATTACATGGAGGTCGGGGCTGCACACTGGATGCTCCCTCCTGGGGTGGGCAGAGCCATGGCACTGGCACTGCAGTGGCAATATCTGGAGTCTCTGCAGTACTGGGGAATTCATAAGCCCTGAGCGGCCTATTGGGGGGTTAATAGGACAGGAGACCTTTGCAGACCGATTTGGGGAGACAAAAGCAAGTTTTATTGCGAAGCTGGGGAATTTTTGATTGTAGACACAAATAATAGCACTTCCGCCTAGAGCCCTGCCCCCCCCCCCAAGCCCGGCTGCCAATCAGCAGTGGACTTAAATTGATAGCAATGAAGAGACGCCACCAGGGTCTGGCAGGGTGGGAGACATCTGGAAGCCAATTAGGGGAATATTTTGTGAAGCGTGGGAATTTCGGTTTTGCACTCTATTATCAGCATTTCCAGCTGGAGCCCCACCCCCGGGCTTGGCTATTGATCTGTGTCATTAAATTGGCTGCAGTGTAGAGGCGTCCCCAGGTGGCCGTTCTAGGGGCTTACAAGGTGGGAGGTGTCCAGAAGTCGAATTGGTGATACATCCACAGAATAGACCCCAGGAGTGAGTGAATTGCGGGGTTCAGACACACAGGATAGAGCTTGCAGATGTGACCTCACCATAGGGCTGGTACCCAGCTGTGGCTGTGATGCACTGTGGTGTTCTCAGGCTCCTTGTTAACCGGACTTGAGGTTGCCAGGTCTGAGTCCCCTAAACCCTGGTGGCCCACAACCCAGAGACTCACACCTCTTGAGTCTTCAATACCTCAGACTTTCCATCCCTGAATCCATCACGCCCTGAGGTCCATCTGAGGTCCTTGAATGTCCTAGCCCTCAACGTTTGTGTTTTTTCTTTTGTTTTGTTTTGTTTTTATTTTTATTTTATTTTTTATTTTTATTTTTAATGTCCTGATTGCTAACATTGCATTATCCCCTAGTCTTTTCTCCCAGCGTATCCCTCAAAGTCTTTTTTGTTCACTTATTTAGGGTTTTTGTTGTTGTTGTCATGGCTGTTGTGGTTGGTGTATATCTTTTTTTTCTTTTCCCTACCTATTCCCTGCCCTTTACCCACCCCCATTTTCTTTCTTCATTTTTCTCTATTTTTTTCCCTCTCTCTTGTCCCTCATTTTCTTCTTATTTTATTTTATATTAATTATACAATAGGTGCTGCAGGGAACACCTCACATTTGCTGGGTTTCCTCATCCTCCACTGCCTCATTTCTCTGTGAATTGATTTTGGCTATCTACACTATCCCCTTTCCCCTATATTTTGATATCCTACAGCATCTACTGTCTCTCCTATATTCCACCTCCCTTTCGTTGATCCACAAAGTGTCTAACTCTTAATTTCTAATACCTTTGTTTTGTTTTCTGTCTGTTATCCACTCTTGAAACTATTGCCTTTCTTTTCTCTTTACCTCTCTCACAAAAATACTACCTTTTTAACTCATACAATATACCTCCCATATTCAGTCAACAACCTCATTATAGGTACTCTACCTACTGCTATAACTCTACACAACTTACATGAATCTAATATCCACCCTCCCAGATCTCATATTGTTGCTCCATTAACATTTATCACCAATACCACTTTACACTTTTTCCTTGCTTACACAATTGCCTTTCCCTGGCCCTAATACTTTCCTATAAAGTGAACCCAACGAGCAATAAGAAATTAGAATGAGAAGAACAAAGTGACAAAGAGAAGATATAACACTTACACAAAAACAACAGCTAATTAATCCCCAAGACTAGACAAAGAAGCTAAGGAACAGATTAAACCCATCAAGATAAAATGATGACCGGACAGCAACAAAAATCTACAAACCAAACCACTAATCAGGAAAACATGGCTGAATCCAATGAACAAACTAAAAATCAGGAAGGGGAGCAGAACTTTGCACAAGTAATGAAAGATCTCAGAACATTTATCACCAACAAATTTAATGAAGTAAAGGAAGAGGTTAACAACATGAAGAAAACATTTAGAGGGGAAATTGCAGACATATGCAAAAACATAACATATATGATGGGAAGGAACACCACAGTTCAAGAAATCAAAAATACACTTGCAGCAAATATCAGCAGACTAGAAGAAGCAGAGCAGAGAATTAGTGATGTGGAAGACAGTACATTGGAAATCACACAGACAGTAGAATTTGTCGATAAAAAGATAGAAAAAATCCACTTAGGACTTAGGGACCTGAACGATAAGGCAAAACACTCAGACATACGTATTATACGCATTCCAGAAGGAGAAGAGAAGGGAAAGGGGTCAGAAGGAGTGTGGCAGGAAATAATGGCTGAAAACTACCCAAATCTAATGAGAGAGATGAATGCACTTGTCCAAGAAGCACAATGCACCCTAAAGACCATAAATCCAAACAGGTCTACCCTAAGATATATACATGTCAAATTCTCCAATGTTCAAGACAAAGAGAAAATTCTAAAAGCAGCAAGAGAGAAGAGAACGATCACATACAAGGCAGGCTCCATAAGATTAAGTGCTGATTTCTCATCTGAAACCATGGAGGCAAGAAGGCAGTGGTATGATAGAGTCAAGGTACTAAAAGAAAAAAATTTCCAACCAAGAATACTCTATCCAGCTAAACTAGCATTCAAAAATGATGGAGAGTTCAAAATATTCACAGATAAACAGAAACTGAAAGAGTATGCCTACAAGAAACCTCCCCTTCAAGAAATTCTAAAGGGAGTTCTGCAGGAAGAAAGGAAAAAACAGGATAGGCAGAGTTGGAGGAGAGTGTAAGAGCAACAAAAAAGACAAAAAGAGAAGGGAAAAAAAGAAAAAGCAAACAAAATATGAAAAACACAAGTCCAATCAAAATATGGCTAACACAAATAATTCCTTGAAAGTAATAACACTGAATGTCAACGGATTAAAATCACCTATCAAAAGATTCAGACTGCGACATTGGATAAGGAAATATGACCCATCTATATGCTGTCTACAAGAGACACATCTTAGACCCAGAGACTCATGGAGGTTGAAAGTGAATGGTTGGAAAACAATCATACAAGCAAACAATAACCAAAAAAAGGCAGGAGTAGCTATATTAATATCAGACAAAATGGACTTTAAATGCGAAACAATTGTGAGAGACAAAGAAGGATACTACATTTTAGTGAAAGGGACAATCTGTCAAGAAGATCAAACAATCATAAATATTTATGCTTCTAACAAGGGCACCTCTAAATACGTGAGGCAAACGCTGGAAAAACTAAGTGAAAGAATAAATGCATCTACAATTATAGTGGGGGATTTTAATACACCACTATCAACTATGGACAGAACATCTCAAAAGAGAATCAATAAAGAAAAAAAACATTTGAACTGTATATTAGAGGAGCTGGATCTAATAGACATATACAGATCATTATACCCAAAGACAGCAGGATATACATTTTTCACAAGTGCACATGGATCATTCTCCAAGATAGACCATAAACTAGGCCACAAAGAAAGGCTTAAGGAATTCAGAAAGATTGAAATCATACAAAATAATATCTCTGACCACAGTGGAGTGAAGCTGGAAATTTGCAAGGGTCAGAGGCCCAGATTTCACACCATGATTTGGAAATTAAACAGCACACTCTTAGAAAAACAGTGGGTCAAAGAGGAAATCTCAAAAGAAATCAATGACTACCTTGAAACAAATGATAATGATAACACAACATACCAAAATTTATGGGATGCAGCAAAAGCAATACTGAGAGGGAAATTTATAGCCATAAATACCTATATCAAAAAAGAAGAAAGAGCAAAAATTGAAGAACTAACTGTGCATTTGGAGGAATTAGAAAAAAAAACACAAAGTAATCCAACAGGAAGAAGAAGGAAGGAAATAACAAAGATAAGAGCAGAACTAAATGAAATAGAAAATAAGAAAGAACTTGAAAAGATAAACAAGACCAAGAGCTGGTTTTTTGAGAAGATCAACAAAATTGACAAACCTTTAATGAGATCAACAAAGAAAAAAAGAGAGAAGATGCAAATATGCAAAATAAGAAAGGAGAAAGGAGATATCACCACTGACCCCACACAAATAAAGACTATGATAAAAGGATACTTTGAAAAACTCTTTTCCAACAAAAATGACAATTCAGAGGAAATGGACAAATTCCTAGAAACACATAAGGAGCCCATATTGACGAAAGAAGAAATTGATGATCTCAACAAACCAATCACAAATAAAAAGATAGAATCAGTCATTAAAAACCTCCCAACTAGGAAGAACCCAGGGCCAGACGGCATCACAGGTGAATTCTACAAAACATTCCAGAAAGAACTAACACCAATCCTGCTGAACCTCTTCCAAAAAATCAAAAGAGAAGGACCATTGCCTAACTCCTTCTATGATGCCAACATTACCCTAGTACCAAAGCCAAACAAAAACACCACAAGAAAGGAAAATTACAGACCAATTTCTCTAATGAACCTAGGTGCAAAAATACTTAACAAAATACTTGCTAATCCTATTCAACAACACATTAAACAAATTACACACCACGAACAAGTGGGATTCATTCCAGGTATGCAAGGATGGTTCAACATAAGAAAATCAATCAATGTAATACATCATATAAACAGATTGAAGGAAAAAAATCACATGATTATATCTATAGATGTAGAAAAAGCATTTGACAAAATACAGCACCCTTTCTTGATAAAAATGATCCAAAAGATCAGAATACAAGGAAATTTTTTGAACATGATAAAGAGTATATATGAAAAAACTACAGCCAACATGGTTGACAATGGAGAAATCCTAAAATCCTTCCCTCTAAAGTCAGGAACAAGACAAGGATGCCCATTGTCTCCCCTACTATTTAACATTGTCTTAGAAGTACTTGCTCGAGCACTGAGGCAAGAACCAGATATAAAAGGCATTCAAATTGGAAAGGAAGAAGGCAAAATGTGATCATTTGCAGATGACATGATCCTTTACATAGAAAACCCCGAGAGATCTACAACAAAGCTTCTAGAACTCATAAATGAGTTTAGTAAAGTCGCAGGTTATAAGATCAATGCACAAAAATTAGTAGCATTTTTGTACACCAATAATGAGCAAGCTCAGGAGGAAACCAAGAAACAAATACCATTTACAATAATAAATAAAAAAATCAAATATTTAGGAATAAATTTAACTAAAGATGTAAAAAACTTATACACTGAGAACTATACAAGACTGTTCAAGGAAATCAAAGAAGACCTAAATAAATGGAAGACTATTCCTTGTTCATGGATAGGAAGACTAAATATTACTAACATGTCTATCCTACCAAAACTGATGTACACATTTAATGCAATCCCAATAAAAATCAACACAACCTTCTTTAAGGAACTAGAAAAACTAACTATGAAATTTATTTGGAAAGGAAAGAGGCCCCGAATAGCCAAAGACTTATTCAAAAATAAAAACGAAATTGGAGGAATCACACTACCGGACTTCAAAACATACTACAAAGCTACAGTAGTGAAAACTGCATGGTATTGGCATAAGGAAAGACACACAGACCAATGGAAATGAACTGAAAGTTCTGATATAGAACCTCATATATATAGCCATATAATATTCAATAAATCCACCAAACCCTCTCAACTGGGAGAGAATGGCCTATTCAACAAATGGTGCCTGGAGAACTGGATATCCATATACAGAAGAATGAAAGAGGATTACCATCTCACACCTTATACAAAGATCAACTCATGATGGATCAAAGACCTAAATATAAGAGCCAAGACCATAAAGATCTTGGAAAGCAGTGTAGGGAAACATCTACAGGACCTTATAATAGGAAATGGCTTCATGAATATCACACCAAAAGCACAAGCCGCAAAAGAACAAATAGATAAATGGGACTTCCTCAAAAGTAAAGCCTTCTGCACCTCAAAGGAGTTTGGTAAGAAAGTAAAAAGGGAACCCACACAATGGGAGAAAATATTTGGCAACCATATATCTGATAAGAGACTTATAACTTGCATATATAAAGAACTCCTATATCTTAAAAATAAAAAGATAAACAACCCATTTAAAAAATGGGAAAAACATTTAAACAGACACTTCTCCAAAGAAGAAATACAAATGGCTAAAAAACACATAAAAAAATGCTCCAAATCTCTAGCTATCAGGGAAATGCAAATAATACTACAATGAGATACCATCTTACTCCCATAAGATTGGCAGCTATGAAAAAAACAGAAGATTACAAATGCTGGAGAGGATGTGAAGAAATGGGAACACTCATCCACTGCTGGTGGGAATGCAGTAGGATCCAACCATTCTGGAAGACAGTTTGGCGGTTTCTCAAAAAACTAGCCATAGATTTGCCATATGACCCAGCAATACCACTGCTGGGTATATACCCAGCAGAACTGAAAACAAAGACACAAACGAATATATGTACACCAGTGTTCATAGCAGCATTGTTTACTATCGCCAAAAGTTGGAATCAACCCAAATGCCCATCAACAGATGAGTTGATCAATAAAATGTGGTATATACATACAATGAAATACTACTCGGCTGTAAGAAAAAATACACTTCAAACACACGTGATAACATGGATGAATCTTGAGAACCTTATGTTGAGTGAAGCAACCCAGGCATTGAAGGACAAATACTACATGACCTCAATGATTTGAAATAAGCAAGCTGCCTCAGAGAGCTAGAGACTGGAAGATAGGCTTACAGGAAATCGTGGGTGGAAGAAGTATGTGAGCTGACATCTGCAGGGGTGGAATCTATGATGAGCTGGCAGTAAGTATGACCACAAAGAAGAGATAAAATGGGGGCAAGGGGTTGCCTTTGGGTGGGGCTTTGTAGGTTTGAGGGGGCTGGGGATGGGCAGAGGGGTAATATTGCCAAAAAAATTGGGGGGAGGGAGGGGCAACATACGAACTTAGGAGAGTGTCAGGTGTTGGTTGAGAGTAAAATGCTGAGAAAACCGTATCAAAATATAATTGGGAGGGTTACCTGTTTAGGATGCTCAGAGGGGATGGTCTGATGCGGGACAGACTCCTGGGGAATATCTGAACACTCATTTTGCCAGGGTGGGTTGTACCATTGGGTAGAGACCCAAGTAGTGAGAGTGGGGTTGGACCCACATCCTGGGGAAGACTAATGCCACCAAAAAAGAGGGAACCGTATCTCTCAAGAGAAAGGGTGGCTCCCAGGGCATTAGGGTAGTTGAGCAAGTCAGGCCCTGAACACTGTTGCAAATATCTCTGGACGTGGCTCCTCGGGAAATGGAGATTGGCTGTCGCTGTGGGCCCCAATGGGAGGGGAAAATGGCTGTTGAATGGATGGAACCAAGGTAAATGTGGGGTAAAAGAGGAGTTTTGCGGAGTACACAAGGATGGATATAAAACATGTAATATTACACCAAAAACATATAGGGGATGACAGATTAATAATGTAAACCATAATGTAAAATGTAGCATAACTAAAAATTTAGAAAACTGTATATCCTAAAGTATGGACCACAATTTAACCACAGATGTCACCTTGTTTGAAAGCTATTGTCTCAGAGTCTGTACATCAGTTTCAATAAATATGATATGAATAAGTTATAAGATTATCACTGTGGAAGGGAAAAGGTTTTATGGTGGATGTGTGGGAGTACTGTATATTGTTTATATGAATTACTGTGATCTAGGGCTCTTGTGAAGAGAAGCTCAATAATTAGGAAAAAAGAAAAGAAAAAGATAGGATGTAGAATTTTTCCAAATCAATAAGTATTCTAGCTCTAACCTTTAAACTCATCACTATATTCCATTTTACTAGTAAGAGAACCTGACATTATATTGGGCTTCACTTTTCAGGAAGTTTTGGATCACAAAGTGGTTCAACAATGGTAGCGGAGGAATATTGGTATGTGATGTTATGGACAGGTTATATATGGTTGACAGGGAATTATACAGGGCATATGTCCAGGGTGCATGGTAATGTTTGGATATACTCATAGTGGAAACAATTAAAAACAACAGCTGTGGGGGTACTGGGTTCCTGGCTGGGGGTGCTCTGTCGTGGTCCCTAGGGGAGCAGCAGCAGTCCCCCAGGTGCAACGGTAAGGACCAGGAAGGAATGAGGGTCCAACAGTAAGTCCCTGATACTAATGACTATGCTTTGAGCCTATATGCCTGAAATAAGAACAAGGCCTAGAGCAGCACTGTGCCTAGGAGTTTCCTCCTGACAGCCTCCGTGTTACTCAAATGTGGCCAGTCTCGAAGCCAAACTCAGCATGTAAATGCACTGCCTTCCCCCCAGCGTGGGACATGACACCCGGGGATGAGCCTCCCTGGCACCGAGGGATCACTACCAAGTACCAGCTGATGATGCAACTAGAAAATGACCTTGAATTAAAGGTTCAATGCGGACCAGCAGAATATCCCTGTCTAAATATAATAACAGGAGTTAAAAATGCTGTTTGAACTAAAGTAAGGGGTAAATGGAAAGGACAAATGAGTTCATACGGCTATGAGTCTCTAAAAAAGAGTCTGGAGGTTGTCAGAAGGATTGCCCTTATGCACACCTGAGCAGAGTCTCAGAGACAGATAAAGTAGATACAACCCCACGTACTGGTCCTTTGAGAGCTAAAAGGACCCACAGGTTCTATGGTCATGACAGATGGAGTTCACTGCCATGTCAGTTGGCCCTTATTTGGAGCTGGTGTTTCTGCTTGATGGAGCTGGACTCAGATGGAATCTCTTTTCACAAGCCTTTCATGCTACTTTACTGGAATTGTAGTTGGTGCTGGGGTTTAAGATATATCTAGGGGATTTGAATCTCTGGACTGACAATATGATAGCCAGGCCCTGAGCCTCAACAGACTTCAGCTCCTACACTATGATTTATTGCACTTACCCCACTCAGCTAACATGGAGTTGAAGAAGGTCAACCACCACACCATGGAGCCTAGAGTGCCTACAACTGAAAGCAGGAGGATTGCATCCAGTATCCATGTGGAATCTAAGCCCCCTCTTGACATAGATGTGGAATGGGCACAACCAATCCTAGGTTCACAGAGAAAATGTGGCATTGGTTTGGGAAAAGTGGCCATGGTGACTGCTCGGTGTGGGGAATGGGAGGAAGAGATGAGATGTGGAGGCATTTACGGGACTTGGAGTTGTCCTGGGTGGTGCTTCAGGGACAACTACCAGACATTGTAGATCCTCCCAGGGCCTACTGGATGGCACGTGGGAGAGTACAGGCTATGATGTGGATCATTGACCATGAGGTGCAGCGATGCCCAGAGATGTACTTACCAAATGCAATGGATGTGTCATGATGATGGGAGAGAGTGTTGCTGTGGGGGGAGTGATGGGGTGGGGGCAGTGGGATTGAATGGGACCTCATATATTTTGAATGTAATATTTTTAAAAAACGAATAATAAAAAAAAGCAGATATTGGATGCATATGTAAGAACAAATATTTGTGGAATATTCAGGAAGAGCTTTTCTCATTTTATAGCCCAAGAATAAACACTTAAAGGTATATTCAAATGATGAAACTGTTTCAAAATAAATGTGAATATGAAGAAAATTCAAGTGGATTTATAGGAAAACAATATTTCCAGTACCAAAAAAGAAAGAGAAAATCACAATATCTGGCATCCAATAAAGGATTACCAGGTATACATGCACACAAACAGGAAAAACCAAGACACAATGAGTGTAATATTCAATCAATAAAAAATCTACCAGGAGGATCATTGGAGTGGAGCATCAGTGAGGGGGGATACATGGGAGGAAGTTCACCTGGGTATACATATGTAGCAGTTTGATATGGTTATGAATTCCAAAAATAGATAATAAAATTATGTTTGTAATCTGATCTGTACCTTGGCATGATTGAGTTATGATTAGGATATTGAGTCCTCACATAAAAGTCATGTTAAGGAACAGAGTTGAGGGTTTCTGATGTTGGAGTTTTGATGTTGGAGTTTGATGCTAAAGAATTAAGCTGGAGCCCCAGGAAGTCAGCATGCAGAGGAAAGAGAAGCCAGTCCCAGGAAGAAAGGAACTTCCAGGAACATCAGAACCCAGGAAGTCTGAACACTCATAGATGTTGGCAACGATCTTGCTCCAAATAGACTTTGGTGAGGGAAGTAACTTATGCTTTATGTCCTGGTATCTGTAAGCTTCTATCCCAAATAAATACCCTTTATAAAAAGCAACCAACTTCTGATATTTTGCATCAGCATCCCCTTTGATGCTAATACCACATATAAGGTACATAATTATGTTCAAATGCTCATGGGGCATTGTCATGGTTGGTGGAAATTTACATAATAACCAAAAGAATATCACATTTCTATCTGGGGGGAGCTCTGCCACATTCTCTAATGGAACAACAAGAATATCCCAAGTACTGGGACAATGATTTGTGAGGGAGGATGGTCCATTGAAGGATGCTTTATTGATGGCTATGCTTATGAACTTTTGCTCTTGAAAGGGAAACTTAGTTTAATGACATAGGGTGCCTAAGAGTTACCTACTGGGAGTCTCCTTGTTGCTCAAATGTGGCCTCTCTCTAAGCCAGACTCAGCATATAAAAACAATAACTTCCCCCTAGCATGGGACATGACTATTAGGGATAAGTCTCCCTGGCACCAAGGGATTGCTCCCTAGTACCAACAAGCAATGCATTTGGGAAAACAAGACCTTAACAAAGGGGGGGAAAGAAAAAGGCAAATGTGTTTGTATGGCTAAGAGAATTCAAAGTGAGTCAGGAGGCCATCCCAGGGAGAATTTTATGTACATCTCAACAGGATCTCATTGATGGCCAAAGTAGATACTATCACAAATAACTAAGCAAACTGTGGGATATGGAGACATCCAGACACTCTAGTCAGGGCAGATAACTTAGGCATATGGACCCTTCTCAGTGGACCCTAACCCAGTATTTATGCTCCCCAGTGTAACAGAGTTAGACTCAGCACTGGTTTCCCTATGCATGAATCTTCTGTCCTTCTATTTGAACCTATAATTAGTACAAAGTTGGTAGGTATACATCTAATATACTTAAATCTTTGGACTGTCCAAGTGCCAGCTGAGTCTTGAATCTCAATGGAGTTGCACTACCTACTCTCCAGTTCAGTGGACTAACCCAGGACAACTAACAGGGAGGGGATGAGAAACAAACAACACACCATGGAACTGAGAATTCCTACTACTTCAAGGAAGAAAGTCCCATCCATCAGATGTATGGAATTGAAGTCTTCTCAATTAATGGTAGAGAAGACATTACCATCTCAGAGTCCTCAGGATTGGGAAGTGAACTATGAACTAAAACTTATTAGTATTCTACTATAGCATGTAGTGATTCTAGCAATTGAAGAAATACCCTTGTGGAGGCAGTAGACCATGGATGTTCTGGGGTTAGGAACAGGGAAAAACAGTTGTAATGGGGAAGCATTTTGGGACTTGGGAAACATCCGGAATGGCATTACAGTGATTATACAGGCCATTATATATCTGGTCATAACCTAAAGAGTTGAATGGGGGAGAGCATAAACTACAATGTAAACTATAATCCATGTTTAGTGGCAATTCTCCAAAATGTGTTTATCAATTGCAATGAATGTACCACAATGATGAAAGATGTTGCTAATGTAGGAAAATGTGGGAGGTGTTGGGATCGGTGTATATGGGAATCCCCTATATATTCTCTGTAACATTTAAGTAATCAAAATGTCTTTTAAAAAATGAAAAAGTGGGGAAAAAATCAACCAGAACTGAGTTATATTAAAGAATTAGCAAATAAATAAATTTTAAAAGGTACAACTGCTTACCATATATTCAAAAAGTTAAATTGAGACATAGAAATCAAGAAAAAAAAACTAACCTTCTAGAGATAAGAAGTAAAACATATGACATGAAAATTACATGGGATTGGAATCATTATATTTGACATTTTAGAAGAAAATAATAATGAACTTGAACACTTTGCATTTGAAAGTACCCAAAAATACTCAGGGAAAAAAAAGAAATTCAAATAATTTGAGAATATGAGTGAGTTAGGGTATCTTTGGAGTTGTCCTGGGTGATACTGCAGGGACAGCTACTGGACGTTGTATGTTCTACCATGGCCCACTGGGTGTACTGGGGAAGAGTGTAAACTATAATGTGAACCATTGTCCATGTGGTGCAGCAGTGCTCAGAGATGTAGTCACCAAGTGCAATGAATGTCCCATGATGATGGAGGAGGTTGTTGGTACGGGAGGACTTCGGTGAGGGGGTTTGGGGGGTATATGAGGACCTCATATTTTTTTAATGTAACATTTAAAAAATAAAGACAAAAAAAGAATTTATGACAAAAAAATCAGTACACCATTAAAAAAACCCTCAATATACATAATTGGTGTATTTAAAGGAGAAGAGTTTTGACAGAAATATATTGATAAAATAATGACTGAAATGTTTCCAAGTTTGATTAAGAAACTAAACAATGAAGTCATAGATAAAAGAAGCTCAATGAAGCCCAAGAACAGGAAGAATGAAAGATTTCTTCAGTAAAGCACATCAAATTTTATGCCTCAAAAGTAGGGATAAAGAGAAAGTCATTTGGTTTACAGAAGTGGGATTTTGTTATGTACAACATAGAGTGAAAGATGAGAACAGAATTTTCATTGGAAAAATAGAAATAGAGAAGAAAATGGATCAATTTCTTTAATCCAAAGGAAAAACAAACATATTTGATAAAATTTACTCTCACAATGGAATAAAAAATAAAGAATTCTGCAGACATAAAAAAACTGAAAGAATTCATCACAACCAGACCCACACTATGAAAATTGAAAAGGAAGTTCATTATGGAGAAATATGATGATATGGATTGACAATAGGTATCTACCCAAAGGAATGAATAGCACCAGCAATGATAATTATATAGATAATTATATATAATTATTTTCTTATTATTAAAATGTACTTCTAAAAAATAATAATAAAAAATTTAAACATTAAAGAAATACCCAGAAAATATAAACTACTATTTCCACAGAAATAATGCCAAAATTTTAAGTGGTTTATAACATATCTATTAGTATAAAATACATTACTATTCAAAGCATTCAATGGGAAGGTTCTTACACTATACCTGAAGTTGTATAATATCAAATTAAATTAGCCTTTCACAAGTTATTCATGTATAATATAAAACCAAAACCAACAACCAATATTACATAACAAAGAAGCATAGCTAACAAACCATCAGAGGATTTATATATTTATATTGATTTATAACAATAAAACTTAGCCTAAATGGGGAAAGAGAGAATAAGGAATAGATGGGACAAATTAAATAGCAGTATGATACAGTTTAACTGAAACATATCAATAATAATAATTAAAAAGTCAAACATAACAATTAAATGGCAGAGGTTTCTCATAGAATTATAAAAAAAATCTTACTGTATAATGCCTTCAAAATGCACTTTCAAAATAAGGATGCACATATGTTCAATGTAAAAAAATTAAAAGACAAATAAAAATACAAATGCTAAAGCAGATCTCAGAGCAAAGGCTATTGTCAAGGATAAAGAAGGCCACCCCAAAGCAATTAATGGGTTATTCAAACAAGATAACTGCGGCGGCTTGCTCGGTCGGTAGAGGTGGGGTCTGGCTGCGGACGAGGGGTTGGTCCAGCTCTGGACGAGGGGTCGGTCCCGCTTGGGACGAGGGGTCAGTCCCACTTGGGACAAGGGGTCGGTCCGGCAGCAGACGAGGGATCGGTCTCACAAGGGGTTGTGCGGTTCGGCTGACGGGGTCACCTGGCGAAGCCGGTGATGAAGGGGTCGCCCGGAGAAGCAGGCGACGAACTGGGGACAAGGGAGGCCAGGCCCTTGTCGGGGGCTCTCAGGACTGGAGGGTGCACGGCAGAAGAACTACCGCGGAGACAAGGTAAACACGCAAGTCCACTTTATTGAGGGAGAGGCAACAGTTTTATAGGGGCTGGGGAAGGCTGATTGGTTGAAGCCACGTCCTGTTCTGATTGGTTGCCGGCGAAAGGTCAGTGGGCGGTACTGGATGGGGGAGGGGTGGTGGTTAGGGATTGGCTGTCGCTGTTGCTGGGGGAAGGGGCAGGGTTTAGGGATTGGTGGCTGCTGTTGCTGGGGTGGAGGGCAGACTGGAGTTTCCCGCCCACGCCTGGCTGTTGCTGCTGTCGGGGGAGGGGAAAAGGGCAGACTGGATTTTTCCGCCCACGCCTGGCTGTTGCTGCTGTCGGGGGAGGGAAAAGGGCAGACTGGAATTTTCCGCCCTGCGCCTGCGCAGGGAGAAGGAAGAAGAAGGGTGCCGCCCCACAAGGCATTGGGTGGCGCCATCTGGGAGGAGGGGTGGCCGCGGAAGCATGGCTGCTGAGAAGGGGAGACCCGAGGGCACTCTGCGCCCATGCCGAGCTCCCTTCAGGGGTGGCGGTGAGTCCGACCAGCCACCCTATTATGGGGGCAGCGGAATTAGGCCTACCGCAGCCGCTCCCCTCGCCAGGCCAGCAAACCACACTTCAGCCCGAGGGGTGACCGCAATAACATTGTAGACTTAGTATTATTCTAGCAACAGAAGAACTTTTATCATTAATATAAAGGTAGCAGCCACCAGAGTTTTTGAGGAAGGGGCAGGGAAGAATAGATGTAACTTGGGGGCATTTTGAGGACATTGCAATGAAAGACACAGGCCAATATACGCTTTTTCATAACCTACAAAATTGCCCAAGACAGGGTCAACTATAATAAAAACTATATTCCATGGTTGGTAGCAAATCTTCAATATGTGTTCATCAGTTGTAACAAATGAACCACAATAATTAAAGGATGTTGTTAATGTGGGAAAATGTGTGAGGGGGAGATGTTAGGGCATATGGGATACACTATATTTTTATGTAACATTTATGAAATCTAAGGACATATTTTTTAAAAACTCTAATCATGTATGCAATCAAATAACAGAGCTTAAAACTACAGGAAGCAATTAGGAAGACAAAGAGAAATTGAAATATAAACACTGTAATAAGATAGTTTGATCTCACCTTCCCTCTCCATTGATTTCTGATCATATTCTAAATGGGTTCAGTGTTTTGAAAATTGTGGAAACGTTATTAAGTGCTCAGAATATGGCCTATTTGGTAATTGTTCAATACGCATTTGAAAATAATGTATAATTTGAAGTTTGTGGTATAGTATTTTACAAATGTCAATTAGGTCTACTTGGTAAATAAAATTGTTCAGAATTCATATGTACCCTTACTTTTATGGATTTATCAATTTTTGTGAGCCATGTCTTAAAATAAAAATATGGTACTATTTTTTCAATTTCATTTTGTTCTCTGAAGTTTTGCTTTGTATGTTGTCATTATGTGTATAATATTGTCATGCGAATTATATAAAATATTATTTGATGAATATTTCAAAATAACATTTTAAACTGTAAAGGTTTAAAATGTATATTTTCAGTAAAACATTGGCACCCAAATCAGATTTTGTATAACCAGGTGAGGCAAGCTTGTTAGAGAATAATGATATGGATCTGGAACCTGGCAGAAAAACTACCACCATTGAACACATGGCCATTGGTAACCCCCAATATGGCTGCTGGAAGACCTTTGCAAGAACTCCTGCTTGGAACAAGATTTCCTTCAGAAGCCAGAAGAAGCCCTGGATATTCTCCAGGGCCTTATCATGGGCTCTCCTGGGGGATTGATGGATGGTATAATCAGTCAAAACAGCAAACACCTGGGTCCCCTCCCCTGTCATTAGCAAAGGGGCAGAACAATTAATGATTTGGAAAACAAGTGCAAAGTCTGAACCAGACCCTGCCCTTACCTTTCCACCCTTGTTCTTGTTCTCTCCCCCCTGTTCTGGCCTTCTTTCACACCACCCCAGGCCTGGATCAACATGGAAGTAAACCTGGGGATTTATAGTCTGTAATGAGGAATCGTAGTCTGTAATTGACCCTCTTTAACTCTTTTCAGCCCCTTCCTTTCTACATGGGACCTTTGATCTGTTATTTTTTCCCACTTCTCTACTATTCATTCTTCAATAAATTCCTGGCCTAAGTAACCAGACTTGCTCTTGACTCTCATTTCTTTTGGCTTAGCCAAGAACCTAGAGAAAATCTGGCAACACAGGAGTAGTGGTGAAGCTGTATGTACTTCAGAAAAAATGATCATAAGTCTATTCCATTCCAGAGTGTAAACTGATTGCAGTAGGATCTTTTGATGAGGCTATTTCAGATAAACTGTGACCCACCTCACTCAGGAGAGAACTAAATCCTAAAAGTTGAGTTTTTTATACATGGAATTAACACACAGAGAGAAGAAAAAAGTTGCAGAAGCAAGAAACTTGAATCAGTGAAAACTGGAAGAGAAGTGATTGAACAGCTTATGCTTCCATGTGCTTTACCATGTGGTAAAGAAGCAGAGTCACCACCAGGCAGTGGTGGAGGGAAGCCATTGACTTGATGTTGCCTTAATGTGGATATTTCCTCTGCCTCAAAACTTCAAGATAATAAATTATCATTTGTCAAGCCAAATCATTTCATATTATTTGCTTTAAGAAGCAAAGGAAACTAAAATATATTTTTGTACCAGGAGAGTGGGCTGCCGCTATTGCAAATACCAAAATTTGGGAACAGGTTTAGTTTGTGTAATGAGTAGAGGCTGGAAGAATTCTCAGGTTCTGGATAAAAAAGGCCTATATTGCTTTGAAGAGATGGTAAAAATGTGAATGCTAAAGGTATTACTGATAAGGCCTTAAAAGGATATGAAGAATGTGATATTGGAAATTGGAAAAAAGGTTATCCCTATATTAAAGTGGCAGACACTCTGGCAAAAATGTGCATTAATATCTGATGGCAGGCAAAATTTGAGAGTGATGAGCTTTTGTCTGATGGTTTGAAACGCTGTGTGTTCCATGAAAAACTGGCCATTTTGTGAGGTCGGTATTAAAGAACCCCTGCAAGCCTGGACTAAAAGGGACAAAGCAGGTACAGAATGAAGGAAAAATGATTTCTCTGTTCTCATAGGTTGGAGCTTGTCCCTGGGGACTACTATTCTGGCCACAACCCCAGTTTTCTCAGCTGGTGGAGCCTATTCCCCAGATATTACATAGAGTCTGACTGCTTCCCCAATGTTTGAGGAGAGGTTGGTCACCATGCCATTGTTTAAAAAGGATGGAGCCCTCACTCCAATATTTTGTGAGAGCATAGCCATTGCACAAAGACCTGCAAGGTGTGGGGCTACATGTGTATCAGGACCAGAAGACAAAATATTGGTCCATAGATGACTCTTAGATCTTGAAATCAAATTAAGGAAGCCTAGTAGATTTTGGAATTGTTTGGTGTTTGCCTTTCAATATTTCCCTATTTTAATGGGAATATTTTCCTTATGCCTGTCTCCCCATTGTATAGTTGAAGCAGATACATTTTTCTCTAGGTTTCACAGGTCCACAGATAGAGGTGAATTTTTCCCCAAGAAAAACCACACCCATAACTAATTTGATGAGACTTTGTACTTAGCTTAGCATTGTTTCTGAAGCGACTGACAATTTTGAGGATATTGTAATGGATTGACTGTATTTTGCATATAAAAGAACATGCCTTTTTGCAGTCAAGGGTGTGGAGAATGGTAGTTTGAAGGTGTTTATATCCCAGAAAAAGATGTTCTTAAATCTACACAATTCTGTGTGGATAACCCATAGTAAGTAAGATATTTTGATAAGGCTACTTCAGCTAATGTATGGTGTCCCTCATTGAGAATGGGACTTAATCTTGTTACAGGAGTACTTTATAAATTGAATTAATACAGAGAGAGAGAGAAATTGAGGGAAGCAAGGATTTGAAATAAATGATTCAGGAAGACTGAAAGACCAACAGACTAGCTTATGCTGCCATGTGGTTTGCCATGTTGCAGAGGAGCCAAGACTCCTTGGCTGCTGTGGGAAGAAAACCTTGACTTGCTAATATCGTAATATGGACACTGCTTATCCTATGTTTCTACACTTACAAACATAAAAATGGATAAATGCATAGCTAAATGTGTGTGGATACTGTATTGTTCTAATGCAAATGCTAGGTAATAAAAATTGCAAACACTTTAATAGTTTGTAAATCAGTATATATCATCAGCTAATGATCCCACCAGTACCTTGTGATTATAACAACTACAGAATTAAGAGAAGTGGTAATGCTGTTTTTATTTACTGCAATAGTGCTCCCATTTGACAAATCAAGAAACTGAATCTTGCAATTTGAAATACTTAATTTCATGTATTTTAGGTATTTTATCCAATATGGTTAGTTTTATTTTCACCCAAGAAGAGTTACTACACATAAATCAAGCATTATTCTAGGGATTTGGGGACTTTATACATGAAAAACCTCTATGGAATTATATTGAAATTCATATTTCCATCATACTATTTTCTTAATATCATGCAACAATAAATATAATTCATTATAATTAAAATGGAAATGAAATTTACCTTATAATTTTATAATTCTCAAGGGGAATTGAATACCTACAAACAATTTTAATCCTAAATTTTCTAAATGTACCATTGAAATAAAGTTTGTAAAAGTTTGTGCTTTGAGAAAAATGTTCTATTAAATATCTATCCTTCTATGTTATGAAAACCAAGGTATTATTAATCTATCTTACCAACTATGCATTCAACAGATGCTTCTGTTTTATTAAGTAAACACATACAACATTAAGATAATTTTCTTACCTTTGCTTTCAGGTGTTATTTACATTTTATGAAAATTTGATATGTATGATTCAATAAATGATGTTCTGTTTTATAATTGGATGACTAGAGTAGGAATTGTTAATATATAATTCTTCTCTTCTAGGTCTTTGTAGATTTGAAAAAAAGTAATTAGAGAGAACCTATACATTATACAGGTTTTTAGCAAATAGTCTTCAGCAGTATTGGCACAGGCATCAGCCTATGTGCAATTTTGGGAAATAAAAAAATGAAATATGTTTGCATAGTTTCTATGCTGACATATAATGAAAGAATATCCCTTAGAATTCATACAAAGACACCAAAAGTTGGGAATGGGCAATAAAGTTAATTTTGAAGCATTTGCAACTCACCTCACCAACATGGAATGTCTTGAAATAATAATCCTACTGCCTTCAACAATAAAACTTTTTCCTCATAATTCTCCTTACAGCTTCTTTTATTTTTCTGTTTCTAAGGCTATAGATAATAGGATTCAAGAAAGGAGGCACTATAGAATAAAACACAGAGGTAACCATGTCCTGAATTGTGGGTGATTTAGAAGTTCGTTTAAAATATACAGCACTAGCTGAGCTAATAAAGACAGTCACAACAAGGATGTGGGGGACACAAGTGGAAAAGGCCTTTCCCTGCTCTCCTATGGTTGGAAACTTGAGTACAGTAGAAAATATGTTAATATAAGACATAGCAATGAAAGCAAAGCAACTACCATCAATCACCACTGCAGAGATGTAAATTAAAATTTCATTGCTTAAGGTATCAGAGCAGGAAAGTTTCAGCAGAGAGGGGACATCACAGAAGAACTGATGGACCACATTTGACTGACAGAAGGACAGCCGGAATGTGTTTCCAGTGTGGAATCCTGCATAAATCAGACTACAAACTAGAGAGAACAGTGTCATCTGTACACAGACATTGGAGTTCATGATCATAGAGTAGTGGAGGGGCTGGCAGATAGCCACATAGCGGTCACGGGCCATGATAGTGAGAAATAGCATCTCTACAGCAGCAAAGAAAAACACAAAGAAGATCTGAGCTGCACATTCAACCATGGATATCACCCGGTTGTCAAGCAGGAAGATGACACATGCCTTGGGAATTGTAACAGAAATATAGCACATATCCACCACAGAAAGATTCCTAAGAAAAAAGTACATGGGTGAGTGAAGACTATTGTCAAGGGTGGCTGCTGTGACAATGAGAAAGTTGCCCACCAGGGTTGCCAAGTACATCAGTAAGAATAGCAAGGCATGCAAGATTCTGAGTTCCCAAATATCAGAAAATCTTGTAAGAAGAAATTCAGTCACCATGGTGAAGTTGGACATCTTCAGACATTATTCTTTGGATTGGAGAGACAGAAACAGATAATCTCTAAATAGGATGGAGAATCCACATGAAGGAGGAAATTAGCCTTAATAAATAATTGAAGTAACAGGAAATTGCTTCTCTGATGTAGATGTTAATGGATTAAGAGACTTAGACCCTGAAGGTCACAGATTATTAAGTTTCAAATTAAAAAGTTGATATGGGTGAAAATTGTAGTCATAATATACTGTTGGAAAAGAAGAACAAATATTGTTATTTTTAGACCTATGGAAAATGGTTTTGAACTAGACTAACATCGTACTTAGTATAAAATATGTAGGAAACCAATGGAAGGATGTTTCAGTTCTGGATCATCATAATTTAAACATTCAAAAATTTCCAAATAAAAAGAGTACATGTTAGTAGTTGCAAGAAAGAGACAAAAAGAATGTGTTCACCAGAGACAGAACTTCTTAAGGAGAATCTGGGACCATCAGGGTCTAAGCCTCTCAACCCATTAACATCTACATCAGAGAAACAATTTCCTGTTACTTCAATTTTCAGCTTCCTGAATTTCCTCAACTCTGTTGTGTTTTATAAGGGGGTATACCACTAGTGCTACTTCTCTGCTCTCCTTTGATTCACCTTTATATTGTTGTAGTCACTATTTTATTAAATGAATATGGGGGTCTAAGATTTCATTTCTCAAAAGTCAGGTTTCAATCATAGCAAAATTCTTAGTTTGGAATTACATTTTTGCAGCTCCTCTGTCGCTTCCTCCTTCTACTTCATTTTCTTCCTTAATCTCCCTTCATATACTCTCCAACACTATCTGCCTGTTTTCCACTTTTGTTTGAACCTTAATGTTGTTTCTTCCTAATACCCTACACAGTGTACAATCAGTAGCTGTCATAATTCTCTAAGGTCAGTAAGATATATCTCAGGTTACGTTTTGTTTTAATAAAACTGCCCTTAATCTTGTCATAATATAACATATTACTTTCTGACTTCTGGTAACATTTCATTTGCAATGTTCTCTTTTCAAAAGATCTCATATTACTTAAAATTGTTCAAACTTGAGTGTGTCTTGGGTATGCACTAGTTTATTATAAAATACATTGGCTTAGTCAATATGAAATCAATGTGTTATTGAATTAAGAGCAATGTACATGTAATATAGTGTAATTGAAATCCCTAGATTAAAGGTCTTCAAGTAATAGTTCTAAAACATGTGCCCAATTAATTTAATATACTAAAATATTTCAAAATGAAGAGCTCTATAAATACTACAAAAATCCTTAAAATGTGTTCCTCTATGAGCTGCTAATAGTGGGTGTTTAGACTTCTGTTTTACATTGTGTTTCTACATACTATTTGAATTTTCTAAGTATAGTCATTTTATTACCATACACATACATTTCAATATTTTGTGACTAAAAATACCTAGGAAAGTTGACCTTACCTGAAACAGTGATGGACTGGAGGATTGATTGATTTGTTGATTCATGCACTCATCAATTTCACTGAAATGGATCTTCTTGACTCTAGAAAAAAGAGAAATAATGACTTCTTTGATCTCTCCTTGCATTTTATGATAAGTAGACATCATAGGTGGTAGTATGGGTTTCATTAATATCATGATGTTAAATAAGTTAAAAATGATGTCTTGTTTTGTAGATATTATGTTTTCCCATACAACCTGAAAGTATTTCAGAACTTGACTAACCTGAGACAAAAAGAGATTGTTTTCTGCTCATGGGGAGATCTATGCACAGTTCATAATGTGTGAGGACTTAATGGAAGTTTATTCACAACCAATTCCTTTTGGACATTGCTTTCCATAATGTCATTATGGTTTTTGAAGATTTAACATTTTTTCAACACATAGACTAAACATTTAATCAACCCTGAAACACAGCATATATTCTTTCAGATTTGTCTACTTTTCTTGTTTTGTTTTTATTTTTTTAATGTTACATTAAAAAATATAAGGTACCCATATACCCCCCAAACCCCTCACCCCACTCCTCCCATATGAACAACCTCTTTTATCATCATGGGACATTTAAGGCATTTGGTGAATACATTTTTTAGCACTGCTGCACCACATGGGTAACGGTTTACATTATAGTTTACACTTTCCCCCATTCCCCCCAGGGGGAATGGCAGGGCATACAATGTCCAGCAACTGTCCCTGCAGTACAACCCAGGACAACTCCAAGTCCTGAAAATGCTCCCACATCATGTCTCTTCTTCCCTCCCCCTACCCTCAGTAGCTACTGTGGTCACTGTCTTCACATCAATGTTACATTTTCTTCCATTACTAATCACAATAGTTCCAGAATAGAATATCAGTAAATCCACTCTAATCCATACTCTATTCCTCCATGCTGTGGACCCTGGGATGGTTATGTCCACTCCACCTCTATATTGAGATGGGGCTTAAATTCCACATCGATGATGGATGCAATTCTCCTGCTTGTGGTTATAGGCTCTCTTGGCTCCCTCATGTGGTGGTTGACCTTATTCACCTCCCTGTTAGCTAGCTGTGTCTACTTTTCTTGATGACTTGAAAAAGTGATATTTACATTTCCATAACTGCATATTCTTGCACTTGACTTATTTGTGAAAATGGAACGTTTGTTTACCAGGCCACCATACTTCACATACTTGTTTCCTTGTTCCTTTTTTTTCTTGTGACTAAAGTAACCAATAATAACATAGACAATATCTACTGTCAAGAGGCATGATGGATGTCATTTTCAATCTGACCTCCTGCTTCCAAGACTAAAAACATTCTCTTGTTTTCCTTTCTTGTGGTCTTTAATTCAAAACCCTCAAAATTGCTTCACCAGGAAACTTGTGTGTGTGTGTTTTTTATAGCTGTTTTATGCCAATCTGTTCATTAACCATTTCCTGAGAGCACTGTGTGACCAAATTGGTTTTAAATGGCTACATCTGTACTGAAAATAGTTCTAGACAAGTGAAGATAGTTTTATGCTGAAAACTGAGAATTTATAAAGATTCGCTTGATTTTTTCTATGTCAGGCTACAGTTTCAAACTAATAATCATTTGACTACTACTGTATTATAAAATACAGCACACTTTCACAGTTAGAATAGAGATAAAAAAACTTTTATTATTTCACAACCACCAATTTTAGGTTTCTTGATTGAATTCCCATTTGTCAGTGTAGCAGAGATTAAAAAGCTCATGGATTTCTGGGAGGAAATTTTCTACTATTTACTGGCTTTTCAGCTCTGGGCACCTCTTGAACATTTTGAAACAGTTTTGGCACGTATTGAAATTGCAATAATGCCTACCTCATGAATTTAATATTTACAAAATATTTAAAATAGGGAAATACTCAAAATGGTAACTGTGATGATAAAATCAGTGACAAAGGATTGTGCATGCGATCCCTGCAGCCCTCACTATTTTCATATAAAACCCATAGTAGTATTGTTCTTAAGCAAGCAAAGAATAAAAGGGAAGCACAGCACTCTGCATTTTCTAATGGAATTTTCTGTTGAAAGGAATATGACAATATAAATGTTCTGAAATAATTTGATTAGAGAATGTAAAGCTGAGACCATTTCTTTAGTTGCAGACTAGTATTGAGCAGGTGGATAGCCAGTATGGCAATGTTTTACTACAGTAACTAGAATATATGAGTGCTTGCATCTCTCAAAGTGCAAAAGCAAATTATACATTGACTTTTCTGCAAAGACATGAAGAATGCTTTGTCAATGTTAAGAGCTGGAGAAATATATGTTCATTCATATGTTTTCAATAGTTTTTTTCTTCCACAGATCCATGTATTATTGAATATATTTATAATTAATGAAATGTTTCCAAATATCTTTGGAGGAATTATATGCAAATATAAAAAGTTGTGTGGATGAGCAAGTGTTTCCATGCAATCTCATAATCTATTATGAGAAACCCCCAGAATTACTACTGAAGCTTAAGAAATTCACTTTTACTTATTGTACTACCTG
This sequence comes from Dasypus novemcinctus, assembly GCF_030445035.2. Classification (NCBI taxonomy): domain Eukaryota; kingdom Metazoa; phylum Chordata; class Mammalia; order Cingulata; family Dasypodidae; genus Dasypus; species Dasypus novemcinctus. The sequence goes on from NC_080697.1 coordinate 63,679,920, forward strand.
AGTATATAATGCAGAGCTTGGCAAAGAGAAAATAATATGGAGGCATTTGCTGCAATTATTAAATAAAAGTAACATACAGAAATAATTCTTTCAGAGTTTAAAGATAAAACACAATCCACCTTCATTAAATTTGCTTAAATATTTTACATTTCCATTCTGCACATTGAAACAGTGCGAAGCAAGCAGAGTTGCCCCTGACCTTACCTACTTTGCAAACATTGACTCCATGAGGTACTGTTGTCTACTCATACTGCACTTCAATTAATAGTTATCAATTCTTCTAAATCTGCAGCAATACAATTTCAGTATAATGAATATCAAAGAAGACATTGCTCTCATTATGTGAGTAATTTCCTTAATTATATTATATATTCTAATTTAATTTACGGCTTCTCAAAAGAACAGTGAGAATTATAGGAGAGAAGTGGGAACAATTAAGGAGATAGTGGCAAATGAGGAAATTAATAACAACAAACACACATAAGTAAATACTGTCTTTTCTTATGCAAATAGGCAAATCTAGATTTTTGTTATGGGTCAAACCTGTTCCAGGTGTAGGCAAGAATGAGAGGGCATATTTATTTAAGATGACTGAGACCTTGTCAGGCATCATTCTGTTTTATAACAGTGGCTTCTATTTTCAGTTTTATTTTTAAAAGCAGGAATAAAATGACAGAACACTTGGGAAAATAGCCCTTGTTATCACTAATAGACAATGTCCAGGGAAATCTCAAGAAAATAATTGACTCCATATGGTAAGGGAAGTGATGCCAAGTTAAAATTGTGGATAAAAGAACTTGTGTATAACAAAATATTAATATGTTTGAATCAGTGAATTTCTTGTGCATCTGAGAGATGTGGAACAGAGAAATGTGAGGTCCAGTTGCCAGCCTCTGCGATATTCCTGGAAACCAGTTTTTCTCATTCATCATCCTTATGGCTTCCCTCTAAAAAATGGAGCAATTGCCAGTATCACCAGTGTAGACAAAAGCACAGGAATTGTTTAGTAAATAAAACCACCTTAATGAAATTGTCCATATGATCACTTCAAGGGGTGGAAAGCTATTTATCAGTTCATTGCCATGTATTGGTCTGTCAGCTGTGTGATCACCAAGTGTCACCCCTCCCCTTGTGCCTGTTTTTCATCTCTTAATACATTAGCAATGGTGTCAACCCTAAAGAGCTTGAGAGGATGACACTTGGGGATTTGAACTTGTAAAATGCACGTGGTCCATATTAGGAAGTATTATAAGTTCTTTACTCTTCCAATAATGGTATGAGTGGATCAGTCAGAACCTGTCAGGAAAGCAGAAGCCTTTTCATGGATTTTAGAAGTACTACTTATATTTCTGACATTGATTTCCAGTTTAATTCAAATATGCTGAGGTGACAAATTCATTATGATATTAAACCTCTGAAATAAGTTGATTTTAGGCCAGTATATTGCCTATTTTGACACATGCTTAAAAGGCACTTGAAAGCTTCATGCATTCTTTACCCTGGGAGCATTAATCTACATGTGTGCTAATCGGAAAATGTATTCAAATGTGATTTTCTAATAAGAGCGGTGACAGTTGGCATCATTGTGTTATTCCAGAGCTTAGAGAGAAAGAATTTAACCTGAAATACTTTTGATGTTTGCAGTGGCTTTTTCATATAGCCCTTTGCCATGTTGAGGAAATTTTACTCTATTCCTATCTTTTGAAGTGTTTTTTATCAAGAAATGATGCTAATATTATCAAATACCTTTTCTGCATCAATAGAGATGATCATGTAATCTTTCTACCTTGATTTTTTGGTGTGGTGTAGTATGTTAATTGACTTTCCTGTGTTGAACTATCCTCACATACCAGGGTTAAAACCCACTTGATCAGAGTTTATAATTCATTTGATGTGTCCTTGGATTCAATTTGTAAGTATATTGTTGAGGAATTTTACAAAGAAGTTCGTTAGATTGGTGTTTAAATTTCTTTTCTTGTGGTAATTTTATGTGGCTTTGGTTTTAGGATGATGTTGGCATCATACAATGAGTTAGGTAATATTAGATTTTCTTCCATATTTTGAAAGAGATTGATCCAGATTGCATCTTCTTTTCAGAATGATGGGTAGTATTCACGTATGAAGCAATCTGGTCCTTGGCTTTTCTTGGTTTGAAGGATTTTATTTTTTTAAAATTTTTATTGAAGTATATCATTCATACATGAATACACATAAACAATAAGTGTATAGTAAAGATTGCAGACTTACAAAATAGACATACATAACATCACACAGGGGTCTCATACATCACCTCTCCGCCAACTCTGCATTGGTGTGAAACATTTGTTACAAATTATGCTACAAATTATTAAAATATTACTATGAACTATATTTGTTGTCTTACATTAGGTGTATTTCCCCCCAACCCATACTATTTTTTAAATGTATTTTTGTTACAGATATTGTGAACTTGCAAAACTATCACATAGCTGTGTAGATTTCCCGTACAACTCCACACCCTGGTGGAATATTTGTTACAGATTATAAGATAATGTAATCAGGCTATTACCACCAATCATGGTCCATAGCATGCATTTGGCATACTTTTTCCATACACCTCCATTATCAACACAGTATAGCTTGGTAGTAATGCAAGAATATTACAGTATTGCTGTTAACCACAGTCTATAGGTCACACCAGTTGTAGTTTTCCCATGCGTCTCCATATTCCCATCACTCTGCAATAGTGATGTACATCTGCTCTAGCTAACAGAAGGACTCTCTTGCATTTGTACCCTTAACTACATTTCTCAACCACCTCTGGGTTCACTATGTTATTCAGTCCCTAGATTATTCTTTAGCTTTCTTTCTATTGACATTTACTTCTCCTGACTACCTCTTTCAGTCACAATCCCATTTATAAACCAGTTGTTACTCACGATAATGTGTTACTATCAACTCTATCCATCTCGACACTTTTACAGTCAAGTTAATTAAAACTTCTATGTACATTAAGCATCCATAGTTCTTCTCAACCCTCCTCTTATATCCTTATAACCTATACTCTAGGTTTTAATTCCATGTGTTTATTATTTGTATTTAGTTCATATTAATGAAACCATGCAATATTTGTTCTTTTGTGTTTGGCTTACTTTGCTTAGTATAATGTCTTCAAGACTCATCCATGTTATCACATATGTCCTAATTTCATTTCTTCTTATTGCAGCATAGTATTCCATCATATGTATATATCATATTTGTTTATCCATCCATTGGTGGATGGACACTTGGGTTGTTTCCATCTTTTGACAATTGTGAACAATGCCACTATGAGCATTGGTGTGCAGATGTCTGTTAGTGTCATAGCTTTTAGTTCTTCTGGATATATTCCTAGTAGAGGAATTGTTGGATCATATGGCAGTTCTATATTTAGCTTCCTGAGGAACTGCCAAACTGTCTTCCACAGAGTCTGCACCATTTTACACTCCCACCAACAGCGAAGGAGTGTTCCTATTTCTCCACATCCTCTCCATCACTTATTGTTGTCTGTTTTATTAAAAAATAATGGCTATTTTATGTGTTGTTAGATGATATCTCATTGTTTTTTTAATTTGCATTTCCCTAATAGCTAGTGATATGGAACATTTTTAAATGTGCTTTTTGGCCATTTGTATTTCTTCTTTGGAGAATGTCTATTTAAATCTTTTGTACATTTTTTAGTTGGGTTGCTTGCTCTTTTATTGTTGAGTTGTATGATCTCTTTTTATTTATTTATTTATTTATTTATTTATTTATTTATTTATTTATTTATCTTTAATGTTATATTAAAAAAATGAGGTCCCCATATACTCCCCAACCCCCTCACCCCACTCCTCCCACAACAGCAACCTCCTCTATCATCATGGGGCATTTGTTGCACTTGGTGAATACATCTCCAAGCACTGCTGCTCCACAGGGTCATTGGTCTGCATTATAGTTTACACTCTCCCCCAGTCCACCCAGTGGGCCATGGGAGGAAATACAATGTCCAGTAACTGTCCCTGCAGTATCACCCAGGACAACTCCAAGTCCTGAAAATGCCCCCATATCACATCTTTTTTTCCCACTCTCTACCCTCAGCAGCTACCGTAGACACTTTCTCCACATTAATGCTACATTTACTTCCATTACTAATTATAATAGTTCCAGAATAGAGTATCAGTAAATCCACTCTAATCCATACTCTATTCCTCCATCCTGTGGACCCTGGATGGTTATATCCATTTCACCTTTATATCAAGAGGGTACTTAGATTCCACATGGATGATAGATGCAATTCTCCTGCTTGCAGTTGTAGGCACTCTTGGCTCCCTAGAATTCAAACCCTTATTGAATAAGTGGTTTCCAAATATTTTCTCCCTTCGACTGGGCTGCATTTTCATGTTCTTGATGGAGTCCTTTGAATCACAGAAATGTTTTAAGTTTGAGGAGGTCCATTTATCCATGTTTTCTTTTATTGCTCATGCTTTTGGTGTAAGGTTTACAAACCCACCACCTACCACCATATCTTGAAGATGCTTCCCTACATTTTCTTCTAGGAGCTTTATTGTACTTCCTTTTATATTTAAGTCTGATTCATTTTGAGTTAATTTTTGTATGTGGTGTGAGGTAGCAGTCTTCTTTCTTTCTTTTGACTATGGAAATCCAGTTTTCCTAACACCGTTTATTGAATAAACCATTCTGCCCCAACTGGGAAGGCTAGACAGGCTTGTCAAAAATCACTTGGCCTTAGATGTGAGGGTCTGTTTCTGAACCATCAATTCAGTCCCATTAGTCTATCTTTATGCCAAAACCGTGCTATTTTTACTACTGTAGCTAGGTGATATGATTTTAAGTCTGGAAATGAGAGTCCTCCAAATTCACTTTTCCATTTTCCATTTTAAGATGTTTCTGGCTATTTGGGGCCTCTTACACTTTCAGATAAATGTAATAATTGTGTTTTCCATTTCTTAAAAAATGCTGGTGGAGTTTTTATTAGGGTTGTACTAATATTAATATTAATATATAATACTAATATTAGGGTTTTTTATTTTTTATTTTAAATTTTATTAGGGTTGTACTAATATTAATATTAATATTAATATATATTACTAATATTAGGGTTGGGGAGAAATGACATCTTAATGATATTTAGTCATCCAGTTCATGAGCATGGGATGTTCTTCCAATTATGTAGGTCTTTTGTATTTCTTTTAGCAATGCGCTATAGTTTTCTGAATACAAGTGGTTTGCATCCTTGGTTAAGTTTATTCCCAAATATTTGATTCTTGTAGTTGCTATTGTAAATGGAATTTTTTCCTGACTTCCCCCTCAGATTGTGCATTATTAGTGTATAGACACACTACTGATTTTTGTGTATTGATCTTGTGTCCTGACAGTCTACTGAAATAATTTTTTAGCTCTAGCAGCTTTGTTGTAGATTTTTCAGGATTTTCTAGACATATAATCATATCATCTGTGAATAGTGAAAGTTTTAATTCTTTCTTTCCAATTTGGATGCCTTTTATTTCTTTTTCTTGCCTGATTGCACTAGCTAGAACCTCTAGCACTATATTAAACAACAGTGATGACAGTTGACATCCTTGTCTTGTCCCTGATCTCAACAGAAAAGCTTTTAGTTTTTCACCATTGAGTACAATGTTAGCTGTTTGTTTTTCATATATGGCCTTTATCATATTGAGAAAATTTCCTTCAATTCCTATTTTTGTAGTATTTTTATCAAGATGCTGTATTTTGTCAAATGCCTTTTCTGCATCAGTTGATAAGTTCATGTGATTTTTCTTTGATTTATTAATGTGGTGTATTATGCTGATTGATTTTTTTGTGTTGAACCAGCCTTGCATGCCTGTTATAAAGCCCATTTGATCATGATGGGAAATTCTTTTAATGTGCTCTTGGATTCGATTGGCAAGCATTTTATTGAGGATTTTTGCATCTGTGTTCATTAGAGAAATGGGTCTCTAATTTTCTTTTTTTTTGTAATATCTTTATCTAGCTTTGGTATTAGGGTGATATTGGCTTCATAGAATGTGTTTGGTAGTGTTCCTTCTTGTTGAATTTTTTGGAAGAGCTTGAGTAAGATTGGTATTAATTCTTCTTTGAGTGCTTGATAGAACTCATCTGTGAAACCATCTGGTCCTGGGCTTTTCATTTGGGGGAACTGTTTGATGACTGTTTCAATTTCTTTACTTGTGATTGGCTTGTTGAGGTCCTCTATTTCTTGTAGTGTCAGTGTAGTTTGTTTGTACATTCCTAGGAGTTTTTCCATTTCATCTACATTGTCTAGTTTTTTAGCATAAAGTTGTTCATAGTATCCTCTTATAATCTCCATTATTTCTCTGGGGTCAGTAATAAGGTTCTCCTTTTCATTTTTTATTTCATTTATTTGCATCTTCTCTCTTTTTTTTTTAGTCAGTCTAGCTAAGGGTTTGTAGATTTTGTTAATCTTCTCAAAGAACCAATTTTTGGTTTTGTTAATTTTCTCTATTGTTCTTTTGTTGTCAATTTCATTTATTTCTGCTCTGATCTTTGTTATTTCATTCCTTCTACTTCCTTTAGGAATAGTTTGCTGTTCTTTTCCTTGTTCCTCCAGTTTTGTAGTTACGTTACTGATTTTAGCTCTTTCTTCATTTTTAATGTAAGCACTGAGGGCTATAAATTTTCCTCTCAGCACTGCCTTCACAGCATCCCATAGGTTCTGATATGTTGTATTCTCATTGTCATTCATCTCGAGATGTTTATTGATTTCTCTTGAAATTTCTTCTTTGACCCACTGATTATTTAAGAGTGTATTGTTTAATCTCCATATATATGTGAATTTTCCCTTTATTTGCCACTAGTTGATTTCCAGTTTTACTCCATTATGATCAGAGAAAGTACTTTGTATAATTTCAATTTTGTTGAATTTATTGACATCTGCTTTGTGTCCCAACATATGGTCTATCCTGGAAAAAGATTCATGAACACTTGAAAAGAAAGTATATCCTGCTGTTTTGGGACACAATGTTCTGTATATGTCTATTAGGTTTAGTCCATTATCATATTATTCAAGCTCTCTGTTTCTTTATTGATCTCCTGCCCAGATGTTCTTTCCAAAGCTGACAGAGGTGTATTGAAATCTCCAACTATTATTGTAGAGATGTTTATTTCTCCCTTCAGTTTTGCCAGTGTTTGTCTAATGTATTTTGGGGCATCCTGGTTAGATGCATATATATTTATGATTGTTATTTCTTCCTAGTGAATCATCCCTTTTATTAATATGTAATGTCCTTCCTTGTCTATAATAACAGTTTTGCTTTTAAAGTCTGTATAATCTGATATAAGTATAGCTACCCCAGCTTTTTTTTTTTTTTGTTACTGCATGCATGGAGTAACTTTTTCCAGCCTTTCACTTTCAGTTTATTGGTAGCCTTGGATCTAAGGTGAGCTCTTGCAGACAACATACACATGGGTTATATTTTCTTATCCATTCTGCCAGTCTTATCTTTTGACTGCAGAGTTTAATCCATTAACATTCAATATTATTACTGTAAAGACAGTTATTATTTCATCCATTTTGATCTTTGCATTTTGTCTGTCATTTTATATTGGACACTTTTAGTTACTGTTACTGATACATTTATCATTTCTAGATTCTTTTCCAGGCCTCTCTCTCCTGTCTTTTATTTTTAGATTGTAACACTCCCTTTAGTATTTCCTACAAAGCTGTTCTTTTTGTTATAAACTCTCTCAGTTTCTGTTTATCTGTAAATAATATAATTTCACCCTCATTTTTAAAAGATAATCTTGCTGGTATAAAATCCTTGGCTGGCAGTTTTTCTCCTGCAGTATCTTAAATATATCATACCAGTGCCTTCTTTCCTCCATGGTTTCTGATGAGAAATTGGAACTTAATCTTATTGAGTAGCCCTTATATGTTATGCATTGCTTTTCTCTTGCTGCTCTCAGAATTTTCTCTGTCTCTGGCATTTGACATTCTGATTAGGATATGCCTTAGAGTTGGACTAATTTGGATTTATTTGGATGGGAGTACCTTGTGCTTCTTGGGCATGGATATCTATGTCCTTCAATAGGGTTGGGAAATTTTCCACCATTATTTCTTTAAATATTCTTTCTGCCCCTTTTCCCTTCTCTTCTCCTTCTAGGAAACCCATGACATATATGCTTTCATGTCTCTTTCTGTCATTTAGTTCCCTGAGACCCTGTTCAATTTTTTCCATTCTTTTCTTCATCTGTTCTTTTGTTTGTTCACTCTCAGAGACCATGTCTTCAAGCTCACCTATCCTTTATTCTGCTTCCTCAAAACTGCTGTTATATGCCTCCAGTGTATTTTTAATTTCATTTATTGCACCTTTCATTCCCATAAGGTCTGCTATTTTTCTATGTATGCTTACAAATTCTTCTTTGTGCTCATCCAATGTCTTCTTAATATCCTTAATTTCTTTAGTCATCTCATTGAATTTATTAAGATTTGTTTGAACACCTAAGATTAGTTGTCTCAACTCCTTTATGTCATCTGCAGGCTTATCTTGTTCCTTTAATTGGGCCATCTCTTCCTGTTTCTTGGTATGGATTATAATTTTTTTTTGGTGTTTCCACATCCGGCTTGCTAGATGTATTTATTCTGGGTGAAGTTTCTCCCTTTAGTTTAGGGATATCTTATCTTTTCTCTTGTGCTGTTGTGTTGTAAGAGCCAAGGATGTAGTTGGTGCTGCAAGCTATGGATGCTGAAGCAGCCCACATTGCCCCAGGATTTGATGAAGTTTTCCCCACCTTTCTCCTCTGTCATGGGTAGGCACAGAGCTGTAGCCATGTGTAATAATCCCAGTTGGGCACAAGACTGTAGTCACCCAGAGACACTGATGAAGCTTCACACCCCATCTTCCCCTACCTTAAGCAGGGATGGAGCTATAGTTTTGGTCAGCAATCTAAGCTTTGTGGGTTCAAAATGTCCACAGTTGCTGAGGTAAACTGATGTATCACCAGATCCTTTCTTTACTGGGAGTAGGAATGGACCCTCTGGAGTGTCCAACAATCTAATCTCTGTGTACCAAATATGCCTGCAGTTGCCCTGAAAGGCTTAGGGAGTACTGTCCTTTCTGCCCTTTATGAAGTGGGAACATAACTACAAATGCTCAACAGTTCAGTCCTGTAGGCTGAAATTACCCACTGTTGCCTGGAGAGGCTGAGGAAGCACCGGCTTCCTCCTATGGCTTGAAGGATTTTGATGGCTCAGTCTCATTACTTGTGTTTGGTTTGTTTAGGTTTCTAATAATATATGAATTTACATAAACTGTGAGTGTATAGTAAAAGTTGTGAACTTACAAAACAAACATGCATATCATTATATGGTGCTCCCATATGTTGCACCCCCAACAACATCTTGTGTTGTTATGAAAAAATTGTTGCAAAACTATAAAAGAGCCTCATCACATATTACTACTAACTATAGTCAATATCTTCCATTTGGTGTATTTTTTCCATCTACCTTGTTATTAACATGCTCTTTTAGTATTATAAAGTTATTAAAGATCCTGAGAGAACATTCTCATATTTGTTCTGTTAACCAAAGTCCATCTTCCACCACAGGGTTCATTTCGTTATACATTCCCATACTTTGTACAGTCCATTGAAACTTTTATATTTGGCCATTCAAACTTTAAAGTTAGTGGCTGTCATAGTCATCAAAGAGTTTTGCTGTCATAAACTTAGTCAATTGTTTTCATTACTCAAAAAGGAAAAAATCCCATTATCCTGATACCCTCTATTCTTGTCTCTTAGAATTGATATATCTTATTTGTCATTGTTGCAAAAAATACTACTCTATTGCTGTTAACTATCATCCGTAAGTTACATTAGTTTTAATGTTTCTGTATATCACCATATTCTTAACACTTTGTAAAAGAACATTTTTATATTTATTTGATTAACTACAATCTTTACCCACTACAGAATCACTGTTATACAGCTTCTAGATTATTCTCTAGCTTCCTTTTGATTGAAATATTACATTCACAAGTTACCCCTTTCAGCTGCAATCACATTTATAAATCAGCAGTGTTAGTTATACTCACTATAATGTATTACCGTCAACTCTATCCATTTCCAAACTTCTATATTATGCTTCAATTCAAATTTTACATAATTAAACATCAGCTTTATTCTCAACCCATATTCCATTTCATAGCATCCTACACTCTAGAGTTTACATTCATGAGCTCATTCATTGTATTCAGTTCATATTAGTGAGACAGTATAATATTTATTTATAGTGTACAATTAATGACATTGAGCATAACCACTGAACTATGCATTCATCACTTAAATCAATATTAGAGTATTTTCATTACTCAAAAAAAAACAACAAAAATCACTATCATATCCATATGTTAGCAAAACTAAAGAAGACAACACTATGCTGTTTCCAAATAAGCAACGAGAAATAAAAGAATTAAGATGTATAAAAATGTGTTGATAAATACACTTGAGCTAATTTCTTTGTTCATGTTGTTGAGGAATTATTTGCTTCTTTTCTCCAGATGCAATGCTAATTACCTAAAGATGTCCAACTCTACCACAGAGTAATAATTCCTACTAACAATATTTTCTGATGTTTGGAAGTACAGAATCCTGCATGCCATACTATTCCTACCAATGTATTTGGCTACTCAGATGGGGAAATTTCTCATTGTCACAGTATCCACCCTTGACAAGAATCTTCAAATTTCCATGTATTTTTTCCTTAGGAATCTGTGTTAGATGTTATATTTTTGCTACTGTTCCCAATGCCTGTCCCTCCTTTTTCACTGACAAGAGTACCAACTCAGTGCCTGGGTATGCAATTCAGGTGCTCATGATCTTTTTATTGTGCATAAGTAGAGTTGATGTTCCTCACCTCCAATGGCCCATGACTGCTGTATGGCCATCTGCAAGCCTCTTCACTACCCTATGATCATAAACCCTCACATCTGGCATAGGTACTCATGGTCTGTTCTATTCAGGAATCCACACTGGCAAGACATTCTGGCTGTTCTTTTGTCAGTCAAATGTGGTCTATCAGCTCTTCTGTGATGAAGCTCTTCTCTGAAATCAATCTTCAGCAATGACATTTCAGTTTTTATTTTGGTAGTGGTGATTTTTGGTGGTTATTTTACTTTTTATTACCAGTTTTTTTTGTTTACACATATTCTACTGTGCTCGAGTTTCCAACACAATGAAAGCAAGGAAATCCTTTTTTATTTTAATAATGTACTTTTTTTGTTTTCTTTAAGACTCTTAGATTATATAAATGTTACATAAAAAACAGAGGATTCCCATATGCCCCTCTCTTTGCCCCTCCCACATTTTCCTACATTGCCAACATCCTTCATTAGTGTGGTATTTTTGTTACAATTGATGAGCACATCTTGGAGCATTGCCACTAAGTGTGGACTACAGTTTACATTGTAGTTTACATTCTGTCCTTTTATGTAAGTTATGTAAATTGAGTTTCATATACTTTTCTCACATATGACTACCATAATCCCAAAAATTACCCTTGATGTAGGCATAGTAGTATCTAATGGAGGCAAATATAGTTTGTCATGTTGAATAAAATTTTTCCAAAATGTATGTGTTCTTACAGTTTACGGTATTCAGTCTCCTAATCTGTAGGTGGGAAACTAATTATTACTAATTGAAAACAACATTGCAATTTCCATTATTTTTATGTTGTTATTATCACAGGATGATCATGTGATAGGTATTTGTTAACATATAATATTTGCAAACAATTAGGGTGCCCACATTTTTCATATTTCATAGCATTTACAGAAAAAATATAATTTTCTTTTAAATGAGTTTGCTTTTATATTATATGTATATATTTGTAATTTTAGACATGCATTGTGAACGTATTGTGTAACTCAATATCACAAAAATAACAGCAAAATAAAAGAAATTAAATAGAAATTAATCTATTTTTCCACATACAAATATTTTTGTGGTGTTTTTTTTTATTTTTTGAAGATACATAGATCACAAAAAATGTTACATTAAAGTATATAAGAGGTTCCCCTATACCCCATGCCTCTCCCCATCCCACTCCTCCCACATCAACAACCTCGTTCATCATTGTAGCACATTCATTGCATTTGGTGAATACATTTTGGAGCACTGCTGCACCGTATGGATTATAGTTTACATTGTAGTTTACACTCTCCCCCAGTACAGTCTGTGGGCTATGGCAGGATATATAATGTCCAGCATCTGTCCCTGCAGTATCATTTAGGACAACTGCAAGTCCCAAAAATACTCCCACATCACTTCTTTTTTTTTGTCTTTATTTTTTAATGTTACATTAAAAAATATGAGAATGTTACATTAAAAAAAATATGAGGTCCCCACATAATTTACTATTTCTATATCTTATTTCCAGTGCCCAAGTTTGTTTAAAATTTTATGACTAACCAGCTGTACCTTGGATATACTCCAGGACAATATTTATCAGGAAGAATTATTGAATTAATATAGGCAATTTTATGTAAATTGGCTCATTAACACTATTCTATAAATGTTAACACTCATTTTTTTAAAAGTATTAATTTTATTATTTATTTATTTTTAAAATTTGTCCCTCCCCCCCCGCTTGCAGCTTGCTTGCTGTCTGCTCTTTGTATTCATTGGCTGTGCATTTTTCTGTGTCTGCTTGTCTCCCTTTGTTGGGTCATCTTGATGCACGAGCTCTCCCTGGGGTGTGGGCCATCAGCTCTCCATGGGCGTGGTCCAGCTTGCCTTCACAATGAAACCCTGGAATGTGAACCCAAGGCTTCACATATGGTGGATGTGAGCCCAATCAGTTGAGCCACAGACGCTTCCCAACATATCACTTTTGATACTGATTTCATTTGGAAATTAACCATCAAGAATTCTTCACTGTAATGACTACATATATCTCCTCTTTGTAACTATAAATGTGTACTCTTTATTATAAAATTTGATTCTTCTACTTTTGTCTTTCTGTCTCACTGTCTCTCTCTCTTTCTCTCCCTCTCTTTCAGTCTCTCTTCCTATCTACTTAAATTTTTTCTTATGTCCTTGTGGTTTCTTTTTTTAAAATTTTCTTAGTCTAATTACTATAATCAACAAATTGGATGATATTAATGACATTTTTATTCATTTACAGTCTCGTGTAGTTTATAGCATTCATATATTTTACACTGTAATTGTTATTGAATCTCTAAAAATTGGGAAGCAACATATGTATATTAGTTTACCACAAGTCTGCCAATACAATATACAAGAAATGTGTTGGATTTCATAAAAGGAATTTATTACGGTAAATTCTTATTGTTCCAAACACCTGAAATGTCCATGTCAAGGCATCAGCAGAGGTGCTTTCTCACCAAAGCCAGCTACTGGTGATGCTGGCATACTACCTCATGGCAAGACGAGATGGTGGCTGATCCCTGTGTTTCCTTAAAGGCTCATCATCTCCAGGAGCTCAGCTGTGGGCAATCAGGCATGTGGCTTGTCCCTTTCCAGACCTCTTTTCTCAGCCTACATGGCTCTGTTTTATACTCAGGCTCAGCTGTGGGCAATCAGACATCTCTCCTTGGTACTCAACTCCTTGAGCCTCTTGGGTCTTCTCTATCTCTACAGCTCTAAGTGAACCTGAAGTCCTCTCACACATTGCAGGGTCAAAACTAAAGGACTCCCTTTCTCTGTGTCTCTTCTTTCTCCCTGTGTATCCTCAATTTACATAAGATGCAGCAAAAAGGCTAAGACTCAACCTGAGTCATGACTCATTGACATAGTTCAATCAAGCTCTTAAAGTGATCTAATCACTTGAGCTAATCAATGGCTCCTTAACTGAATTTAATGCAATAAAAGGGCTGCACATGCAGAGGAATAGATTAGTACCAGAATATAATGTTTCTGGGATTCACAAAATTTCAGTGGTCACATTTGTGCAATATTAAAATGCAAAGTCTAGGTCAATGGAAGCTCCATGAACTTATTCATGGAGTTGTAAGTGAAATAACATATACTCAAAGCCATGTTTGTCTGTTCAGATATTTCATTGCCACATGTTGTATTTTTTCCACCAGAACTCCCAATCCTACTGAATTTCATTGTTTCCTACCACAAAAATCCATGTTCCTTATAAAATCTGAGCATTTTACTGTACAATTCCATTCATGTCTGTCAAGATGTTCAAGAGCCATGACAGTAAGGTTTTTGATTTGTACATCAAGTTTATCCAGAGCTGAAAATCATTTCATTTATTGCCTACATATTGAGCACTAAGTACACCATGAGAACTTTTCAAACCACTTTCCATAACACTCATTTCCATATTACACATCCTTTCCAACAGAATTCTATATTTTCAAATCAAGGTAATATTACAATTTATTTTTCCCAACAAGTAGAGTAAAATATCTAAGTTGTCCCAGTCTCTCCTACATGTAAACATATTTTCACAAACAATAAAAAATTTGTAATGATGTTTCCATTGAAGACAACCCATGAAGCAGTGCAATACCTTGAACAGAGTACTATTGTGATACTAACTTGGAACAATTCCCCTCAGGAATAAATTTTTGGCTTAAAGAATAATAAAATAACGGGAAATAACTTTATTTTATAAAGTAACAGCTCAAGAAAATGTTCTAAGAGATCTTACCTTAAGAACAGTTTTCAACATGAAGTAATCCTTGTATATTATCATTCGTGCTTTCTTTCTTTCTTTACTCAAATTCTACTCAATTTATTCATTTTTTTAAAAAGATATTACATTAAAAAAATATGAGGTCCCCATTAGCCCCCACTGCCCGCACCCCACCACTTCCCCCCCCAATAACACTCTCCCCCATCATCATGTCACTTCCATTGCGTCTGGTGAGTACATCTCCGGG